>NW_006921731.1:4295950-4311106 GCF_000298275.1 Orycteropus afer afer
TTGACACACAAACATAACCACCACGATTATTTTCTAACAGGTTATCATTCAGCCTTTTTCATTTATTTCAGAGGTCAGCAAACTAAGGCTGGCAAATAACTCTGGCCCATCACCCGATATTATAAGTAAAGTTTTATTGGAACTTATTTGCCTTTATGTTGTTGGTGGCTGCTTTTGTATTATAGTAGTTGAGTTGAGTATTTGCAACAAAGACTGGATAGCCTGAAACAAAGCCTGAAACATTAGCGTCTTAAACAGAAAAAAAGTTACCTATCCCAGATTTAGATCCAACATATATTTGGTTGAAATTGGAGTGAATATATGATATGAAGATTCATATCACCAATGGGCTTTCTACCGCCCAGTGGAGATCCTGTTTTGCACAAACATTTATTTAGTACCTACTGTTTTCTATGTGGAGTCCCTAGGTGGTGCAAACAGTTAATGCAGTTAGCTGCTAACCAAAAGGTTGTAGGTTTGAGTCTACCTAGACTTGCTGTGGAAGAACGTCCTGTTGATCTGCTGAAAAACCAGCCTTTGAGAAGCCTATGGAGCACAGTTCTACTCTGACACACATGAGGTTGCCATGAGTTAGGATCGACTCTGGTAATTGGTGGTGGTGATGGTTTGTTCTGTGCTCTGTGCTAGGTATTGAGGGGATGCAGAGAACAATTTTCTGCCCTATGGGATTTCACACTCTGTAGCCATTGCCCTTAACTTGCACTGCCTTTGTCATACCAGCAATACCATGTCTAAGTTAACTAAGCAAACATTTACTGAATAGAACCTAAGAGGAGCCAGATGGTAGGTTAGGGCAAGAGACTCAAGAGGTTTACAGGTGGCCTTATAGAGAGGCAAGTAGCCGGCACCATGATCAGACAACACCATGATTACGTAGGAGGTGCTCACAGATAATGCTAGGTGATAAAATGGCTGTGTGAATCCAGAGGAGTGAGAGAAACCTCATTTTTTTTTTTTTTTGTCTCATGAAATATACTTAAGACAGAAGTGGTAGAAAATACCAATTTTAATGCTATTTGTAAAGAAACCATGAAATTGCCCCTTCCGTGTTCTCAGAAAGCTCCTCTACACATGCTGCTATGAGGGATGTAAATGCTGGCCATGGTGTTCATTAAATTAGTCATCCTGATAGTTATAGGAGCTCAGAAATCACTATTTATCAGGCCGAATAGAGAGATAATCCCAGAATTCACTGAAATGTATCTAAGATAGGGTTGCTAATTCTTCATATTCATTTAAAAGCTGTTACACATATATAAAAGAAGTTGCATGTTTCTTTAAGGCTCTTAATAATCTCATATGGCATAAGAATAGCAGTTAAACATCCCCCACCCTTTAAAACTCTCAATTTTGAGACTAGATGGTGAGATATTTGAATTCTCTTTACATAGGGTTCCCCCATCCTTTTGGTAGACTCCATTGTAAAATGACAGGTATGGGAGAGACACTTGTCGGGAGGCTGCTATTACAATATAAAAGCACTAACAAATCCACCTTATTAAAAAAATGAAAATGGGTGGGTGTGAAATCAGCTTTGACAATCCAATAATTAACCAGTGGCCAAAGCCAATGTTTTTTACTTTTAAGTGATGGGTAAGAATATGGCACATATAATATAGTGAAGTACAAATTGAAATGCAAATTTTATTAATTTTATATAAAGAGCATTGAGTTCTCAGCCTGCTGCTATAACTAATATTTTCTTTTGGCTTCATATTTTTCTATCTTCATACTTTTGCTTTTCAATTAATTCTTTTACTTGCTTTTAATTGACTAAATGACCCAGAGTAAATGGTTTTGTCTTTGTAGACTCTCCCACTCCTCATTCTTTTTTAACCAAAAAATTCTAGAATTAACCTAGGAGTCTAGGAGAAATTCCCCACATTTTCCCTAACTTGAATCACTGAGGCAGTGCATAATGGGGAGATGAGCCCTCCACTATTTTTCTTTCTTTTCTGGAGGCCCTCTAGTTGGGACAGTGCTAAGTAGAAAGGCAGTGATGGTAATTAATTACCAATAACGTGGTCAGAATGATAACTAATTCGTATTTTTGCGATTCAGTCCATAATTTCTATTTTCTTCATCCATGTAATAATATTAGATTGACTTTCTGTTGGGGAAATTGACACCTCATTTTCCTTAAGGATAGAATGAGATGGTGGGAAGATGCTGGAATTGCTTGGGGCCCAATTGTGTGCTGAGTACAGAGCTATCAGTATTTCCAGCAGGGATTGGCAAACTTTTTCTAGCAAAGGCTGTAAAGTACATATACAGGCTTTGTCACAATTACTTAACTCTACCCTTGCAGAATGAAAGCAGTCATAGAGAATATGTAAATGAATGGGCATGGCTATATTCCAATGTTGTTGTTGTTTTGTGCCATCGAGTCTGACCCGACTCATAATGACCCCTCCTTGGGTTGCCGAGGCAGTATCACTATGGAAGTAGATTGGCCAACCTTCCTTCCGAGGAGTGGCTGCTGGGTTTGAATCGCCAGCCTTCTGGTTAGCAGTCAAGTGCTTTAGGCACTATGCTACCAGAGCTCCTAATATGTAAATGAATGGACATTGTTATGTACCAATATAACCATTAAAAAAAAAAAAAAAGGCAGTGGATTGTGGCCACCCCTGAGAGTGTTGTGGCTACAGTTTGTGAGGAGTCCCCTGTGTCTGTCCTTAGATTATCAGGGCTTTCTGATGATGAATGAAACTTTGGCCCATCTCTTCTTTTCAATAAGAGTTGCTTGATTTTCTTACTCAATTCATGTTATGAGGTTTGACATAAATTTTCACTTAAATGAAGGGTTTCTTAATTAGTTTTAAAGGTTTTGAACACCTGATATCCATTCAAATTTACATTCGAAGAATTGGGGCTGATGGAAGCTGTGCTTTCCACCCCTAAGTAATACATTTAGTTCTTGTCAGAGTTGGAATTTGCATTCAGCATCCGGTGACTACCCAGACTCTCAACTGTAACTACACTATGCAGCCTCCATTTTATCAAAATTCCCATTTGAGGGAAGACTTACGGTTGCTTGTTTGCTTTTTAGCAATAGCCACTTAATAGGAGGAGTGGAGTATCTGGGGGTTGCAAATGGTTAACATGCTCCTTTTCTAATTGAAAGTTTGGAGGTTTGAGTTCACCCAGAGGCACCTCAGATGATCTACTTCTGAAAAAATTAGCCACTGAAAACCCTGTGGAGTACAGTTCTGCGCCGACACACATGGGGTCCTCGTGAGTTGGAATGGACTAGACCTCAGCTAATGTCAGTATGAGCGATCTGGTGGCATAGTGCCTAAGGCATTTGACTGCTAACTAGAAGGTTGGTGGTTCAAACCCACCAGCCACTCTGCAGAAGGATGACTGGGCATTCTACTTCTGTAAAGATTTACTGCCTCGGAAACCCAATGGGGCTCACTATGAGTCAAAATCCACCCGATGGCAGTGAGTTTGGTTTTGGTTTTGGTATGTCTCCAGAATGGGAGGTACTCCCAAGAATTCTAGGTATATTCTATTTCTCACAAAAGATTATAAATACCCTCTCCATGACCTTGTCAGTGTGAAGGCCCATATGATCCCATCCATACCTTCAATAGTGGTTAAAAAAAAAAAAAAAGACTGTTAATGTGTTTTTCAGGAAGTTGATGATAGCCAGTGTTGATTTTACATCATTTGCCTGCTTCATATAGATCCACTGAGCTTTTATGTCTCCCTAAGGACTCTGTTTGCTTCAAATATAAAATTGTATTTTGAATTAAATTAAAAAATCTATAGTACTTTTGGTTTTGATAGAAGAAGCTGTAGTGCCCTTGCCCAGTTGCTCAGCATAGAAAACCTGATAGGCAGAGATTCATCCAGCTTTACATGCAGACTCTGCTTTCTTTGGGACCTGTGTCTTTCCACCACATTGGTGGAGGTTTAGTCCGGGGAAGACAATCAGTTAGCCGCTCATGTATGCTGACTGTCAGTGAAACCTACCATGGAGTCCATTATGGAAATTTTGTTAAATCTAAATGAAGGCAAAAAACAAAACCAGTTTTCAATGTTTATCTCTTCCCCTGAATATATATAATGTAACCTTAAACAAAGGTCATTTTAGAAAAGAAACAGAAGGGTTTTGTTCAGTTAAAGCAAATATTCTTCCTGAATTTTTGTTATACAGACAGTTTATTTTGCAAATGGCAGAGGAGATAAATAACACAACAGAAAATTCTACCAGATAACCAATTATAAGTATCCTCCCTCCTCTAAAAAGGTCAGTGATTTATATATGTCAATTTAGAATCTTATTGCTTTATTCTTAAAACACAGAGAATATGGTGTTACAGCATGGTTGGTTCTTTTTTTTTTTTTTTTTTGGTGCAAAGCACTGTCTTGCTTTATTCACTTTGGAAGACAATATGTCAATTAAGATATAAAGGCTGTTTTGATGGAATTCAGCTGTGTGTTCGAATATGTTTGTGTGTGTGTGTGCTGTGCGTGCACATGGGTGTGCACATGAGCTTGTTCTCAAGGAGCTAAGATTTAGTGAAACAATCAGGGTTTTATTTTGTTGTATCATGTAAATTTTTTTTTTTTAAGAAAACATCATTTATGTATAAGTAATGATTAGGCTTGTAGAAGAAATAATGCTTTTCTGATGGCTTTATTGTTATTTTTAAACTGACTTTGTTACGGAAAAATTATAACAATGCTATAGAAAGTACTGAAAACAGAAGGGAAATATCACTTATATGTTTAGTGGACTTATTCAAAAGTTTAGATTTTCCCAGTTTGATCCTGGTTTTAAATCTTGTAGCTATCAGCTTCTCTGTTTCAGAATTCCAGAGAACTACGTGAACCAGGAGTATCCTTAGCTCCACCTGACTGGATGGCCACAGCTGGACTGTCCAGCTGGCTCAGTAAGAATGTACAGAGCTCAGAAAAAGGGGAAGTGTATTCTAATTTTGGGGACAGGAAAGCAAGTGGGCAAGTCAGGAAGCTAGACAGACAGCATGACAATTTTGGAAAACTGATGAAGGTTTCATAGAGTTGGAGTATCGCATTCCTGGAGTGGGTTGGCAGGAATTGAGTTGGGAAGATAATTTTGAGTTGGATTGTGAAGGGCAGAGGAATTGAAGCTTTACCTGTAGGCAGAAGGTGGAGTGACAGCCCCATCGGTAGGACCTGCTGGAACCCCACTCACGCTTCTTTAGCTCATAAATAAAGAAATAGACCAGTGGTCATGACCAGTCAAGAAGAAGGCTCAACATAGCTATGAGGTAGTGACAAAAGGAAATACACATTTCACTCTTTCTCCTCTCCCCAACAGTACCGGTCATGAAGAAAATCAGAACAAAAACCAAACTCACTGCCATCGAGTGGATTCTGACTCATAATGACCTTCTTTGGGTTTCTGAGGTGGTAAATCTTCTTGGAGGTAGATTGCCCAGTTGTCCTTCCATGGAGTAGCTGGTGGGTTTGAACCACCAACCTTCTGGTTAGCAGTCAGATGCCTGAGGCCTTATACTACCAGAGCTCCTTAGTCATGAAGAAAAAGGTGTGAAAAAAACAGCAGATCCTACCCACCTCCCCCTCCATTCCAGGGTCCTTGAAGGAGCTGCCATTTTAACCTGTATTACAGAGGGAGAGGAGAGAAGCTAGCTTGAAATTGAATATGAAATTGATGCTTTGCAATAAAACAAACATGATTAAGCCTGAATGGTCAACTTGAGACTATTTTAATAACTAAAGGTGACTGACATGTCACACAATCACAGTGAGATGTCATTAAGGAGACTTCTATCGAGACAGCAATAGGAATTATGCAGAAGACAATTAGTGACTGGAAGAGATGAAACCAGTACACATTTACCATCCTAATAATCAAGACCCCTTTCTAACCAGATTATAGTACACACTAATAAGACCTTTAAGGAAAGCAAATGAAAACAAGAATTTACAGAAAATGGTAAGTGGTGAGAATACATTTCTAAAGACCAAAAGAAGATTTTTTAAAAACATTTTTTTGAGAAAAATCAAGATAATATGGTTACTCATTTTTATGGAATGAATTGTGTACACTCAAAACATGTGTTGTAAATCTCAACCTCTATTCCTATTGTTACGAGCTCTGGTAGTGTAGTGCCTAAGGCACTTGACTGCTAACCAGAAGGCTGGTGATTCAAAACTACCAGCCACTCCTTGGAAGGAAGGTTGGGCAATCTACTTCCATAGTGATACTGTCTCAGAAACCCAAGGACAGGTAGCTATGAGTCGGGTCCGACTTGACAGCAAATAACAACAACAAATTCCTATTGTTAAGGTGCTCCGGTGGTGTACTGGGTAAGGCATCTGGCTGCTAACCAGTATGTCGGTGGTCTAAATCCACCAGCTGCTTCACAGGAGGAAGATGAGGCAGTCTACTTCTGTAAAGATTTATAGCCTTGGAAACCCAATAGGGGTCACTATGACTCAGAATTGACTCCAGGGTAATGGATTTGGGTTTCTTTTTCTTTTGGTGTAATGCCTAAGGCCTTTGACTGCTAACCAGAAGGTTAGCGGTTCAAATGCACCAGCCACTCCTTGGAAGGAAGGTTGGGCAATCTACTTCTGTAGAGGTACCACCTTGGAAACCCAGGAGGGGTTGCTATGAGTCAAATTGACTCAATGGCAGTGAGTTTGGTTTTTTTATTGTTATAATCCTATTTGGGAATGGGTTGTCTTTTTTATGTTACTGACTCAAGATTAGTGTAGGGTGTTTTTGAGTCAATCTTTTTTGAAATATGAAAAGAGGTTAAACATAAGCTAGAAACAGAGATGGGGGAAAGTAGATGCCAAACACATGGAAAAGCTCAAGAGACAAGGACTGTCCTCCAGAGCCCTCAGGGAGAGAAAGCATTTCCCTAGAGCAGACACCTTGAATTCAGATTTTTAGTCTCCTAAACTATGAGCAAATAAATTTCTGTTTGTTAAAGCAACCCACTGATGGTATTCCTTGTGTTACAGCAGCACTAGATAACTAAAACATTATTATGCAGAAGGTTCTTCTGCATTTTGCTCCAATTCATTGTGCAATAATATGATTTTGTTGTCTTAAGAACTCAATAATTAACAACAAAAAGACTCTTTCCCCATATATTTGAAATGAATGCTTTCAGTCTTATTAGATTTTTCTATTATAACTGCTATAATTATATACCAGGGAGCTCCAGTAGCATAGTGCTTAAGGCACTTGACTGCTAACCAGAGGCTGGTGGTTCAAACCCACCAGCCACCCCTCAGAAGGAAGATGGGGCCATCTACTTCCCCAGTGATACTGCCTCAGAAACCCAAGGAGGGGTCATTATGAGTCAGGTCTAACTTGACGACACATAAAAACAACAACAACATTATAACTTCTAAGGACTCCACTGCTTACACCTTTTCACCTTCAATCTGATGAATATTTCAAGTGCATTTCTCAGTGGAAAAAAGCCCTTTAATGGCTGCTCTCCGTCAAGACGTTCTTTTGAGATTATTACTAAGAAGCATTGTCGATTAATCAAGAAAGGAAGGAAACATAGGAGGGAAAAGCAAAGACACTGTAAATGAAGAATGGGCCTGTTGGTTTAGGATTCTAAACTCAGCTTAGACCAGTGCTAGGGGAAAATCTTGGACAGGGAGGGAACAGTCACCTGTTTTTTCTGAGGTGTCTCTGGGTGGACTTGAAGCTCTAACAATTTTGTTAGCAGCCAAGAATGTTAACTACTTGCACCACCTGAGAAGGTGGTGGCTATCTACTGAAAGACCTGGCTACCTGCTTCTGAAGAATCAGCCACTGAAAATCCTATGGATAACAGTCCTATTCTGACACACATGGGGTTGCCATGAGTTCGAATTGACTCAAGGGCCAGAAAGAGATCGAGATAAGGAAAAGGCGACTATGAAAAGTGAATTTACTCTGTAAATCTTCACCCAAATCCTAATTTAAAAAAAAAAGTGTTAAAAAGCAAAAAAAAAAGTTTTGATTTTTCTTGGCAAGTGAGAAGTTGAGTAGAGATTTATTTATTCAAAACATTCACACACAGTGGACTCATTTTTATTTAAATTTTTATAAAAAGGGAAAATTTCATCACTACTATTAAGGATAGTAATAACTGGTGATGCAGTGGCTAAGATCTCAGCTGCTAACTAAAAGGTCGGTGCTAACTAAAACGTCTGGTGAACCCACCAGGTGTTCTGTGGGAGAAAGATGTGCCAGTCTGCTTCCATTAAGACTGCAACCTTGGAAACCCTATGGGGCAGTTCTTCTCTGTCCTATAGGGTCACTATGAGTCGGAATCAGCTTGACAGCAGTGGTTTTATTAGTGAAAAACCAATAGTTATATATGTGATTCACATTAATGCATATGTGTGTATACATATTTAATTATTAGAATTAAAATAGTCCAGGCTGTGCTTAAAATCATCTTATATCACCAGTGTGGTGCAATGACTATTAGAGAGCTACTTTCATTAGGTGCCATGATGCAGCTTAAAAATAAATTTAAAAATATGGTATTAATCTTGATTCCATTGTCATCCAATTTTGAACAAAAGCATTAAGTGCAAAGTTGGATTCATCAATCATAACACAGGAAATGTTACTGACATCCATTATGAATTCCACAGTTGATTAGCTCCCTTGATTAAACAGTGGCACCGCTGATGGGAAAACAGGAGATGTGCCTGCCACTCTTGTAAAGAGAATTCCCAGCTCTGAGTCTCCATGGAGTTAAGAAAAGAGAAGTGGAAAACAGAAGACAAAAGCAAGTCTCCTTCAACAGTAACTCAGACCTCTCCAAAACAGTAATCCCCCAGGTGGGCTTCAGAGGTACTGCTCAGGATTCTTTTACAAACCCAAGGGTGGGGGATTTGTATGGCTATTTTTTTTCTGTTTGGTGAAGTGGATTGGAGTGATGACCTGAGTTGTCATTAGAAAAGTAAGACCTGAGTTTGTTTGTTTTTTTTTTTTCCACAAACAAACAAACACAAAAACCAAAAAACAATGTCTGATATGAACGATACCTGAGTGCTGACATTAACCAAATGCCACTTTTTTAGACAGCAGTATAGAAAGAATGTCAAGATGTTCTACCTCCCCCCACCCCTTTCTTTAACTGCAGTTTTCCAGAGAGATTGGAAAACAGGAGGCAAGCTGATGACATTTTGATTGCAGGCCCCACTCAGAAAGGCATTGTAGAACCTACTTCTTAAGAAAGTTAAAAAGAAAAAAAAAAAAAGGAAAAAATCTTATCACCTTGACCTGAATTTTATATGTATATATATATATATATATATATATATATATATATATATATATATATAAAATGAATAAATAGTAAAACTTTTTCTGCTGCTTTTAATGCATGAGAATTCCAGGAATGGTTTGCAGAAATTTTTATGACTCTTTGGCTTTGAAATTTGGTTTGAAAGAGGTCACGTGTTAATAATATTCCTTTCCATTTCAGCCTCATCTGCAAGACACTGAGCTAGGCATTAACCATTACTGGTGGCCATCACATTGATTCTGATTCATGGTGATCCCATGTGTGTGAGAGTAGAACTGTGCTCCACAAAGGTTTCAATGGATGTTTTTTAAAAGTAGATTACCAGGACTTTCCTCCCAGGCACTTCTAGGTGGACTTTAACCTCCACCCTTTAGGCTAATAGCAGAGGGTCCTTCAACCTTTTTTTCTGTGAAAGCTTCTCAGTCTCCAGTGTGAACTCTCAATCTTTCCTCTTCTGAACTCTTAGCATCTTTTTGACATCTCCCCTATGCCATATTTCTGTCACCTTTGCACTGAAGTTATTTACATGATAGTGTACAAAGTTCGTTGAGAGTAGCACTTTGTATTTCACAGACTAATTGGATGTTTGTTGAATGAAATGAATGGGTGCATAGATGAGGAGCAGATAAATGGAAGCAGATAAATGATGTACAGATGGATAATGGATGGATGAATGATGGATGAATAGATGGAAAGATGGATTAATGGATCAATGGAGGGAAAAGAAAAATAATTGTGACTTTATTTGATGTGAGACTGATACTTTGCTATCTTTCTACAAACTTTGAGGATGGTGTAATGAGTAATGATGTTTTTTAATATATAATATATATACATTTGCTTTGTTCTTTTTCCTTTGAGGCTACCTTTTATTTTTCTTCAATATTCAGGTATAATATTCACCATATAAGAGAACCAGAGGGACTGTTTTGTTTTAAAAGTATGACTTTTTTTAATTTTTTTATTACATCTTGAGGTGTCACATAAAAATTTTATGGGACAATATTGATAAATTGTAACAATATAATAGCCAAAAGCTTTTTCTTTTTTTTTTCTTTTGCTTCTGACTGTCCCTAATGCTTATGCTGGAGGGTTGAAAAAATTAAGCTTTCTGATTTTTGCTGCATCCTTTTTTTAATAGAAAAAATGAGAGGGTAGTTAAAATTTATCCCTGAAGCTACTGAAATAAAATTAATCTATCTTCCAAGGCACCTTTATAAGTGAAATTAAATGGATTGTCTTAAAAAAGGATACTAAACTTTATCTTAGTTTCCCATTCACTCATAGATATAATATCAATTGTGTCCTCTGTTATTGCCTTTTAAATATTTTGTTGCTCTGAAAAGCATGTTTAAAATATATCATCATCTAATACAGTGTATGTAAGAAAAATACGTACACCATATTAGAAAAATAACAAACACACAATGGTTGATTCGAGTAGATATTGATGGTTAAAACAGGGCTAATGTATTTTTCTTTACCTCATTTGGCTTTTGGGAGCTCTGGTGGTATAGTGGCTTGGACATTTGACTGCTAACCAGAAGCCTGGCAGTTCAAGCCCACCAGTCACTCCTCAGAAGGAAGGTTGGGCAATCTACTTCCGTAGTGATACTGCCTCGGAAACCCAAGGAGGGGTCACTATGAATCAGATCCAACTCAATGGCAGTGAGTCTAGTGTTTTTTGTTTTGTTTTGTTATTCTGGCTTTCATTTGTATTAAAAGTATGATTTTAAATACATATTTTAACATGTAGATCTGAAAATAAAATAGTGTATAAGTGTGTATTTTAGAGGCAAATAATGGTTGAATCAAATTAGAAAGTGTGGAGATATGGGGTTGTGAAGCTGTGGCCCATGTAGCTCATGACGAGAGTGGTGTTGTATATTTGTCAGAAAAATGCTAGGCTATGCTGCAATAACAAATAAGCCTTGTTATCTCAGTGGTCTAATACATCAAAGGTTTATTTCTTGCTGTCTGCCTCATCCATTTCGTTAACTATGATATCTAGCATTTGTGCTTTATACATCATCAGGGTAGGGAAGAGAGAGATGTAGGGGATATACTTGTTCTTAGGAGGGACATGTGCCATTTCTATTTACAGTTCATTAACAAGAGTTAGTCACATGGTTTTAAGCCTAGGAAGGCTAAACTATGCAAGGGAGTTCTGTTTACCATGTGTTACTTTCAGGGAAGCAGAATCCAGGCAGAGATTCTTTTCTCAATTTGAACGTCATGTAGAGCATACAAGATGTCCTGGCCCTCTGTTCTTTCCTAGTCTCTGAGTCTGGCAACATTTGGGGCCTACTAACTCTTAAACATAAGAAGAGCTTTCTTTATCATTTTAGATATTCTTCACCACACACCACCCACATGGTTTAGGAGTGGATTAGAGTGGTGGGGAGTAGTTCATTAGATCATTATTAACTCTCAACATTTTCTTTACAAGAATCATCAAGTACTTCTATTTTTTGTCCTTTTTATTTTCCCTCCAATCTCCCAAATATTGGAAAAAATTGTGGCATTTTCATTACCTTATTGCAATGTGTAGAAAGGGAAGAGACTAATGACTTATTTACATCCTCTCTAGCTAGTAAGAGGAGAAAGACCATCAACTTCAATATGTTAGTGATTATTATTCCATATCACCATCACCCCTTCTCCTTGTTGTTGCTGTTAGTTGCTGTTGAGTCATCTGCGATAGAAGAATGAAACACTGCTTGGTCCTGTGCCAGCTCCACAATCCCTGCTATACCTCAGCCCATTGTTGTAGCTATTGTGTCTATCCATCTTGTTGAGGGCCTTCCCCTTTTTTGGTGATCTTCCACTTTACCAAGCATGATATCCTTCTCCAGGGGATGGTCCCTTCTTACAGCATGACCAAAGTAGGTGAAATGAAGTCTGGCCATTCTCACTTCCAAGGAGCATTCCAGCTGCCCTTCCTCCAGAACAAATTTGTTAGTTCTTTTAGCAGTCCATGGTACTTTCAGCATTCTTTTTCAACACCATAACTCAAAAGCATCGACTCTTCTTCAGTCTTCCTTATTCATTGTCTAGCTCTCACAAGCATATAAGGCAATTGAAAATACCATGGCTTGGGTTAGGCGCATGTTAATCTTCAAGGAGACATCTTTGCGTTTCAGCACTTGAAAGATGTCTTTTGCAGCAGATTTGCCAAATGCAACTCTGATGTCTTAACTGCTGCTTCCATTGGTATTGATTGTAGAACCAAGTAATAAGAAGCCTTTGACAACTTCAGTCTTCCCTCCATTTATCGTGATGCTGTGTATTTGTCTAGTTGTGAGGATTTTTGTCTTCTTTATATTGAGGTACAATCCATACTGCAGACTGTAGTCTTCAATCTTCAACAATAGGTGCTTCAAGTCATCCTCACTTTCAGCAAGCAAAGTTGTGTCATCAGTGTATCACAGGTTGTTAAAGAGTCTTCCTCCAATTCTGATGCCACATTATTCTTCACATAGTCCAACTTCTCAGATTATCAGATTGAATAAATATGGTGAAAGGACACAACCCTGATGCATTCCCTTCTTGATTTTAAACCATGCAATGTCCCCTTGTTCTGTTCAAACAACACCCTCCTGATCTATGTACAGGTTTCTCATGAGTACAATTAAGTGTTCTGGAATTCCCATTCTTCTCAAGGTTATCCACAATTTGTTATGATCCACACAATCGAATGCTTTTGCATAGTCAAAAAACCACAACTAAACACCTTTCTGGTATTCTTTGCTTTGAGCCGAGATCTATCTGACCATTCTACTTAGATAGACTAATTCTTCTATCCATCATGCTTTTGTTAACATTTTCAAATGTGTCTTTCCTGCTGCGTTGCAGCATCCCTTGAGACTTGGAAGGGCCTGGGTTTTGTTCACTTCTTTATCATCAGCATTAGGTTGGGGTCTCTCAGAGGGAGGCCATATATTTATGTGGAGTGAATGAGTCAGTGTTTCTCTCCACTCAGCCCTGTTAGGCCAGTTTGGCTTGGACCTGAGTCTCTCGTTACCACAGCCTCTTCAAAGCTTTGTCCTGGGAAGTTCTTTCCAATTTGTGTCTTTCAAAACATATTGTCAGATTTCAAGTCCCTTGACTACTCAAATAGGTCTCTAGGTAGTGCAAACAGTTTGCGCTTGACTACTAACCTAAAGGTTAAAAGTTCAAACCCACCCTGTGGGGACAAAGAAGAAAGACCTGAAAATCTGCTTTCATAAAGATACAGCCAAGAAAACTCCATAGAGTAGTTCTGTTCTGTGACACATGGGGTCACTATAAGGTGAAATCGACACAACTGAAGCAGGTTTGGTTTTAGTTGACTACTCAAAAGCCAAAAGTTGATTTGGACACAATTTAAAAGGAGAGTACTGTTGATTTGGTGTTTCTTAAAATGCCCCAGGTAATTAAAGAAATGCGCAAATAACTGTAAAATGAGATGATCTCACCAACAATCAGTTCCAACAGTTAGGGGCTTCCTTTGCTAGAAAATAAATTCCTATTTGACTTTTAATCAACTATAGCATAGTGGCTAAGACACTTGCCTGCTAACCAGACGGCTGGCGGTTCAAACCCACCAGCCACTCCTCGGAAGGAAGGTTGGGCAATCCTACTTTTGTAGTGATACTGCCTTGGAAACCCAAGGTGGGGTTGCTATGAGTTGGGTTTGACTCGACAGCACATAACAACAACAACAACATAGACCTGAATGGGAGTTAATATCCTAGAAAGAAGATGTGTGCTGCTTCTGAGTTTTCTCCATGATTATCTTGTTTGGTCTTCCTCCTAACTATAGGCTTTCTTTCAAGTGGTTCCATCTTTCCTCTCTTTCTGTACTCAAGCTCCTTCTTTCTCATGACTCAATTCTCACTTCCATATCTCTACCTTCTATTTCCTCACTAATTTAAGGCCCTCATTTTCAACTTCCATGTGGAAGCTTCAACATGTCCTATCCACATTTCAAAGTCACCATGCTCCGTGTGGAACATAACTTTTCTACCTTAGTGATTCCACATTCTCAAACTCACTCAAACTTGAAATCTTGGCTGGAGTCCTGCTCTTCTTCCTCATCCTGCTACTCCCAGGTTCAGGGAATTATCACTGCTCTCTGTTCTGCTCTGTGATACTGCTCCCAACAGTTTTTTTTTTTTTTTTTTTTAACTTTCATCTCCAGACCTTCATAACCTCTCTATATTTTGACTCTTTAATTCACCTCTCTGTATGTTAATTAACATATTTTGGACTCTTCCTGTTCTTGCTTTTCCTAGAGGGTCTAGCCAATGATAGTTCTAAAACACCACTCTTCTCTGATATAATGTTATTAGTGGTTGTCGTTACTCTTTAAGTAACTTGTGAATGCCAGTGTGGCACCCAAGATTTCAACCATCTGTTCCCAGTGAATCTTTCCAGACTCATCTCCCACTCTCTCTGAATTAAATTTAAGTCTAAACTTCAACCAAACCACACTACCTTTTCTTTTCCACTTCAGTGCTGGCTCATGTTGCTTCTTCCACATGGAGAGAATGTTACTCAAATCTCTATCTGGAGAAATTCTAGTTATTTTGAATACCGATTCAATCTTTTTCCTAATTTCAGCAGTACAAATCAATTTCTTATTCCTGTAACTTTCACCTCAGACATGGCAAGTAGATTTCATCTCAATAACAAAATCTGGTTGGTTAATATCAGCTTGCTGCAATTGTGTATTGAAAAGGATTCTGAGTCTGTATCTAAGCTTAATGGAAAAGATTTTCATGATCCATTAGCAAGGCTTATCTAGAGTATGAGAAAGAGGCATAAGACAATAATATTGCTTAGATGTCTTCCCTGATCTATA
>NW_006921731.1:4311236-4317329 GCF_000298275.1 Orycteropus afer afer
TATATAATATCATTTATAGTATTCTGCAAATTCTTTAAGCCATACAATGTATCCTGATGAATTTTATACCCAATGTGTACAATTTACCTGCCCAGTGTGCTATGGTCATTAGGCACTTTAAAGACGTTTGTTAAATAAGTCTCCTAATGCTTCAGTATGGTATTTAGTTACATAATATTGAAGAGATATGGACATTTTTTAGCTAATACCTGGGCATGGGTGTGATGGCATTGATTTAGTAATGTGTTATGTTATACAATCTACTATTTCAAGTAATAATTGGTTAAGGAATCTGACTGGACCAGCATGAGAATTGCTTTTGCAGTTCACTTTTGATGATAAATGAGAGCAGGCACTGCTAGGTGAATGGAGAACTTCCAATATTCCCATATTGCTGGTAACAGAATTAACTTTCAAGTAGCATTGATGAATTCTACTTTTAGGCTTGCTTTCACAGGCCAGTAAAGCATGTTGCCAGATTTTAAGTCTGTTGGTTACTCAAAAGTCAAACGCTGGCTTGAAACACAGTCAAAAGGAGAGCATTATTGATTTGGTGGTTCTGAAAATGCCACAACCATTGAAATAATTAAACAATTGCTCAAATCTTTATAAAATACCAATTCTTGTATGTTTTCTTCTCCTAGATAAGCATATCAATTATGTAAATCATTCTTATGACATAGCTTTCAGAAACAATTCTCTCTCTCCTGAATATCTTCCCCATGTCAGGTAATGTAGCCAGAATTAGTGAACATTCTAGGTCTTATCAGACAAAATCAAGATTAAGAACCATATCTTTACGGTTTGACATTCCACATTTCTGTGTTTACATTCTAAAGACACATTTAAACTCTAATTGGCCACTGTGATAGTTAAGTTGGTGTGTCAGTTTGGCTGGGCCATGATTCTCAATGGTTTGGCAATTATGCAATGATGTAGTTTGGCAGTTATGTATTATGTATTATCAGCCAATAAGTGGTAAGCGGCATTTCCTTAGGGGTGTGGACTATATATAATATATGCATCTAATATACATATATATGTTCTGGCAAAACTTGTTTGCTCTGGATCCTACTTTGAGTTCATCACCATCTGACCTCCAGTCTTGGGATTTTTCAGCCCAGCCTCCGCAGTCTGTTAGCCAGCAGCCTGCTGTTTTCCCTGCTGATCTTGAGTTTTTCAGCTCTTGCAACTAAATGAGTTAGGAGAAACCTCCAGCCTGATGCTTGACCCACATACTTGGGATTTGCCACCCTTTACAATAGCAGGAGTAATTTACTTGAAATAAATCTCTCTCTCTTTCCACACACACACACACACACACTTCACTGGTTTTACTTCTATAGAGGAACCAGCCTAAGACAACTACATTACAATGTTGCTTCCTGAAACTGACAGGTACCCGAAATTCTTCATCAGTAAAATCAACTGGAACCTATACATAAAACAAGAGGCAATCGTTCAAAAAGAACCAGGGATACTTTTTAAAATCAGGAAAAGTGCAGAGTTGTATTCTTTCATCATACTATATGATGAACAAATAGTCCAAGAAGCTGTACTACATGAAAAAGAAAATGGAAATGGATAACCAAACTATGGTACATACACACAATGGAATACTATGCAATGCTAAAGAATAATGTAGAATCTGTAAAACACTGCATAGTGTAGATGAACTTGGAAGACATTATGCTAAGTGAAATAAGTCAATTACAAAAGGACAAATATTGTATTAGTCTGTTATTGTAAAAGTTAAGGAAAGGTTTATCTATAGAAGGAAATTTTCTTCATTGGTTACCAGGGGTGGGAGGGGAGGGGAGGGAAGGCTGTTAGATAAAGATAAGTATTGATTTGGGTGAAGAGAAGGGCAATGTACCAAATGTGAGTGACCAATATGGCAGTATTAAGGATGAGAAAGACATAGAGAGGTACATGGGAGGTAAAGACAACAAATATGAACCTTTTATACATACAGTACTGCATTGTCAGTGAAGGCAAACATGGGTATATGGATGGATAGAAGGGTGGACAAGCTAAACGATTAGGTATGTCTATGAAATGAAGAGTGTATCCAAGAACATATATATAGGGTTGGCAGACAATGGTCCTATAAGTCTATGTGAATGATCAGAATTCCCAGGTGTATAGTAGAGCTGACAAGGGGCAAGGTTGTGGTCACTGCTTGGTCGCAGCCAGCTACCCAGAGGGACCGAGTAGTTGAACCTGTGGGCTTGGGACCATAGTCACAGGGGACATCAAGCTCAATTGGCATAACATACTATACAAAACTTTGTTCCACCTCCTAGTTTGGCGAGTAGCAACTGGGATCTTAAAAGCTAGCAAGCTGCCATCTAGATGCAACAATGGGTCTCTCCTCATCCAGAGCAAAGAAGAATGAAGAAAACCAAAATTCATGAAAACAATTAGTCCTAGCGACTGGTACACCATCCGATCTGCAGCCTATATAACTATGAGACCAGAAGACCTAGATGGTGCCCAGCTACCACTGTCATCCACTTGGAAGGGATGTACGAGATCCTGCATAGAGAGGGAGAACAATGTGGAACAAAACTCAAAATCATTTGGAGAAAAAAAAAAAAAGGTGGGGACCAGGTTTGCTGGTCCGGTAGAGCCTGGTGGAACCACTGAGACTATGGCCCTTGCTGCCCTTCAGGTCTGGAATTGAACCCACACCTGTGGTTTTTAGCCAAACAAAATACAGATATATGAGTTGAACATTTACTTCAAGTAGATACACTCCTTGGAGAGAACAATCATGGGAGAAGGAAGGGCTGCTTATGCACAGGGAAACAGCTCTTGGGGCAGGAGTGTATGGAGGGATGGACTCTGGGAAGAGGTATCTATGGGGAAGAAGTGGGAGGGGAGCTATTGCATTGTGGTAAACTGTGGTCAATGTTATGAGACAAAGTATATGTGAACTGCTGTATGAAAAGTGAATTTGCTCTGTAAACCTTCACCCAAATTACAATAAAAAAAAGAAAAGAAAAGAAAATGGCATCATATTTGGAGGAAAACCCATCAACAACCTGCAATATGCAAATGACACAGCCTTGTTTGCTGAAAATGAAGAGGACTTGAAACACTTACTGACAAAGACTACAGCTTTCAGTATGAGTTACATAAAGAAAACAAAAATCCACACAATTGGACCAATAAGGAAGATCATTATAAAAGGGGAAAAGATTGAAGTTGCAAGGATTTCATTTTACTTGCCTCCACAATCAACGCCTATGGAAGCAGCAGTCAAGAAATAAAATGACGTATTGCATTAGGCAAATGTGCTCTAAAAGACTTCTTCAAAGTGTTGAAAAGTAAAGATAGCACTTAGAGGACTAAGGTGAGTCTGACCCAAATCATGGTGTTTTCAATTGCCTCATAAGCATGTGAAAGCTTGATGGCAAATAAGAAAGACTGAAGAAGAATTAATGCCTTTTAATTATGATGTTGGTGAAGAATATTAAATACACATAGACTTCCAGAAAAATGAACAAGTCTGTCTTGAAAAAGTACAGCCAGCATGCTCCTTAGCAGAGAGGATGGCAAGAGTTTGTGTTACATACTTTGAACAAGTTATTGGGAGGGACTAGTCTCTGGAGAAGGACATCATACTTGGTAAAGCAGGTGGTCACTGAAAAAGAGAAAGACCCTCAACAAAACGAATTGACACCGTGGCTACTACAATGAGTTCAATCATAGCAACAACAGTGAGAATGGCAAAGGACTGGGCAATGTTTCATTCTTTGTTATACATGGTGTCATTCTGGGTCAGATCAGATTTGACGGCGCCTAACAACAAAGTGGCTAAAGCACTTGACTGCTAACCAGAAGGCTGGCGGTTCAAACCCACTAGCCACTCCTCGGAAGGAAGGTTGGGCAATCCTACTTCCGTAGTGATACTGCCTCGGAAACCCAAGGAGGGGTCGCTATGAGTCGGGGCCGACTCGATGGCACATAACAACAACAACAACAACAACAACAACAACAACAAAGAAACCCATCTTACTTCACTTTAGGTTGTTTAAACCCCTTTCTGTTTTTCAGGAAATCTAGCCCAAGATGCCCTAGTTATAAAATGGAAGTTATTGTGTCTTCTCTATAAAACATCCATGGAGAAGGGGATGTTTGGTTCATCACACAAATGCTGTCATCAAGTTTTCATTTTCATCTCTTCATTTTTCAGCTTTACTTCCCATTTTTGTTTGTGTTCTTGATAGTTTCTTTTTTCATGAGAAAAAGATGGCTACAGGTGCTCTAGCTAAACCATTCTCAGCTCAAGTTCAATAGGGAGAGGAGAAAGCATCCTCCCACAGGAGTCCTACAGTTCAATCTGATAGGATATAAACTTGGATCATATGGTTATATCTGAACCAATCATTGTGCCATAGAGGATTCAGTAAGCTGATTGACCAGGCTGTTACATGCCTCAGTGTTGGAATTTGGGGGAGGACCACATGTATTGTGCAAGGGAGGTGAAACCAGCTGCTATTGAGGTGATTCTGACTCATGGCGACCCCATGTGTGTCAGAGTAGAATTGTGCTTATGGAGTTTTCAATGGCTGATATTTTGGAAGCAGATCATCAGGCATTTCTTCCAAGGTACCTCTTAGTGGAGATGAACTGCTAACCTTTTGGTTAATAATTGAGTACTTAACTATTTGCACCACCCAGGGACTCTAGAGTTGGAGATAAAAAACAAACCAACAAATAAACTACCAAACCTACAGCCATTAAGTCAGTTCTGACTCATAGCAATCCTATATTACAGAGTAGAAGTGCTCCCAAATGGTTTCCAAGGCTATAAATCTTTACAGAAGCAGACTGCCTCATCCGTCTCCTGTGGAACAATTGGTGACTTTGAACCACTTACCTTTTGGTTAGCAGCCAAATGCAAAAGATCAGAGTGCCATCATTAAAAGAGTATGAAGGATCCTGGCAGTTACAAAACAAAAAATGCTCACTTCAACCTAAGTTATATTTGATATTCCTTAAAGGCAGAGATTAAGTCTTATTAATTTTCAACAACCTCTCTCTTGCTTTTAAGCCCTGACACAATATTGCATACATAGTAAATGTTCAAAAAACTGGTTGTTGTTTGAATGAGTAATGACAGCAAAATGAGTGAATTTGAGTAAAGTTTTTAGAGTAAATTCATTTTCCATTCAACAGTTCTTATACATTTTGTTTCACGACATTGATTATAATCCCCATAATGCAACGGCTCTCTTCCTACTTCTTCCCTGTGGTTACCTTTTCCCTGTGTCCTTCATTCTTATGCATCCCTGCCCTCTGAGCTATCTCTGTAAACTTTCACTCAAATCACATTTTTTTTTTTAAAGAAGAGTTATTTTGAAATGACTTAATGTTAAGAATATCTTTGTCACTCATTAATCATATTATTACATACAGGCCAAACTAACTTTGAAGTGTCTTGTGTATTTATATAAAGAAAAAGAAATGCATTAAAAACCTGATAACATCATTACAAGGGCCATTTTGCTATGTAATACTAGTGAGGAAAGATGTTGTGGTAGTTAAATTTGTATGTCAACTTGGCTGGGCCTGATTGAGTGTCTGGGTAGCTGGTGGTAGTTATTTCCCATGAGGAGACTGGTAATCAACTCCATTGTGGGATCTACCACAAGCAGCTTAGTAGCTGCCTTTGGGGTGTGATCTGCTTCCTGTATATAAGCAGAAAGCTTAGGGATAGTCTCTAGCTTATGGCATACTTGGACCCTGCATGTAGCTGTGTCATTGTTCAGCAGCTTGCCATGCTCTGCCAACCTTGGAATTTACAACAGACTTGAATGAATGGCCTGCCGTGTGATACGGTAACATCAGGACTGTGCCATTTTATTTGTCAACCTTGGGCTTGTTAGCCTCAGCAGCCAGTAGATGCCTGAGGGAAGAGATGCCTCTAGCTTCAGTGGGCTTTCACACAGCCCTTAGAGCCTGGCACTTTGAACTTGGACTTAAAGCATCCAAATTGTGAGAGAATAAACTCCTGTTTGTTAAAGGCATCTCATGTGTGGTATATTCTTGTCAGAGTGGCACTAGGTAACCAGAACAGATGCT
>NW_006921731.1:4318219-4340366 GCF_000298275.1 Orycteropus afer afer
TGCCAATTGAGCTTGATGTCCCCTGCAACTATGGTCCTGTGCCCACAGGTTCAACTACTCGGTCCCTCTGGGTAGCTGGCTGTGACCAAGCAGTGACTACAACCTTGCCCCTTGTCAGCTCCACTATACACCTGGGAATTCAGATCATTAAAGAGCTACTTTCATTTCATACATCCCAGAACAATTTTATCAGAAGAATAAATACTCTCTATTCCAAATTCAAACACATTCACTCATCTTTGGTTAAGGCAACTGTTTCCAACACCTTGATGGTAGTCCCATTAACAAGTATACTTCAATTTCTACACAAAATTTCTACCTTTCCCACCACTGGACACTTTTAGTAAATATCTTATAAGAGACAAGGTTCTGAGTGGCCATACATTTGATACTTTGGAGCATTTTAGTCAAACTAATGAGTATAATTTAATTGTGCAAGTCTACTGCAAAAGACCTCTCTAACATGTTAAAAAGCAAAGATGCCACTTTGAAGACTAAGGTACACCCAACCCAAGCCATGGTATTTCAATCTCTTCATATGCATGTGAAAGCTGAACAATGAGTAAGGAAGACTGAAGAAGACTTGATGTCTTTGAATTATGGTGTTGGCTAGGAATATTGAATATGCATGGACTGTTGAAGAATGAACAAATCTGTCTTGGAAGAATGGGAGGATGGGGAGACATCACCTTATGTACATTGGACATGTTATCAGGAGGGACCAGCCCCTGGAGAGTGACATCATGCTAAGGAAGGTAGTTATGTTGTTGTTATATGCTGTTGAGTAGGACCTGACTCATAGTGACCCCTCCTTGGGTTTCCGAGGCAGTATCACTACGGACGTAGATGCCCAACCTTCCTTCTGAGGAGTGGCTGGTGGATTTGAACCACCAGCCTTCTGGTTAGTAGTCAAGTGCCTTAGGCACTACGCTACCAGAGCTCCTAAGTAAGGTAGAAGGTTGGTGAAAAAGAGGAAGACCCTTAAGGAGATGGAATGACATAGTGGCTGCAACAATGGGCTTCAACATGACAATGATTGTGAGGAGGATGCAGTGGCAAGAAGTGTTTGTTCTATTGCACATAGGGTTTCTATGAGTCAGAACTGACTAGATGGCACCTAACAACAACAACGACTATAATGAGATTGGCTACTTTCTTCTAAGTAGCCAATCTCATTATAGATTATAGAAAATGGTAAGCTCCTGACTTCAAATTCTTCACTCAAGAGCCCCATACATTTCCAAAATGTTTCTGTGTGTGCCCTTAAAGAGGGCCTTATCCTCTGTAGCCACAGGGCTGAGATTTCTCAAAATCAAACCCAGAGTCTCATTCTGTGAATGGCTAAATTACATCCCAAATTCAATTCCCAATCTCTCTGGGTGCCTTTTAATAACACGAGGGCATTGACTGGGAAGGAATTGGATTCTGAAAATTGGAAAGGGGGCATATGGGCAGATCACAGTGAAGCTAGCTGCACTGAACTCCTAAATTCTTCTGAATCTTCTTTGCCAGTAGAAGCAGCTGGTTCATTCCTATCTGAAGAGATTAACTTTGCTTGCCTGAGGATGCATTAGGACCTCTTCTGAAGTAGTTGTCTTTCCAGATACTGCTTGTTTTCCCTAGGACCCACCCTCACCACTCCTCTTTGTTTCTAGACTCCAGTTCCAGAAGGCCTCAAAAGGGGAGGCAGAAAGTGTGACCCACAAGGAGGTATGCTATACACCAAAAGAACTGCATGACTTTTCCAATTTATACACATAGAACTGTGTGTAGGAATGGATATTAAAGGTGTAGAATGATGGTGGAAGAAACCTACAATTGGATGAGTTCAGATTTATTGATATAATCCCACAAAGCAGAGATCCTGAATTCGATGTTTCAGCTTGAGGGGTTACAAAGGGCTCTCTAAACAATTTGGTTGATTAGCTGAAGCATGGACCCAAATGTGGCCCATACCAAATGCGGTTGAAATGCCAGGACTGCATTGGTATAGTATAGAACAAGATATACAATTAATTAGGGAGATTGGAATGCTAGAGCTAGAGTGGATTTATCATATAAGATCTGCTTTGCCCACACTAGAATGTCTAGGGGACAAACTGTTCATCGTGAGTATGAGATATAACTTTGTGAGAGGAAGCTCAGCATCCATGAAAAGCACTGTTACTCTTCCCTGTAGTCAAATATTACAATGGGAACTGCTGACACTCAATTGTTGTTGTTATGTGCTGTCAAGTCTGACTCAACTCATAGCGATCCCTCCTTGGGTTTCTGAGACAGTATCACTATGGAAGTAGATTGCCCAACCTTCCTTCTGAGGAGTGGCTAGTGGCTTTGATCTGTCACTCAACTGGGAAATCTAAATACAATGGGGATAATTGGATCCCAGTGTGTCAGGGGCCAATGGCAGAACTTAACTGCCAAAGGCTGATTTGGGGTGGTTACCATAATGGACAGTAGAGTCCAAGTAGTAATCAGAATAGTATGACTCACAGAGACTGGTGGCACAGGCTAGTTAGTCATAGTGTCCCTAGAAGAGAAATACATGGACAATCTACTAAATTCTTAGTTAATTTATATAAGAGGTCAAGGGAACAGAAGTCAAAATTGAATCACCGAAACAGAAAAGCATGACCCCCCAATCAATTCCCACATTTGAGCCAGTTTACAGACCCAAAGCCCTTTGAAAGTCTAGGTCCTCTTGAAGAACACTGCTATCCTGCTAAAAATTTATACTGTTTAATCTTTCTCCCAGTCTTCTGTAAAGGGACCTATGGCTTTTTACCAAAGTGACTGTGCATTGGGGAAAAGGAAATAATTAGATTTTTTGGTGATTACTGGCCACTGGCTCTGAAATGACACTAATTTTAGGAGACCCAAAACGTCACTGGAATCTACCAGTCAGAATAGGGGCATATGGAGGTCAGATGGTCAATGGAGTTTTAGCTCAGACCCATTTCACAATCAGTTCTGCAGATTCCTGAACCCATTTCTTGGTTATTTCTTCCATACTAGAATGTATAATTGGAATAGACATAATCAGCACCTGGCAGAATACCAACACCTCCTTCCATTGGGGTAATTTATTTGACACAATATTATATAGATGCTGTGGGTGTCATACCTCTTGGCTCTTTCCCATTCTAGTATACTCAGGCCAGCCAGACTTCCAATTGTCATTACTACATCTCTGCCCTTCAGGTTTAATACCTCAGGGAGCATCTCTCAACCAGTGACTGATTAGAATTGGTGGATAAACCCTCTAGAGGGCTCTTCCTTACCCCTTGGGTCAGATGACTTGGAGACATGTGTTCTTTACTATATTCCAGAGATCTGTATCAGAATTAAGCTCCAGTTGCACATAACTGTGAGTTGCTTGGTTACACATCTTCTATGTTTTTCTTTTCTCATCTTTTCACTTATTCTGCCCTTTGAATATTACCCAAGATTACCTTACAAAATAACTGCTTGCATTCCAATCTTTCCTCAGGGTCAATTTCTTGGGGAACCAAGACTGTGATATTTATTTTCAAGAAAGAAAAGCTATTTTTTTTTGGTCCTTAGAAAGGCAGTAGTCAAAGATTCTTGCATCATGAAGGCAGAAGTCAAAGTTAAAATAGGTAAATATGAGTGGCACGTTCTGTGTGCTCAGAATATGGCTTCATGCTGTCTCTAGATGTCTCAGCATAGTTTTAATGGTGGGTTGAGCACCAGAAAGGAATTACTTTTCTCTAAAACATGAGAAATAGAGCAACCACAACAGTTAATCACTACCCTTGGATGGATATTTCTAGGGAGGAAGGAAGGGAGGAAGGAGGGATGAAGGGAAGGAGAGAGGAAGGAATGAATGAACAAAAGAACAAACTATTTATTGATAGTAATTTACCAATTATAAGTTTATAATTACTTATAAAGTATAAGTAATTTACCAATCCATTGTTGTTGAGTTGATTCCAATTCATGGTCACCTCTTTGTTATAAATTAGAACTGAGTTCTGTAGGGTTTTCTTGGCTCATGTGACCTTTTAGAGAAAACGATCACCAGACCTTTCTTTTGTGTTACTACTGAGTAGGTTTGAGTTGCCAACATTTTGGTTAGTAGTTGAGCACAAGCCATTTACACTACCCACTGACCTGGATCAGGAGGGAAAGACCATTCCAAATGAGTGAAGCCAAAGTGAAATAGAACAAAAGTTCAAGGAGTGGTAGAATTTGGTAGTGTAATTCTGAGATGATGATGGAAATGAGAGTAGTCTTTTGGAGTGGCAAAGGTGGGAGACATGACAGTGGATTGAGAAATTACAGAGAAGTCATGATGGGAAGGCAGGGAATGGTAGATGAACCTGTTCACTATTTTGAGAGGCAAGTCAGCGGAGAGAGAGTAAGATGATGCAGGGTGGAATAGTAACAATACCTAACACTTTAGTTCTTACCACAGTGAGTGCCTGACAGTGCTTCAAGTGCTGTGCTTTTCATAACAAAGCTATGATGCAAGTTCTTTTTATTATGTCCATTTTACCCATGAGGGAATTAAGACACAGACAGTGTAATTAATTTTCACAAGACTCTAGGGCAGCAAAACACAGAGCTAAGATGTAAACCTTGGCATTTCAGTTCTAGAGACTTGGCACTAACCCAACTAGTCCTGTTGACATTGAGTTAGTTTTAATTCATTGTGCCTCACATGTGTCATAGTAGAACTGTGCTCCATATGATTTTCAGTGGCTTATTTGCCAGAAGTAGACTTTCTTCCAAGGTGTCTATGGGTAGACTCACACTTCAAACTTTTCAGTTAGCCACCAAGCATGTTAACCTTTTGTACCACCCAGGGACTCCAGCTCTAACCAAGGGATTGGCAAATTTTTCATGTAAAGAACCAGATAATAAATATTTTAGGCTCTACAGGCCATACAGTCTCTGTTGCAACTACTCAATGCCACCTTTATAGCATAAATGCATCTATAGGCAATGCACAGACAAATGAACATGACTGTGTTCCAATAAAGCTTTATTTAAAAAAAATAAAAAACAGAGGAGAGCTAGTTTTGGCCTGCAGGCTGTAATTTACTAGGCCTTATTTTAATTCCACTATTTATCATTTTAGTATAAAAGATTGTTTTTGCCTGGGGGAACCTAGTCATGTGCTTTCTCTGTGAATTTCTGGATAAGCCTTGCCTAGCACAAACTGTCTTGATATGGAATATGAGGGGAGAGACTGGGAGTGGAGCTAGGGTGTAGGATGTTGTTGTTATTTGCCATCGAGTCAGCCCCGACTCATAGCGACCCCTCCTTGGGTTTCTGAGACAGTATCACTATGGAAGTAGGAATGCCCAACCTTCCTTCCCAGGAGTGGCTGGTGGGTTTGAACCACCAGCCTTCTGGTTAGCAGTCAAGTGTCTTAGGCACTATGCTACCAGAGCTCCTAGGGTGTAGGATAGGACCTGAAAAAAAGGAAAGGATGCAGTAGAAATGAAAATTGGAAGTTAAATCTTGGTAATTTTCTTGGGAGATAGAAGTGGGAGAGAAAACACTAAATTCTGGCCAATATTGTAGGGTAACTATAAGTAGAAGAAATAGGT
This sequence comes from Orycteropus afer afer, assembly GCF_000298275.1. Taxonomy (NCBI): domain Eukaryota; kingdom Metazoa; phylum Chordata; class Mammalia; order Tubulidentata; family Orycteropodidae; genus Orycteropus; species Orycteropus afer. Next base: position 4,323,799 of record NW_006921731.1, read on the forward strand.
TTAAGAAATGCCATAAAATTCAACTTTATAGGATTTGGGCTTTATAGCATATGTTGTAGCAGCCACATTGAATAAATGTATGTTTTTCATTATATTTTTATTACACATTTAAAGCACATTAAGGCACAAGCAGCCATCACAGAAGAAAAAAATAGAGAAATTTTGGCTTCCCAAGTAATCACATCAATTTTAAAGAAGGCTGTATTTTATGTAGACAGAGAAAGATGCATGACTGCTGTCCTGCCCAATTTTATACTAACTCATTCTTCTTCAGGGAACAATATTAATCGATGTTATGCTACATTTGTCTCCTGTTGAAGGAGCATCTCCCTTTTTATTTTTTTTAAATCATATCTTGGATATTTATTCATTCGCCTTTGAGTTATAGGTAATTGGTTGGCATATCCAGTCTGTAAAACAACTTGCTTTGTTGGGATTTGAAAAACAAAATCTAAAAGCACTTCAAAAATTGGTGCTTGAAATTATTTCTGGTTCTAAGAAGCTGTGTATTATTCAATGATTGTTGGTCATATTTTAATTCTTAATCCCTGTGGCTTGGCAGAATGGATGAGAATCCTGGGAAACAGAAGGACCACCATGTTCTATTGTGAGGTTATGTACTGCACAGTAGAACCTGCAGCCAAAATTTAGCTTGTACATATTCCCCCATATCCTGTGCCCTAAGCACAGGTTGTTACTGCCTGGGGGAAGTGACATTTTTTCCCTTCACATCAATGCATCTATCTACTTGTCTAGCCATGGCTTTTAGAGCTGCCTGTGCTGGAAGGTGGTACCTTTTCTAATTTGTGTCCTTAAGAGAGGAGGCTTTGCAGGTTGTGTATTATCAGATTTGGGATGCCATCAATTGTAAGATGTGCCACTATTTTATGTACAATTAAGTAAGACAATAACTCATACTGAGGGCTGTATTCTTTGACCTTCGTAGTAAGTGCTTCAAGTCATTTTCATTTTTGACAAGTAAAGTTTTGTCATCTGCATATGGCAGGTTGTTAATTGAATTCTGATGCCATGTTCTTCTTCATACAGTCCAACTTCTTGTATTGACACCATGAACTTAAATATATCAATGATCATGAAGATGGTGCAAGACAGGCAAAGTTTTGTTGTGTTGTAGATGAGGTTGTCACGAGTCAAAGTCTACTTGAGGGCATCTAGCAACAACAAAGTAAAACAAATGCTATCAGTCAAATCCTGTATGCCATTTTCAAAGAAGTTAAAAAGTTTTTTTAAAAAATGTGCCTATGAATTTATGCAATGCAGTAATTTGTCTGCCTAGAGAGTATGCGTTGCTCTATTTAGCATGACAATGCCAGATGGACCAGCTGCCACTCTGTGAAGATGAGATAGGCAAGCCCCAGGAAAGAAGTTTCCACCAGGTTTTGTCTGCTCCTCATTATAAACAACATCGTCAATGCTTCTGCTCTCCTAAAACTGTGAATAGGTCAAATTTCTAACAGAAATAAGAACAAGAAATGCTGAAGCCAGAATGGACTTTGGGGAGCATCTAGGACAGTGCTACTCAATTGGGAGCAATGTTGCCCTCATGGGGGCAAATATGTCTGGAGACATTTTTGCTGTCACAATTGCAGAAGGCTTGCAACTGTTATCTAGTGGGCAGAGGCCAGATATGCTGCTTAAATATCCTACAATGCACAGGAGAGACCTCCACAACAGCAAGTTATTGGGCCCCAAAAGTTAATAATGTGAGGGTTGAGAAACCCTGATGAAAAGGGAGAATATGTCCCAAGAGGGTGAGAATCTAGGTATCAGAGTCAGGCAAAAAACAAAACTAAACAAAAACAAATAAAATAGTTGCTGTTGGGTCAATTCCAACTCATGTTGACACCATGCCTGTCAGTAGAACTGTACTCCGTAGTTTTTCAATGGCTGATTTTTTGGAAGCAGATTGCCAGGCCATTCCTCTGAGGTGCTTCTGGGAGGACAGAAACCTCCAACTTTTGGTTAGCAGCCAAGCAACCTGGGTTCAAATCCCAGCTCCACACTGAATTGGCTGTGTGGCCTTTGGCAATTTCATTAGCATTGCTAAATCTTAGTTTCCTCATTCAAAAAATGGAGATCATGGTCTCTACTACAGAAAGTTGCTGAGAAGATCAAATGAGATAATTTAGGCAAGAGTAGGAAAAACAACAATATCTAAATTTGTCTTTTACTATATGTCAAACAGCTCTAAGTGCCCTTTTTTTATAAAAAAAAAAAAATTGTGATTTGGGTGAAAGTTTGCAGAGCAAATTCATTTTTTACACAGCAGTTCACACACATTTTGTTCCATAATGTTGACTGCAATTCCCCACAATGCAACAGCTCTCTTCACACTTTGTCCCTGTAGTTACTTCTGTGCCCTTCCCTCCCATGAACCCCCCCACACCAGCTGTCTCCCTGTGCAAATACTGTCTGCCCTTCTGTTCTTCCATGATTGTTTGCTCCAAAGCAGTGTATCTACCTGATGTAAATGTTAATGTTCACCCTATACACCTGTATGTTGTTTGGCTGGAAGCCACAAGAATGAGTTCAGTTCCAGACCTGAAGATTAGCTAGGGGACATAGTCTCAGGGGGTCTCACCAGACTCACTTAGTCCTTTTTCTTTTTAAATGATTTTGAGTTTTGTTTCACATTGTTCTCCCACTCTATCTAGGATCTCCTACATTGATCCCCCTGTGAATGGTTGAAAGTGGTAACCAGGCACCATCTAGTTAAGGTCTTATGGTCATATATGCTGAGGATCACACTTTCTACCAGTCCCTTGGACTAATTTTTTCCATGTGTCTTTGGTTTTCTCCATTCTTCTTTGCTCTGAATGAGGAGAGACCCATCGTTGCATCTAGATGCCCGCTAACAAAAAAGTTCTCTTATTTATATTAACTAAATCTTCAGAGCAATTCTGAAGTAAGTATTATTCCCATTTTTACAGATGAGGAAAAAGAAAACTTTAATAACTTGACTAAAATTACTCATAAGTTAGTGACAGAGACAGGATTTTCACCCCAAGCCCATGCTCCTAACCAGTCCAATATACATAGCATAATGCCTAGCACTGAATAAGTACTTAGGAAAAGGATGCTACTAACAATATTTCTATTACATTATATAAACCTAAGCCTGTCTATTTAGGGAGCCTAGCTGGTTCAATGGTAGAATTTTCAGCTTTCATGCAGGAGATCTGGGTTTGATTCCCAGCCAATGCACTTCAAGTACAACCACCTCCTGTCTGTCAGTGGAGGCTTGTGTGTTGCTCTGATGCTGAACAGGTTTCAGTGGTGCTTCCAAATTAAGATGGACTAGGAAGAAAGGCCTGGTGATCACTTTAAAAAATCAGCCAATGAAAACCCTATGGATCACAATGTCCAAATCTGCAGTGGATCATGCTCAGGGTGCAGGACTGGATAGTGTTTCGTTCTGTTGTGCATAGGTTGCCATGAGTCAGTGGCTGACTTGACAGCAGCTAGAAATAACAACAACAAAACTCATCTTACTGATGATAATACAAAGTGATGGAGGCAGGATTTTCACCCCGAGCCCATGAAGGTAGGACTTGTCAAGATTCCCTGTGAGAGGATAGCAGACTGAGGATAGTTTGTAAGTCTCTTGGCACCAGAGTTGATCTCTTGCTGTCTGCCCTACTGCCCTGACCAAGAAGCCAACATGGAACCTCGTGAGGTGCAGCAGGAAAGCACCTGGGTCTTGCTTTGGATCTTGGCAAACCCTCTTGCTTGCTGAGGAATGTTGAAGAGCTCATGTGACTCCTCATTTATGTATTGGGACAATGGCATGCAACAGCAGATATTAGCAGTCAGATACAATAGCTATCAAAGTGGTTCGCATGTGGGCTGAGAACAAGGCCCCAGAAGAACCAGGAGCAGCTGCATTGGGACCATCTATTTGTGAAGGGGGCTTGGGAGTGGCTCTAAGATGGCCTTGCCAGTCCTCCTAGGTGGTGGGTCTCAAATGGACACTCTTAAAAACTGTGGCAGGAGGTGTAGGTGCCTGTGAAGAGTCCTGGCTTAATTCACCTTCCCTATACTGACTCATATTAAATATGTGTCTGTGGAGGGGAATGAGAGGGAAGGAGGAAAGAGAGGAGATAGATGGCAGGTGTAGCAGACAGGCATCACCGAGGAGGTAGGAACCTCAAGGTACCATGGAGAGTGTGTATCAGTTGGTGGCATTAAGTGACTTCAGCACATGTCACAGGTCCTGGACGCAGAGGGGAGAAGTCCCAGCAGACTTGTGGTGAAGAAGCTCTAGTACAGATTGGGGACAAGAGACACAGCACAGAGCATGCAGCAGCTGGATTCTGTGTGTCAGTGACAAAGGTGCTGCCCATGAGATGTGCCTAGCAAAGTTGTGAGGGGTCTAGGAGCAGGCACATCAAGCTCAGGGCCCTGAAGCCCCTGTGTGTGAATTGTCACCTCACTCTGTATTTCCCCAAATGCTGTTATATAGAAGACAATAACATGTAGTGATGAACAGATTGTTAACTTATTGTCTGTTCCACACTACCAGTTGCCTTTGAGAATATTCTGACACATAATGTCAGAATAGTATCATGTGTGCAGAGTAGAATCATGGGGCATAGGATTTTCAAGGTTATGACCTTTTGGAAGCAAATCACCAGGTCTTTCTTCTCAGGTGCCCCTGGGTGGGTTTGAACCTGCAACCTTTCAGTTAGTAGTTAAATGCTTAACTGTTTGTGCCACACTGCCCAAGTTCAAATCCTGCCTTGGCCACTTGCCAGCTTTGTGATTGTGAGCAAGTTACTTAAAACTCTCAGGGCCTCAGTTACCTCAGCTGAGTCAGAATCAAGTTGATGACAACTAACAATAACAACAAATTAGAGATAATAACATGTATCTCATAAGGAGGTCAATTAGATTAAATGAGATAAGGTTTTTAAACCCCGAGTAGATAGTGAGTGCTCAGTGCTGTTTACTCCTCCTTCTATTATTTAGCATTGGTTTGTTGCTACTGTTATTAAATTTATTCCCAGCAGAAGCAGTAAAACAAAGCTGCATCCATGGATTCATTCAACCCAGAGCTGCCATCCTGCTGGCCCTCCTGCTTACCAGTTGTAGAACAGTGACTTTGTTACCTAAGTTCATTTTCTTACCTGCATAACAAGGAAAATTATACCTACCTTATAGATTCATTAAGGAGCTTTGGTCATTCAGTGGTTAAAGAAGCATTTGGCTGCTAACTAACTGTAAGGTGGGAAGTTCAAACTCATCAGCTGTTCCATAGGAAAAAGATGAGGCAATCTGCTTCCATAAAGATTACAGACTTGGAAACCCTATGGAGCAGTTCTACTCTGTGCTATAGCGTCACTATGAATCAGAATCAAGTCCTTGGTAGTGGGTTTGATTTGACTTTTTGGTTGCAAAGTCATTTGGGGATTAAACTAATTAACTTTCATAAAGTGCTTGGAATGTCTGACATACTTTAGTAAGTCCTTATTGCCTGCTGGCTCATTTCCCCACTTCTCTTTCTCCCCCAAGGAGCTTGGGTGGCATAATGGTTAAGGGATTCTACTGCTAATCAAACGAGGTCACCAGTTTGGACCCATGGACCGCTCTGCAGGAGAGAGAGGAGGCAGTTTGCTTCCATAAGATTTACAGCCTTGGAAACCCTATGGGGGCAGTTCTACTCTGCCCTATAGGGTTGCTATGAGTCAGTCGACTTGAAAGCAGGGGACTTGTTTTTTTTTTGTCCTTCCTCCTCTCTTTCATCACCTCCATGGGGAGATGAACTCAACCTGCCTAAGCTCACACAGTCTCGAACTCAGGTGTCTTTGGGCCCATTTCTCCTGCTTTTCCCTCTCTTTCAGGGAGAATAGGGAGATAGAGGAGGATGGCCAACCCTGGAAAATTGATGACTCGTTAGAGGCTCCAGGGAGGGACACTAGATTCTGAGATGCCTTATCATGCCCGTCCATCCTCCCCCACCCTCTAACTGTAATACCAAGAATGTTCATGCCATTCATAAGGTCCTTTCTCATGTGTTATTTAATTTGCTTTTTCCAATCATACAGGAAAAGTACGGTGATTAGCTATTATTGTGCCCAACTTAGAGAGGGGGATGTAGAGGCACTATGAGGGGAAGAAGCTTCCCTAAGATAAAGTAGGGTTAAGACTGTAGCCCAGAACCCTGTACTCCCACACCAGTGCTCTTTCTACAGTATCCCTGTGCCTCTCCTTATTCCCTTGCACTTGTGTTATTTAATCCCTATCCCCTTTCTCCTCTCTCCCTCACACTGTTCCCCTTCTGGGTCCCAGGTATAGATCTACTACCCGGTGAATGATTGAATCTGGCTAAGCTCTGGCATCACAGCAAATAGGATTGATTTATTATATTTATTCATTCCAAATTCTACATTGATACAGCTATAAATTGAACAGTGACAAAGTCCAAATAAACTGACAGTCAAAACAATTCAACTGCTTGAAGCCAGATGTGCAGGGAATAGACAATCTTGGAGCAAGGTATCTGAAGCTTAAGTCTTCAAAAATGAATTTTTGTCCATTGTGACCCAAAGCCTTGTCAGGACCCAGGACTGGATTGCCTGTGTGGGAGCAGTGGGATTTTGTAACTGGACAGACTTGGTTTCTAATGACCAACTAAGTACAATTTAATTAAAAAAAAAAAAAAAAAAAAGGAATGTGTTAGATCATATAACTGGAAAATCTAGGGTACCAGAGCATTCAGATATGGCTGGATCCAGGGGCTCAAACATGGTTATTTAGGAAAGTTCTCTCTCTTTTTCTCAGTGTTCCTTTGTGTTGGCTTCTTCCCAGTTAAACCCTCCAGAATAGTGAGAAAGGTAGTCACCAGCAGCTGTAGCCTTACAACTTACCAGTTTAGTAACTCTATTGGGAAGAGTATCTCATTTCCAATAGATCCAGCCAAAGTCCTTGGTTTTCTCTTACTGGCCTTGTTTGGGCCATGTGTCTGTCTATAACCCATTGGCATGGGCTGGGAGATATGTACTCTCATTGGCCAGATCTGAATTATATAGCCATCCCTGGAACCAGATGATAGGTGGAGTCAAAAGCCCAAAATCATTTAGTTGATTGCAACTCAAAGCAATCCTATAGGACAGAGCAGAACTGTCCCATAGGCTTCCAAGGCTATAAGTCTTTATGGAAGCAGACTGTCACATTTTTGTTCCATGGAGAAGCTGGTGGATTCTGACTGGCAGGCTTTTGGTTAGAGCTAAGTGATTTAACCACTACATTACCAGGGCTCCTTCAGGTGGAATCAGACCCTCCCAAATCATTGGTTGGAAGTAAAATAAGAAATGAATCCCATGACTATAAAAGGTTTTGCAGTTATCCCCATATCTTAGTTACCCATTGAAGCTATAATAGAAATACAAGTGGGAAGTAAAAGAACAGAATTTTATTTTCTCAAAGTTCTGGAGGCTAGAAATCCAAATCAGGGGTCTTGGCCTTGTCCATTCTTTCTGTGGACCTCTCTTCTAGTTTCTGATGTCTTCTGAGATCCTTGATGTTCCTTTGCTTATAGATTATCCTGACAGGGTGTCTGCCTTCCCTCTGTGTGTATGTGTCTATGTGTATTCTGCTCTTTTCATAAGATATCATTCAGAAGTGATTAGGTTTAGGACCTTCCGTACTCTGGTATGATTCAATAACATAAAAAACAAAAACCTCTATTTCCAAGCAGGGTCATATTTATATGTATGTGGTTTGGGATTTCAAAAGAAATTTTTTGAGGGACAGAATTCAATCTATTACACTCCCAAACAACCTCAGTTTTCTTAGTATTAACTTTAGAGATCATAGCTTGCTGTACCTTGTTTGACCAAGGTTTTTTACTCTGTTCTGACCTAGTTTCCTGAGGAAAATGCACCAGCCAACTTTGAATAAAAAAACTCTTTCTGCTATGTTGACTTTTATGTCTATGATTCTACCACTTGTCTGTCAGTTCATATGCTGCTATGATGCTGGAAGCTATGCCACTGATATTTCAAATATCAGCAGGGCCACCTATGGTGGACAGTTTCCAGTGGAGCTTCCAGACTGGGAGACTAGGAAGAAAAGCTTAGTGATCTGTTTCTGAAAATTAGCCAGTGAAAACCCTAGGAATCACAACAGAATATTTTTCAACTTATTGCTGAAAGATGAGCACCCTGGCTTGTAAGGCACTACACAATAGCTTCATCAAAAGACTCAAACATACAGTGATCATGAAGATGCTTCAGAAATAGGCAATATTTCTGTCTATTATACCTAGGGACACCAAGTGTTGGAAGTGGCTTGTTGGCAGCTAATAACAATGTCCACTATTATATAACAGTACTAGCTTCTTTCTGATACAGAACTAAGGTTGAAGATATGTCTTTCTACACAGCTATTATAGGTCTGAAACTGGGTTCAATTCTTCTTGTGAGGATTTGGTATTAACCTCCCACAAGCTAAGCTATCTTCTTCTAGATACTACCCCCAAATTTTGGTTGGGGATCATCTCTTCCCTTACTCTCTGGATGGAACTCCACTTCAACTCCACAAACGGTTTATGGAATGCAGATTTTAAATCACCCAGAATATAACATTTTCTAATCCACAGAGATTGATTCAGAGGTGATTATGTGATCTAAGCCAATCCAATTGGAAGGAATCATCAGACTTCCTTTGAATCAACTGAACAATAGGCCCCATCTTCCCACTGGATTTAGGGAAGGGAGCTGGATGATGCCCTCTGTTTTGTCATTCCCAGGGGAGAATGTGGGACCAAAACAGAAGAAGGTAGAGCCTAGGTGGAGAGAAACAGGCCTCACCATACAGACTGAGATGTGAATGTAGCTGAATCTGATGGTGGGACCTCTGACTTTTCAGTTATTTGAGTCAAGATATTTCATTTACTGAGTTGGGCTTTCTGTCACTTGTAGTATAATGAAATTCTGATGTGTTCAAAGTTCAACAGCTAGTAAGTGTCAAAACTGAATTCAAATTTGTTTGATGTTGTTTTGAAATGTTTTAAAATCACATTCAAAAACTTTCAACTCATTTCAAATCAGCAAGCTTAGAAAATATACCACATTATCCAAAACCAAAATAACCAATCTGTTATCGTGGAGTGGATTCTGAGTCATAGTGATCTAACAGGGCAGAGTAGAGGGTTCTACAGAGTAGAGAGTTTCTTTATGGAAACAAACTGCCACTTCTTTCTCTCTCAGAGTAGTGGGTGGGTTTGAACCACCAACCTTTTAAGTAGTGCTTAATCACTGTACCAGGAGCTCTGGTAGCATAGTGCCTAAGGCACTTGACTGTTAACCAGAAGGCCGGCAATTCAAACCCACCAGCCACTCCTCCGAAGGAAGGTTGGGCAATCCTACTTCTGTAGTGACACTACCTCAGTAACCCAAGAGGGGTCGCTGTTAGTCAGGTCTGACTTGATGGCACATAACAACAACAACAACAATCACTGTGCCACTTAACCACTGTGCCACCAGGACTCCTTATCTTCTCTGAAATACCTGCTGAACCTGACTTTTCCTTTCTCCTTATTCATACCCCTACCCTACATTGTGGTTTGGTCCCTTTTCCAAGCCCACTTTTTTTTCCTGTGATCTTTGTGGTTATAATTGCTTTTGTTTTTTTACAACTATATATAGGGGGTGTCTTAGGAGCTCTGGTGGTGTAGTGCCTAAGGCATTTGACTACTATCCAGAAAGCTGGTGATTCAAACACACCAGCCACTCCTCAGAAGGAAGATGGGGCAATCTACTTCCGTAGAGATACTGCCTTGGAAACCCAAGGAGGGGTCACTATGAGTTGAGACTGACTCAACAGCAGTGAGTTATATTGAGGTGTAATTACATACAATAAACTACACATATTTAATAAAAGAGCACAGCTTTATATATTTGTGAAATTTTCACCCCTTTATGATTCTTCCCCTTGTCTTCCCCCATGGCCTGTGATCAGCAACTACTGGTTTACCTTCCATTATTTTAGAGTAGTGTACATTTCTTAGTCCCTATAAATATGAAATCATACAATATGTACTTTTTTGTCTGCTTTATTTCACTCAGCTTAATAATTGTGAGATTCATCCACATTTTAGCATATATCAATAGTTCATTACATTCTATTGCTAAGTAGTATGCCATTGCATAGATAGACCACATTTTGTTTATTATCCATTCACAAGTTGATGCCATTTGGGTGTTTTCCAGCTTCTAGCTATTACAAATAAAGCCACTGTAAATATCCTTGTAAAAGTCTTTGTATGAACATAAACTTTCATTTATTTGGGACAAATTCTAGGAGTGAAACAGCCGAACCATACAGTAAATGTGTATTTACTTTTTAAGAAACTGACAGACTTTCCCAAAGTGCTTATAACTTCTGACCAGTACCACATCCTCCATGTTCTCTTCAACATTATGATTAGTCTTTTTAATTTTACCTGTTCTACGAGGTGTTTAGTGGTATCTCATTATGATTTTAATTTTTATTTCCCCAGTGACTAATGATGTTGGCTACTTTGTTTGCCAACTACTTCCTCTACCCAGGAGGTATTTTCATAAGTGTGCTATGCCATTTTTTTTTTTTTACATGTTGGTGTAAAAAAATTAGCATTAGTGGTTTTACAAAAATACTGACGTGGGAGAGGAGACAAGGAGTGATTGACAAACAAATGTAGAAGATATGGCTTATTTGCCATTCATATATTTTCTTTAAGGAGCTCTGGTGGTATAGTGGATAAGGGATTTGGCTGCTAACCAGAAGGTCAGTACTTCAAACCCACTGGCTGCTCCATGAAAAGAAGATGGGGCAATCTACTTATGTTATAAACTTTGTATGCATAAAACTTTTTTCTTTTTTAATTATTGAGTTTTGAGAGCTCTTTTCATATTCTGGACACCTGTCCTTTATCACATAGATAATCAGCAAATATTTTTCTGTGGTGTAACTTTTCATTTGAAGAACAGAAATTTTTCATTTAGATGAAATCTAATTTATCCTTTTATGGAACATACTTTTGATGTTATATCTAAGAAATCTTTGTTTAACCTAAGGTCACAAAGGCCTTCTCCTATGTATTATTCTAGAAATTTTATACATTTTAAATTTAGGTCCTTGATACATTTTGAGTTAATTTTTGCATATGATAAAAAATGGAAATGCAGCATAGGATAAAACTTAGTCTTTTTAACAAATGATACTGGAGCATATATATTCTGTCAATTTTTTGTTGTTGTTGTTTAAGTGGAAGGGAAAATCTGATCTCTGTTCCTAAAAATTGTCTGGAAGCAGAATTGCAGTCCAGACTTCCAGATCATTTTTATTATTACTTAATGTTAAGTTTGTTATTCTCAGATAAAGATGAGGGAACGGAAGCTCAGAGATATTAAATCATAGAAAGGCAAAAATAATTTTAGACACTGAATCTTGTCCTCAGATGAGCACAAGTCCCATATTTTCACATAAGTAACACATGCCTTCAAGGTTTGTTTGCCAACTACTCCCTCCTGCCTGGAGGTGTTTTCGTAAGTGTGCTATGCCTTTTTTTTTTTTTTTTGGCTTGTTGGTGTAAAAAAAATTAGCAAGATGGTTTTACAAAAATACTGAGGTGGAGGAAGAGAAAAAGAGTGACTGGCAAACAAATGTAGAAGATATATGTTATTTACACAAAAGTACAGTAATTTGGAAAGTGAATTTACAAAGAAGGAATAGCAAGGCCAGTTGCTGGTGACCTGTCATTTATTCTGCTCAAAGATAAGCCCACCCCTGATCAAAACAAGGGGACTTCCAACCTCCTTACCTTTCCAGAGTACCAGCTTCTCTGCTGTGTTGTTTTTCAAACCATTCATTTCTACATAAAATAAGTTTCTATGGATGTTGACCTCTTTGGGGATTAACCAGAAACAAGGTGTTACCTCATTCAACAACGAGAAAGAAAGGACTAGTGTTCTGGAAGGAATTTCATGGGGAAATGAAAGTCTCTTTCCATTTTTTGTTCTGAAGTGCTGCTGCAAGTCAATGTTGAGAGGTGAAATTAGAGAATTGTGTGCATGCCCTCAGATATTGTCTTCTGTTTTTTAGAATCTATCATAATTCTCTACCACCTGTCTGTTGGTTTGTTGCACTGGGATGGCTTGTGTGTTGTTGTGATGCTGGAAGTTATGCTACTGATATTTCAAATACCAGTAGGGCCACCCATGGTGGACAAGTTTCAATGGAGCTTCCAGACTAAGACAGACTAGGAAGAAAGGACTGGTAATCTACTTCTGAAAACTTAGCCAATGAAAACCTTATGGATTATGAAGTATTGTCTGAAATTTCAACTCACTTACTTTCTATGCATCATCAGGAGGGACAGATCACTGGAGAAAGATGTCATGTTTGGTGAAAGGGAAGGTTAGTGAAAGTAAGGAAAAACCCTCAGTGAGAGAGATTGACACAATGGTTGCAATAATGGACTCAAACATATATTAATTATGACTATGATGCAGAACTGGACAACTTTTCATTCTGTTATCCATGGAGTTGCCAACTGGATGTCAACTAACAATATTATCATTCTATGATGTGATCCAATGGGAGGTGCAGTGGACTGAAGATACCAAGTCATGTGAGCTTGAATTCCAGCCATTTACCAATATGCTGAGTGGTGTGTCTCTTGGCCTCAGTGACCTTGATTGTACAACAGAGACAAAAATATCCTTACTCCTCTGAGTCATTGGGAAAGTCAGACATAATCATGATTATTGCTTTAGTAGAAAAAAAGTTGAAAGCTGAATTGAAGAAGGTTGTTGTTGAAGAGTCTATTCCTTTGATAGGCTAGGTAGATATAGGTGTCTTTTATTTTACTTTTAGAAAGAAATCTGTGTTAGAATGGTGGCTTCAGGGGCATTTTATCAGAAGAGGCCTACACTGTAGAAGGGGACTCACAGCTTGAGAATTGGATCAAAACAAATCCAGTGGCCTGATGCATTTACTTACTTGGTTACATCTTGCTTTATTCTAAAGCTCCACACATTTGGGCCCAGCCTTCCTAACAATGACCCTGAAGGACTCTTGAGCCCATTTCCCAATCAAGTTAATTGCCATCACCATGAGCTCTGCATCTCTGCCTGTAATATTTTGATCCAACTCAATGTGTCTTTCAAGAACCAGCCCAATTATCTTCTTGGAAGGCTTTCTAACAGATTTAGATGTTCCTTTAACTATATGTTTCCTGAATTTTGTGATATTTATATAGAGTTTATCACATTGTATGACAAATTTTCTTTCACATTTCTGGATACTTTACTGTATTTTAAGTCCCTGATAAGTTGGGAACAGATTTAAATCATTTTAGTATTACAAACCATCTGATGCTTAAAATATGTAAAATAGCTTTCAAAATTCTTTTTGAACAAAAATCTGATAACTCATCACATTTTGAAGAATCTTAAAACAGTGCAAAAGAGGATAAATTAAATAAAAGTCCCCAGGCTCTCTAAAACTCTAATCATTTTTTTCATTTTAAAGGCAACCTCTATCAGAGAATGGGGAAAAGTTTCCTTTAAGACATACTCGCACTTCCTTCCAGACATGCACATAATCCTTCTCTGTATGGTTGTACACCTATGTCTAATAGATAAATGCATGCAACTTCTTCAAAAAGAAAAAGACAAATGGGATCATAATTTACATGTTTTTTTTTTTTTTTTTTTGTTAGGTGCTGTCTAGTCATCTCCAACTCATAGCAACCTCATGTACAGCAGAATGAAACACTGCCCAGTCCTGTGTCAGCCCCATGATCTTTTCTATATCTGAGCCCATAGTTGCAGCCACTGTGTCACTCCATCTCATTGAGGGCCTTCTCATTTTTTGTTGTCTCTCCACTTTGCCAACCATGATATCCTTCTTTAGAGAATGGTCCCCTCTTACAACATGACCAAAGTAGGTGAGACGATGTCTGGCCATTCTTGCTTCCAAGGAGCTTTCTAGCTGCACTTCTTCCAGGACATATTCGTTAGTTCTTTTAGCAGTCCATGGTACTTTCAGCATTCTTTGCCAACACCACAACTCAAAAGCATTGATTTTTCTTCGGTCTTCCTTTTTCATTGTCCAGTTCTTACATGCATATGAGGCTATTGAAAATACCATGGCTTGTGTCAAGAACATCTTAGTCTTCAAGGAAACATCTTTACTCTTCAGCACTTGAAAGAGATCCTTTGCAGCAGATTTGCCCAATGCTATAAGACATCTGATACTTTTATTTTTTTTTAATTGTGATTTGGGTGAAAGTTTACAAGCAAATTCACTTTGCATACAGCAGTTCACATACACTTCGTCTCATGACATTGACTGCAATCTCTCACAGTGCAAAAACTCCCCTCCCACTTCCTCCCCATAGTTACCTCTTTGCTGTGTCCCTCCCTCCATGCATTCCTGCCCCCTGAGCTGTATCCCTATGAAACACAGGCCCTGTATTCTCCCATGGTTGTTCTCTCCAAGGAGTATATCTACCTAATATAAATGTTCACCTCGTATATTTGTCTTCTGTTTAGCTGGAAGCCACAGGAGTGGGTTCATTTCCAGACCTGAAGGGCAGCTAGGGGTCATAGTTTCTGTGGTCCCACAAGGCTCTATTAGACCAGCAAACCTGGTCCCTTTTTTTCCAAATGATTTTGAGTTTTGTTCCACATGGTTCTCCCCTCTATCCAGGATCTCCTACATAGATCCCCCTCTGAGTGGTTGACAATGGTAGCTGGGCACCATTTAGTTCTTCTGGTCTCATAGTCATATAGGCTGAAGATCGCATGGTGTACCAGTTGCTAGGACTAGTTTCCATGAATCTTTGGTTTTCTTAATTCTTCTTTGCTCTGGATGAGGAGAGGCCCATCATTGCATCTAGATGGCTACTTGCAAGCTTTTAAGATCCCAGTTGCTACTTGCCAAAGTAGGATGTGTAACAATGTTTTGTGTAGTTTGTTATACCAATTGAGCTTGATGTCCTCTGCAACTATGGTCCTGAGCCCACAGGTACAAGTACTCATTCCCTCTGGGTAGCTGGCTGTGGCCAAGAAGTGACTACAAACTTGTCCCTTGTCAGCTCTACTATATACCTGGGAATTGTTCCAGAACATACCAAGACACTTGTAGAAACATTGTCTGCCAACCCTACACATGGTCTTGGGCACACTCCCCCCTGCATAGACATACCTAATACTTCAGCTTGTCCACCCATCTATCCACCTATATACCCATGTATTCCTTCACTGACAACACAGTACTGTATGTGCAAACGTGTTTATCTCTGTTGTCTGTATCCTCCCATGCACATCTTTATGTCTTCTTCTTCCTCAATGCTACCATGTTGATCACTCACATTTTGTACATTGCCCTTCTCTTCACCTAAATCAATACTTGTCTCTACCTATCTAACAGTGTTCCCTTCCTTCTCCTCCCACTCCTGGTAACCAACAAAGAAAATTTCCTTCCATAGATAAACCTTTCTTTGACTTTTTACAGTAATGGACTAATACAATATTTGTCATTCTGTAATTGAGTTATTTCACTCAACACAATGTCCTCCAAGTTCATCAATGTTAATGTAGTGTTTTTCAGGTTCTATGTTATTCTTTAGGAGTGCATAGTATTCCATTGTGTGTATGTACCATAGTTTGGTTATCCACTCTTTAATTAATGGATACCTAGGTTGTTTCCATCTTTTGGCTATTGCCAATAGTGCTGCAATGAACTTGGGTGTGCATATGTGTGTTCTTGTCCTGGCTCTCACTTCTTTAGGATATATACCTAGTAATGGAATGGCTGGGTCAAATGGTATTTCTAAGTCCAACTTTTTAAGGAATCACCATACTACTTTCCACAGTGGTTGTACCAATTGACAGTCCCACCAGCAGTGCATGAGAGTCCCAATCTGTCCACATCCTTGCCAGCATTTATTTTCTGTCTTGTTGAACTTTGCTACTAGTGCTGGGGCTAGATGGTATCTGTTGTTTTGATTTGCATCTCTATAATGGCTAATGATCATGAGCATTTCTTCATATGTTTGCTGTCTGTCTGAATATCCTCTTTGATGAAATATCTATTCATATCTTCTGCTCATTTTTAAATTGGGTTATTTGTCTTTTTGTTGTTGAGGTTTGGGAGTTTTCTATAAATTCTAGAAATAAGTCCCTTGTCAGATAAGTCATTGCCGAATATTTTTTCCCTATCTGTAGTTTCTCTTTTGACTCTTTTGGAAAGTCTTTGGAAGAACATAAAAATTTAATTTTTAGAAGGTCCCATTCATCTAGTTTCTCTTCTGCTGTTTGTGTATTTTGGGTTATGCTTGATAATCTATTTATGCTATATATTAAGGCCCCTAAATTTTCCCCTAGTTTTTCCTTGAGGAATTTTATAGTTTTAGGTTTCACATTTAAGTCTTTGATCCATGTTTGTTGGTTACCAGGAGTGGGAGGAGAAGGAAGGGAACACTGTTAGATAGGTAGAGACAAGTATTGATTTAGGTGAAGAGAAGGGCAATGTACAAAATGTGAGTGATCAACATG
>NW_006921731.1:4341126-4347352 GCF_000298275.1 Orycteropus afer afer
TACAACTTCCTCATGAACACAATTAAGTGTTCTGAAATTTCCATTTTTCTCAATGTTATGTTATCCATATTTTGTTATGATCCACTCAATCAAATGCTTTTGCATAGTCAAAAAAACAAGTAAACATCTTTCTGGTATTTACTTTCAGGCAAAACCCATTTGACATCAGCAATGATATCCCTCGTTCCACATCCTCTTAGGAATCCAGCTTGCATTAATAATAATTTACATATTATTCTACAATTAACTTTCTTTTCTGAATGTCTGGCCATTAAAAAAATACTCCACTTTTTAAGTACTGTGTTTATTTACCAATTTTCCTATTGAAAGACACATTTTCAGACTTTTACTATTAAGTACTGGACTGTAGACAGTTCCCTTGAAAAGCTTTAATCCATTTTTACCAATATTTGGAAATGTTTTCTAAGTTACGTTGAAATGTTGGATATGTTCACTTTTTTCATCAAGACAACTAGAACTTTAAATTTCAAAATGATAAGGTTTGAACAGTTGATTTCTGCAACTGTTTCCAAACAATATTTTCCTTATTTCAAATTCAAAATGCCTTAAGGCATAATTTCAAACATTTTGAATACTACACTACAGTTTATTTTCTAAGCTTGCTGATTTAAAATCAGTTGAAATTATTTGAAAATGACTCTAAAACAATTTGAAATGTTCTGAAATAACTTCCAAATATTTGGAAGTATTTAAAAATGCATCAAGCATTTAAAATTATTTATAAAGCATATAAATAAAAGTGATTAGAAATTGCAGAAAAAGCACAGCCTGTTCTTTAGATAGCTCCAATATTGCAAGTGATTTTTTTCCCCCCCAATTTTGTATTCTAAAGTTAGTAAATACAGTAAAAATATTTTAGTTCATTTTCACCATGGAGTATGTTTTTTTTTTTTTTTTCTTGTCTTCAAGCCATGCTCTATGTCTGGAACAGGATTCTTTTTTCTTTCATTTATTTGACAAATGTTTGTTGATTACCTGCTCTGTGCTAGTAAGTATTCCAAGTGCTGAATATGAAGCAATGAACAAGAGACAAAAGTACCTATGCTGTGGAGCTTAAATTAGGAAACCAACAATATACAATTTGATGAAATAAAATAGATAAATAGATAAAATAAGGTTAAATTCTAAGAAGTTAAAAAAAAAACAAAGAGGAAGCATAGAAAGTGTTGGGTCAGGGCATGCAGTTTCAGACAGGGTGATCAGGAAAGGGCTTGCAGAATGTAATTTTCAGTAGAAAGCTTGGAGGAAGTGAGGGTGTGAGTCACATGGGTAGTTGGAGAAAGAGCATCCCAGGTTGAGATATAGCAAGTGCAAAGGTCCTGAGGCAAGAATGTGCTGGGAGTATTTGAGAGAAAACAAGGAGGAATGTGGCTGACTGTATAGTGAACAAAGGGGAGAGTAAAAGGGAGGTGAAGTTGGAGAGAGATAATGGGAGTTGAACAAATTGTGTGGGGCCATATAGTTCATTGTGAGGATTTGGGATTTTAATCCAAGTGAAATGGGAGGCTATTAGAGGGTTTGGGCTTAGTCTGAGTTATCTGACTTGTATTTTGACAGGAGCACTCTGGCTGCTGTATTAAGAAGTGCAGGCAGCTAAAGACAGAAGAATGGGGATTGGGAAATTAGAGAAGGAATTTAGGTGAAAATGATGGTGACATACTGGAGGTAGTGTTGTTGTTAGGTCTCATGGAGTTGGCTCTGACTCATAGTGACCCCATGTACAACAGAATGAAACACTGCCCAGTCCTGCACTATCCTCATGATCTTTGCTATGCTTGAGCACATTATCACAGCCACTGTGTCAGTCCATCTTATTGAAGGTCTTCTCCTTTTTCACTCTCTACTTTTCCTAGCATGACATACTTCTCTAGGGACAGGTCCATTCTGATAACATGGCCAAAGTACAAGAGATGAAGTCTGGTCATTCTTGCTTCTAAGGAGCATTCTGGCAGTACTTCTTCCAAGACAGATTTATTCATTCTTTTGAGAGTCCATGTTATATTCAATACTCTTTGCCACACCATTACTCAAATGCATCAGTTCTTCTTCTGTCTTCTTTATTCATTGTTCAGTTTTTACATGCATATGAGGCTATTGAAAATTCCACGGCTTGGATCAGGCACACCTTAGTCTTCAAAGTGACATTTTTGCTCTTTAAAACTTCAAAGAGGTCTTTTGCAGCACTTTTGCCCAGTGTAGTAAAATGTTTGATTTCTTGACTGCTCCTTCCATGACCATTGATTGTGGATCCAAGTAAAATGAAATTCTTGACAATTTTAATCTTTTCTCCATTTATTATGGTGTTGCTTACTAGTCAAATTGTGAGGATTTTTGGTTTCTTTATGTTGAAATGTAATCTATACTGAAGGCTATAGTCTTTGATCTTTATCAGTAAGTGCATCAAGTCTTCTTCCCTTTAAGCAGACAAAGTTGTATCATCTACATATTGCAGGTTGCTAATGAATATTTCTCCAATCCTGATGTCACAATCTTCTTCATATAGTCCAGCTTCTCAGATTCCTTCCTCAGCATACAGACTTAATAAGTATAATGAAAGGATACAACTCTGATGCACACAATTCCTGATTTTAAACCATGCAGTATCATCTTGTTCTGTTCAAAACACTCCCTCTTGCTTTATTTACAGGTTCTGCACTAGCATACCTGAGTGTTCTGGAATTCCCATTCTTCACAGAGATATCCAAAATTTGTTAGCATCCACAAAATCTTTGCATAGTCAATACACACAGGTAAACATCTTTCTAGTAATCTTTGCTTTTAGTAAGGTTCCATCTGACATCAGCAATGATATCCCAGGTTCCATATCCTTTGTTTTTAATCCATTTTGAATATCTGGCAGTTCATTATCAGTATACTGCTACATGTATTTTTGAATTATCTTCAGCAAAATTTTACTTGCATGTGATGTTGATGATATTGCTCGATAATTTTTGAACTCTGTTGGGACACCTATCTCTGGAAGGGACACCGGTATGGATTTCTTCCAGTTGGTTGACCAGGTAATAGTCTTCCAAATTTCTTGGCACACATATATGAGTGGCTCCAGAGCTGTATCCATTTGTTGAAACATCTCAATCAATATTCTATCAATTCGTAGAGTCTTCTAGTTTGCCAGTTCCTTAAGTGCAGCTTGGACTTCTTCCTTCAATACCATCAGTCCTTGATCATATACTATTTCCTGAAATGGTTGAACATTGACCAATTCTTTTTGATACAGGGACTCTGTATTCTTTCCATCTACTTTTGATGCTTTCTGCACCATTCAATATTTTTCCCATAGGGTCATTCAGTATTGCAACCCAAGGCTTGAATATTGTCTTCAGTTCTTTCAGCTTGAGAAATTTGAGCCTGTTCTTATCTTTTGATTTTCTAATTCTAGGTCTTTTCACATTTCATTATAATAATTTACTTTGTTTTCATGAGCTACCCTTTGAAATCTGTTCAGCTCTTTTACTCTGTCCTTTCTTCTATTTGTTTTAGCTACTCCATTCGAGAGTAAGTTTCAGAGTCTCTTCTGACATCCATTTTCATCTTTTCTTCCTTTCCTGTCTGTGTAATGACTTTTGATTTCTTCATGTGTGTTGTTCTTGATGTCATCCCACACCTAATCTGGTCTTCAGTCATTGGTGTTCATTGTATCAAATCTATTCTTCAGATGGTCTCTAAATTCAGGTGGGATATACTCAAGGTCATATTTTGCCTCTTGTGGACTTGTTTAATTTTCTTCTGCTTCAGCTGTGGTCTTGTTTTAATTTTCTTCTGCTTCAACTTAAACTTGCATATAAGCAATTGATAGGCTGTTCCACAGTTTGCCCCTGGCCTTTTTCTCTATCTTTTCTTTCCACAGATGTAGACTATTTGAGTCCTGTGTATTCCATCTGGTGAGGACCACATGTATGTTACCCTTGATGTTGTTGAAGAAAGGTATTTACAATGAATAAGTCATGGGTCTGACAAAATTCTAGCTTGCTGTCTCCAGTATCATTTCTATCACCAAGGCCATATTTACAATTACAGATAATTCTTTGTTTCCAACTTTCACATTCTAATCACCAGTAATTATCAAGACATTTTTATTGTATTTTTGGTCAATATGAGACTGCAGAAGTTAGTAAAAATCTTCAATTTCTTCACCTGTGGCTTAGTGCCTGGTATGTAAATTTGAATAATACCAGTATTTACTGGTCATCCTATGACTATTGAATATTAATAAGAACATTATCCTATTATTGAAACTATTGTACTTTTAGATAGATCTTGAAATGTTCTTTTAATGATGAATGCCATTCCTCTTCAATTTGTCATTCACAGCTTAGCAGACCATATGATTGTCTGATTCAGAATGGCCAATAGCAGTCCATTTCAACTCCTTAATGCCTAGGATATTGCTGTTTGTGCATTTCATTTCATTTTTGACAACTTCCAATTTTCCTAGATTCATATTCATATATTCCATGTTCTAATTATTAATGGTTGTTTGCACCTCTTTCTTCTCATTTTCAGTTGTGCCACATCAGCCAATGAAGCTCTAGAAAATTTAACTCCGTCCATGTCATTAAGGTCAATTCTACTTTGAGGAGGCAGCTCTTCCCCAGTGATATTTTGAGTACCTTCCAATCTGAGAGGCTCATCTCCCAGCACTCTATCAATGTTTCCCTGTAATTCATTAGGTTTCCAGTGGCCATGACCAATTTCTTCAGAAGTGAACCTGCCCATGTCCTTCTTCCTACTCTATCTTAGTCTGGAAACTCCACTGAAACTTGTCCACCATGGGTGACTCTGTTGGTATTTGAGGTAACAGTAGCATATCATTCAGTATCACAGCAACATACAAGCCACCACAGTAAGACAAAATGAGAGATGAGCGGTGGTGGAGGTAGTGAGAAGGAGTCAAATTCTGGGTAAAGTTTAGGGCTTCCCCCAGGTTCCTCTTTGACTCCCTGCTGAGAATTTGCATTTTTACCCCAGATGTGCTGAGTCAGAATCTCCATTTTAACAAGATGCTCAGGTCATTCTTATGTACACACAAGAGCTATAAGAATCTACACAATCTATAAGAATCATCTGGGGATCTTGTTAAAATGTAGATTCTGATGCAGTGTATCTCTGGTGGAAACCCAAATTATCATCAGGGAGTTATCTGGAATGCACTTGTTCGAGGCCCTGGTACAGTGAAGGAATAGAGTAGAGAATATGATAAATAATTGGTTTTGAGTTGAGGGCAAAAGAGAGAAGTCAAGGTTTTTGGCTTAAGCAACTACATGGATGGATTTGCCATGTAGTGGGTTAAGGAAGATTATAGGAGAAACAGGTTTGGAAGGTGATGCCAGACATTGGTTTAGTCCAGTTTACATTTGAGATATCATATACTAGTGGAGATGTCAGGGGGACTATTGAATATATAAGTATGAGGTTCAGAGGTGAGGCTGGGGCTTGGGATACAAATCTGGGAGTCACCCGAACATACACAGTATTTAAAGCCATAAAGCTGCATGAGACCATCAAGAGTGAGCATGAGTGTTAATATGCAGGAAAAGGGAGTTAAGAACTGGGCTCTGGGACACTCCAACAGTTTGAACTAAGAGAAATGAGGAGAAACCAGAGAAGGAGACTGAGAAGGCACAGTAAGAAAAGTAGTAGGGAAACCAGCTGAGGGTGTTGGGTCCTATAAACACCAAACCCACCCAAATCCACTGCCATTGAGTCAATTCTGACTCTCAGTGACCCTATAGGATAGAGTAGAACTGCTCTTAGATTTCTCAAGGCTGTAAATCCTTATGGAAGTAATTGCCTCTTCTTTCTCCTGCAGAGTGTCTGGTGCATTTGAACCGCTGATCTTTCAGTTAGCAGCTGAATGCTTCAACCCCTGTGCACCAGAGCTCTTTCTTGTGTAAACACAGTGAGGAATTATTTCAAGGAACAGGAGGATGTGCAGGAATTTTGAAGAGTTATAGTTCCAAAAGCAGGGAACTGAGAGCTGTAGATACTGTAATATTTTTTCCCAATCTGTAGTTTTTACTCTTTTGGGGGTCTTTTGATGTACATGAGAATTTAGTTTTTAGAAGGTTCTAGTCATCTAGTTATCTTCTGCTATTTGTGCATTGTGGGTTATGTTTGAGAGTCTGTTTATGCCAAAATTAGGGCCCCTAAGTTTGCCCCTATTTTATCTTTGATGAACTTTATA
>NW_006921731.1:4351795-4355175 GCF_000298275.1 Orycteropus afer afer
TAGTCCGCCATCTTGCCAGAACTCTTGTAATAGTGTTTTGTAGTTTTCTTTGTATATACAGGACCTTCTATTGTGATCCCTTTCAGAGTAGTAAGTAGAGGTAGCCAGGTATCATCTAGTTCTTCTAGTCTCAGGGTCATAAAGGCTGGTGTTCTAGTGGTCCATTAATCCATTGGACTCATTGTTGCCTTGTCTCTTTGATTTTCTTCACCTTCTTTGTTCTGGATGGGGATAGACCAATAATTGCACCTAAGGTAGCCAATCACAAGCTTTTAAGACCCCAGTCACTACTCACCAAAGTCAGTTGTAGAACATTGTCTTTGTGGACTATGGTATGCCAATTGACCTTGAAGTCCCTTGAGATTTTTAGTCCTGATTCCCTAGGCCCAATGGTTTCTTCTTCCAAGGTGTTTGATTATGGCTAAGAAGTTTTCATAACTCTGCCCCCTGTATGCTCTACTACATTCATGGATATATTTGCTGGTTAATTGGTTTTCTTTCCAGTGGTAGACATTACTTTTCTTGGGAGCCACTAAAAATTGGAGTTCACATATGAGACATGAGAAGAGAATCACTTGCCATGGCATATACTGGATTTCACAAAATGTGTACAATGAGGCAATTAGAGAAAAATGGGGCAAGCCCTGAGAAATGGAAACTGGTCTACTCTTTCTGTGGATAGGCCACTGAAGAATAAGTCAGGAGTGCTGTGCTGTATTCAAATGCCTGTTCTTCTAATGTTAAGGCTGTTGTTGTTTGTGTAATTCATGTTACTTTTGAAAACTTCTTTTGGATAACACTCATATAGACAGAGTATTTTTACAGCAGAAGTTTCTTCATATATAGGAGGTTAGACTAGACTTGGGGGTTGGTATTTATGCTACTGCAACTCCTCCTAGTAAACATCTATTGAGAACTTTCTCTATTCCAGGTGTTGTGCTAAGGGCTTCATCTATATGAAACAATTTCATCTTTACAACAACCCTGTGAAGTATTATTGTTAGGTGCTGTTGCGCAGATTTCAACTCATAGCAACCCAATGTAACAGTAATATTGTTCCTTAGGGTTCCCTAGACTGTAATGGTTATGAGAGCAGATCTCCAGGTCTTTTCTCCAATGGAATCACTGTGCCATTAGGACTCCTTACTTTGTCAGATGGAGAAACAGAAGCACGAGAGGTGAAAGAATTTATCCAAAGTCCTATCACTAGTGAATATCTATATTAGCCTGGATCCTAGATTCTCAGATCCAGGTTGTCTGATCCCCTAAATGACTCCAAAATCTATCTACTGAATTGATCCACCATGACTGAGGCTGTTGCATTTTTCAGGCTTTTTTTATTTTATTTTTTTAAATTTTTTAAGTAACAGGGTTGCTCTGGTTGAAGCAAAGGATGTGTGGTGCCAAGACTCTACCACTTGTCTGGCCTCTTACATGCCCCTCCAATCCTGCATTACCTCAGAGGCATCTCTGTGGGGTTCTAGGAATCCAAGATACAGTCTTTCTGGCTTTTTAGTTTCCACACTTTCCTTGTGTGAAACTAATACAGAAGCATGAAATAACATCATTAATTTCTCAGCCCTCAAAGGGACCACTTAAATTATAAATGATGCTAACTTGAATCCTGGCTTTATGAAACTCAACAATTAGGAAGCAATTCTTCAGGGCAGTTCTGGAGCTGCCAAGGATGTTGATTGTTTCATTTTTGGTGTCTTCACTTGAGGGGCTTATGCGAGATGTCATTCTCTGGCTACTGTGTTAGGGGTTTGTCTTGAACACTGGTGTGCATTAGGCTTACAGATACTGAATTTTGTAACCCACTGGACTTTCTTGGCATATTGACTTCTAGAAAACTCAGGGCCAAATTAGTGGCTTCGTCCTAATGAGTTTACTAAATTTCTTCATGGCTATAAATCATTTTCTTTTTGCTTAACTTTTCTTCCTTTAATTCAATTTATTTTTCTTAAGCATGTGCATTTTGGAAGCCATCTTAAATCCATTGCATGCAAATGACTATAAATACTGTTGTTCTTGTTGTTATGTGCCATCGAGTCGGACCCGACTCATAGCGACCCCTCCTTGGTTTGCCGAGGCAGTATCACTACGGAAGTAAATTGCCCAACCTTCCTTCTGAGGAGTGGCTGGTGGGTTTGAACCTCCAGCCTTCTGGTTAGCAGTCATGTGCCTTAGGCACTATGCTAGGCTCCCTTAATTACCTTTAAATCTTGGATGGATGAGTTTTTCATTGCTCTTGATATATTTTGAAGTTCACCATAAATGTGGAACCTAATCTTACTAGAGATGAAAGGGACATCAAGTTGCTCTTTTATAGATAGGCCAATGTGGAAAGCAAGAGTAACATTCAGGATCAAAGAATGAAGGTAAAACAGGAGAAAGAAAAGGAATCTAAAGAAGACTGCTTCCATTGATTGAGTCCCTATTTGGTGCTATGATCTATGTTGGGTGCTTCATATACATTTTCTGTTTTAATCCTCACAGACAATTTGTGAATTACTATTACTATTTTGGAAGAAGCTCTAGTGCCATTGTGATTAAGACATTGGGCTGTCAATGAAAAGGTTGGCAGCTAACCAGAAAGCTGATGGTTCAAACTCACCAGCCACTCCTCAGAAGGAAGGTTGGGCAATCTACTTCCATAGTGATTTGTTGTTAGGTGCTCTCCAGTTGTTTCTGACTCATAGCAACCCCATGCATAGCAGAAGGAAACACTGTCCAATCCTGCGCCAGCTCCATGATCCCTGTTATACTTGAACCCATCATCTCAGCCACTGTGTCAATCCATCTCGTTGAAGGCCTTCCCCTCTTTCATCCATCCTCCATCTTACCAAACATGACATCGTTCTCCAGGGAATGGTCCCTTCTGACAACATGACCAAAGTAAGTGAGAGGAAGTCTGGCCATTCTCATTTCTAAGGATCATTTTGGCTGCACTTCCTCCAGGACAGATATGTTCTTTTAGCAATCCATAGTACTTTCAACATTCTTCGCCAGCACCACAACTCAAAAGCATCAATTCTTCTTCAGTCTTCCTTATTCATTGTCCAGCTCTCACATGCATATGAAGTGAATGAAAATATTATGGCTTGAGTCAGCTGCACCTTAGTCCTCAAGGAGATACCCTTCCTTGCTCCTCAGCACTTGAAAGAGTTCCTTCACAGCCGATCTTCCCAGTGCTACACGTCACTAATATCCTGACTGCTGCTTCCATCGGCCTCGATTGTAGAACCAAACAACATGAATTCTTTGACAACCTCAATCTTTTCTCCGTTTATCATGATGCTGCTTATTGATCCAGTTGTGAGGATTTTTTGTTTTCTTTATATTGAGATGTAATCCATACTGCAGACTGTATTCTTCAA
>NW_006921731.1:4358033-4367831 GCF_000298275.1 Orycteropus afer afer
GTACATTCCGTGTTCCAATGATTAATGGATGTCTGCAATGATTTCTTCTCAATTTGAGTGGTGCCACATCAGCAAATGGAGGTCTCAAAATCTTTACCTTATCCATATGGATAAGGCTGGGTTTACTCTGATGATACTGTTCTTTCCCAGTCCTATTTTGAGAGCCTTCTAACCTATCCGGACTATTCATAAAGCTGTGTGGTAATGTATCAGACAGTGTTTCTTTGCTATTCATAAGGTTTTCCCTGGCCAATTCTTTGATAAGTGGGAGAAGTGCACGGGCTCTTTCTACTTCCTAGTCTGTCCCAGTCTGGAAGCTGAGCTGATATCTGTGCACCATGTGCACCCCACTGGTTTTGAAACACTAGTGGCTCAGGCTGAAGACTAACATCAACATGTCACCATGGTAGGACAAACCGATAGACAAGTTTGTCTCCCTGTTGGAAATCTCTCCTATCACCCTCACCTGGATCCCTGTGGCTCGCTCCTCATCTGTCCCAGTCCCTGGGCCTTTTTCTCTCTTTTCTCCCACTCTCCCACCCTGCTGCTTTGGGTGTGACTGGGTTCCCTCTCCTCACCTGGATCCCTGTGGCTCACTCCTCCTCTGTCCCGGTCTCTGGGCCTTTTCCTCTTTTATTCATAGTGATACTGCCTTGGAAACCCAAGGAGGGATTGCTATGAGTTGGGGCTGACTCGAATGCACATAACAACAACAACAACAAAGAACCTAAACTTCAGAAAACATAAAATAGAGAAACAAGAAAATGGTGGTTGAAAGTTTCAGTTGATTGCCTATATCTAGCCCCATAGCCAATTCCCTCATTCAGCATTCAAATTGCTATCATTTCTTGACCAAATCTTCAGCAACCATTTAGACTTTACAGAAATGGCCATATTTCAGCAACAAGGAAGTAGAGAGTAGAAAGTGACAGAGCCACTCAGAATTTGTAAAGTTGTAATTTTCATCCTGGGCTGCTGATCTCCAGACATTTTATGGGAGAGAATAAAACTTTCTCTGTTTTAAGCCTCTCTTAATATGGGTTCGAGGTCACATGTAGCAAAACCTAATTATGGCTAATATGTCTGGATTTTATGGAGATGTGAAAGTCTGAGAAAACTGGGAACAAATATAAGTATTTATTTTTTGAGCACTTAAACTAGATAAAGTCAGTAATGAGAAGTACATGCGTATGTGTTTCAAAATGAAATTTCTTTTATTGTTTGTTTTTATTACAAAAGCAATATATACTCATTTACAAAAGAGAAGATAGGCAAACAAAAAAAGAAAATTAAAATATACTCATCATTCCACCTACATAGAAGTGATCAGCTAATACAGTGGTGTATGAATATATATGTTGTTGTTGTTATGTGTCGTTGAGTCGGACCCGACTCATAGCGACCCCTCCTTGGGTTTCCGAGGCAGTATCACTACGGAAGTAGATTGCCCCTCTTCCTTCTGATTAGCAGTCAAGTGCCTTAGCCACTATGCTACCAGAGCTCCCTGAAATATATATATATATATATATATATATATATATATATATATATGTATACACATTATATCTTACACATAATTTTGTTCCTTGCTTTATTTTTAGCAAAATATATTGTGAATGTTATTCTATATCAAAGAATGTAATTTTGTCTTTAAGTATTTAATGGCTTTGTGGTAAACCATTGCATGCATATGTCATAATTTATTTAACCATATCACTATAACTGGGTATTTAGATAGTTAATAATGTTGCAACGAATATCCTTGCTGATAAATCTTGACACAGACGTTCAATTGTTTCCTGAATATGAATTTCCTAAACAAACAAGAAAAAGGGCAATGGTGAGTCTGAGGTCAGTGTGTCAGGACTCAGGAGGATGAGTGAAGGTGATTGTTGGGCTTGGGTCAAGGATGAATATTGAGTAGGGGGGAAGTTGTTAACCCTGCCTGGGTCACAGGGACTCATGTTGAGGGGTGGTGGGAGATTTCCCTAAGACAGTGATTCTCAGACAGTGATCCCTGAACACTAGTAGCAACTGTGTCACTTGGGAACCTTACAGAAATGAAAACTCTTGAGCCCCATCTGACCTACTCAATCAGATACTTTGAAGTCAGAACAGGTTATCTGCATTTAATGAAACCTTTCTGGTAATTCTCATGTACACTAAAGTTTGAGAACCACTGCCCCAAGTTAAATAAAGGTGCTGCTACTAAATAAGGAGACCCTGGTGGTGCTAACTGAAATGTTGGAGGCATGAGTGCATGCCGAGTCTCCTCAGAAGAAGAGCCTGGTGATCTACTTCCAAAAAAATCTGTCACTGAAAATTTGTGGAGCCTAGTTCCACTCTGACACACATATGGTATTGCTTTGAGTTGAAATTAACTTGGTGGCAACCAGTTACCAAACATTGGGAAGAATTCCCATATAGGCAACAAAGATAGATGTTACTACAATTTGAAATTTTTCTTCCATTGAAATTTTTACAATCCTTTGTTTATATGTTATATTTACTTATTTGCTTCATTCTCATATATTGTCTCTCCAATAGACTATATGCTTCTTGAGGACAGAAAGAGGGTGCTATTCAACTTTATATCCTCATGACACTGAACACTGTACCTTGAGTGTACTGAAATCTTTCATGCACCTCTTTCCATCCACTACCCACTCTTCCATTCCACTATCTTCCCCAGAAGACCAACCTCTGTGGATTACATCAGTGGATTTCTGTGTTTTCGGCATTCCAGTTGGGTTTAGCCAATGGACAAAGTCTGGCAAACAAAACAAAACAAATACTGGAGAGATATCAACATCTTTATTCCCCTGGATCCCTCTCTATAATCACTCTGTGTGGCTTTTGTGTGGCTTCTCAGAAGAGTTTTGTGCCAAACTTCTTCATCCCAGGCCACTGCTCTTCCAGCAGCTTTCTCTATGGGTTTCCCTGCTTCTGGGATCTGGTAGCTGCTCTCTCCCCTTGTCCCTCCAGCATAAAGTGGTAACAGCTTCACTGATGTTAGCTTCAAGTATTGCCATCACCCCTTGGGATTTCCCTATGCCCACACATTTGCTTTTCCACCCATCTGTCAGTTTGCTGTAAGGTCGTGTCATGCATGTTGCTGTAGTGCTGAAAGCTTTGCCATGGGTATTTCCAATACCAGCAGGGTCCCCTATGGTTGACAGGTTTCAGTGGAGCTTCCAGACTAAGATATACTAGGAAGAAAGATCAGGTGATCAACATCTGAAGGTAAGCCAATGAAAACCTTATGGATCACAACAGAACATTACCCAATTCACTTGCTTTACACATATCATTGAAAAAAAAATTGAACTCACTGCCATTGACTTGACTCAGCTTATAGTGACCCCTCCTTGGGTTTCTAAGGCAGTATCTCTACAGAAGTAGATTGCCCAATCTTCCTTCTGAGGAGTGGCTGGTGGGTTTGAACTGCCTGGCTTTTCGTTAGCAGTCAAATTCCTTAGGCACTACGCCACTAGAGCTCCTAAGAATCAATTATTGGAAGAAGACATATTTGGTGAAATAGAAGGCCAACATGGTGAAGAAGACCCTCAGTGAGGTGGATTACCACAGTGGCCACAGTGACACAGGACTGGGCAATGTTTCATTTTGTTGTAAGTAAGGTCATTATAAGTTGGAATCTACTTGAGGACGGCTATCCAGCTATCTAAATCTTTGTAAATAAACCCACCTGGAAGTATTTATTTTGAATGTATTCTCTACTTCTACCTGAGATCCTGATTTACAGGATCAATATCTAATATTGTTGATGAAATTGCTATTTTGAAAATAATTTTTTATTGTTGCTCAAAATTAGGTATACTTGTATTTTTTTATTTTTGTCATACAAAATCCTTTGTTAAATTTCTTTTAAAATGGATCACTTAGACCCCCACTTAGCTTTGCCAAGAAAAATAAGTTCTAAAATATTTATAAGAAATTGAGATAAATATTCTATTATTCATATTCTTGTTTTAAAGCATTGCAGAAAAGTAGGCTAGGGCTTTCTCCAACTAGCATTTGTAGTGATGATATGATCCTTTGGACCACACACAATCTGAAGGGATATGTATGTTTGTGAAAATGAGCACTGGTTAATTTATTTTCAAAGTTAATATTTCTGAATTAGAATGACATAAATTACAGGTACTTTGTGTTATAGTTTAAGCAAAATAAATTAATTTTAGTCCTGATGTGCGTAAATTATACCTTGGTATTTAGGAAGAGAAATGTTCCCCACGGCCATTGATGGGCCTTTACCCTGCAGTTTATAAATTAAAGGTACAATCTAGAATAAAACACTTTTTATGAAATAGAATATCAAGAGCTTCTTGTTAAATTTGCTGTGGCAATTAAGTTCTTAGGTGAGAAAATGCCTTTTTTTTAATGTTTTATTAACTCTGTCATTCAGTACTCCATTTATGGGAGCAACTTTTCATCATAAGTACACATTAGATGACTTTTCCCCTCCATTTAAATGAAAAGTTTGAGAGGAGGAATTTGTTCTGGCATAGTGCCTAAGACATTTTTGACTGCTAACCAGAAGGTTGGTGGTTCAAACCCACCAGCCACTCCACCAAAGGAAGACTGGGCAATCTACTTGTGTAAAGATTTACCCTCCTCAGAAACCCAAAGGGGGTAGATGTGAGTGGGAATCAACTCGATTGCAGTGAGGTTTTTTTTTTTTTAACCCACTGGAATAACAATGGAAGCTGGAGGTCACCATTTTGCAGAGGAGAGAGAAGAGGAGGAAAAGAAAGTTAATGTTCAACCCAGCCAAGACTGGATGGTTTTGAGGTGGAGACGTCCCCAGGATGTGCACCCCACCTGGGGCAGGTGTCTCCATGTACCACTGGTGTTTTCTCCTAAATCATGGTACTAGAGAAGCTTCTGATTCTAATTTATCACAGCCTTTGGGTAAAAGTGTGATAGGCAGGTTTTGTGTTGTTCACTTGTTATTTAATGTGGAGAGAATGTATGTATGGTTGGGTTTGTGCATGTATGTACGCTGAGAGAGACAGACAGACAGAAGGTGACAAGACAGATTGCTATTAAAGTGACTGTCTTTGGCTTCCATAATTATTCTAAGGAAAATATTGACACTGGGGAGGCTGCTTCAGTGTGGAATAAGAAGCACTTGATAGGTTTGGAATCAGACAGTTCTATATTTAATTTTCTTTTTCTGAAGACCAGGCAACTTGGGTAACCTTCCTTAGACCTTACTTTCTTCATTTCTTGAATAATGATACTGCTATTCACAAGGGAGTATGAGGATTTAATGAGATGTTGTTGTTTTTGTTTTCAGCTGTTGTTGAGTTGTTTCCCTCACTCATGATGACACCATACACAACAGAATGAAATGCCACTTGACTGTGATCCCTAGAGTTTTCACTGAACAATTTTCAGAAGTAGATCACCAGGCTTTTCTTCCTCATCTATCTTAGTCTGGAAGCTCTGCTGAAACCTGTTCATCATCATAGCAACGTCCAGTCCTCCATTGACAGGCGGGTGGTGGCTGTGCCTGAGGTGCATGGTGTGGGAAGCAAGCCCAGGTCTCCCTCATGGAGAGCAAGAATTCTACCATTGAACCACATGCCTCATTTAAATAGCATAACGTAGGTGACATTGCTTCATAAATTATAAAGCATGTTAATGCCTTTCAGCCAAAGACCACCAGCAACACACCTGTAACTGAAAAAGTTGACTTGTTACTTGTTGCAGCAAGAGTGAAATCCTAACATTGGAAACCATGGGGCATCTCAGTAAGAAGGTGTTAGAAAGGAGTTACATAGGATTTGGCCTGTGTCACGAGTTTTGGGGAGAGGTTAAGGGAGTGAGTGCTTTGCTTTAGATTCCATGTTGTCAAGAAGCAGGGGTAATCCTGTGTTTGAGTTTCTTAATAAATCTTATCTAGAGAGGAGAGAGAGAGAAAGAGAGAGAGAGAGAGAGAGAGAGAGAGAGAGAGAGAGAGAGAGAGAGAGATCCTAGACTGAAAATGTAATTGTTGAAGGAGCAGCAGTAATAGCAGTCATCCTAATAGCTAGGATAGTGGGATGTTTGGTTATTGTCACAGCTCAAACAATGTTCCTGTTTTGTCTGTGTCAGATGTCATTACGGTGTACTCTTGTCTTTGTTGAGTTCTTGAGTGGCCTTGTCTGATGTTGGTGTCCTAGAAATTGTTTATGTTTGACAGGAGAATATTAAGGTCTAACTAATAGTATCACACCTGCTGTTGGGTGTAAGGGGCTGCTCCCCTCTTTCTCAATCTTATAGAAAAGTAGGAGATTTTGCATTTACAATCATATGGACAGACTTGGTGCTATTTTTATGGACATGTGCCAGCCATCTCCTAGGTTAATATGCTTGGCTACTAATGAAAAGGTTGGAGATTCAAGTTCTTGCAGAAAGGCATGCAAAAACCCAGCCACTGAAAATGCTATGGAGCAAAGTTCTATTCTGTTACACATGGGGTTGCCATGAGTCAGAGTCAATCTGGTGGCAACTTTCATGAGCATGTGTGTGTATATATGTGCATGTGTGTGCTCAGATTATAGCAGTATGTGTGGCTACCATTCACTAGTAAAGGCACAGTTTTTAATGGAAGGCATTGATGTAATTTACTAACCATACTAGAGACATTCCAGTGCCATTTCCCATCTCAAGGAAACTTCCCTAACCACAGCCCCTGCTGAGAATACTGAAACTATGTCTAATGACAGGTGAATCTTTTTCCTGATTGGGCACAGTTGAATACATCAAGCTAGGTTCTGACCCAGAAGCAGCCAACCCATGAATTATTTGGCCTGGCTTCAAGTGTTGACCTGTACTGATTGGACAGCTCTCCTAGAAATAGGAAAACCAAGAGACTGAACAAATGGAGACATGATTTGCTAGGATGTAATGAAAAAGAAATGTGAAAACTGATGTTATTAGGGTCATGAAAAAATAAAAAAAATTACAGGCGGATAGAATAAAGGCAACAACAGAACAGAGGCCAGAGAAACAGATGATCCATGATAGAATGAGTGGCCTCAGAGCTTTTGGGTCCCATCATTTCCAGGTTCTCATCTTGACCACACTTTGATAAAGTCTATTCCTTGCAAACTAACTCAAGTGGCCCCTATTTTGGGGAGTAAAATGAGACTGATTCAGGTAATCATCTACAATGTCAGAGGTTTAAAGAACTGTAGACTCCATCTGGCCTTTCTTTTCCAGTTGAGGAAACCTAGTCTAAGACAAATGAAATTTACCTGCTCAAGCTCCCAGAACAGGTTGGAGGTCGAATAGGACAGAACCCCATGCTTTACCTTCAGGACAGACACACACAGAGGATGATGCTTATTAAGGATGATGGTCATATTGGAGGAAGTCTGCTTTCCAAAGATAGTCATTCCACGTAAATAGGTAAATAACTGCCTATATGTATTTGAGGAATGCTAAGAAAGTCCCCTAAAGGAGCCCCAGAGGCACAAAGGTTAAGCACTCAGCTGCTAAATGAAAGGTAGGCTGTTCTAACTCACCAGTTGCTCCACAGAAGAAAAGACCTGGTGATCTGCTCCCATAAAGATTACAGCCTAGGAAACTCTATGGAACAGTTCTACTCTGCCATATAGGGCCTTGATCAGTGGAAATTGACTTGAGAACACACAACCACAACAGGGAGTTTCCTTACTCCTTCACTGCTCTCCTCACTGAATGAGTTTGCTCAGTTTGCTGCAAGATTAAATGAGTTCATATGTTTTAAGGCCTTACCATAGTGCTTGGTGAATAGAAAGAGTTACATGACTATTACCTTCAAAAATATTGCATAAAGCCAAAGTTCTAACTCATTTGTAACTGGCTTCAGGGCCAGTGGGAGTAGAAAGTTGATTCTCTTAATGAATAATGGTATTTAGGCTAGAATTTGGGTATTCATGTTTCAGTGGTAAAATTCTCATCTTACATGTAGGAGACTCAAGTTTGATTCCTGGACAATACACCTCATGTACAATCCCCACACATCTGTCAGTGGAGGTTTGTGTGTTACTATGATGTTGAACAGGTTTTATGGAACTTCCAGACTAAGACAGACTGGGAAGAAAGGCTTGGTGATCTACTTCTGAAAATCAGCCAGTGAAAACTCTATGGATCACAATGGTCTGATCTGAAACTGATCATGGAGGTAGTGCAGGACTGGGTACCATTTTATTCCATTGTGCATGGGGTCACCATGAGTTGGGGCTGACTTGACAGTAGTTAACAACAACAACAGGCTAGCTTTAACTTAAAACAACAACCAAATGATGTGACCAGCAGTACTGTTACTTATTCCTTGTGCTCATATAGATGAAAAATATCTTACACTTATATTGGCCTAGCTATGTATGTTAGCTCATTTAACAAACACAAAAATTGTAATACTTTTATCATCATTATACAGATGTGGAATCTCTAACTCATAGAGGCTAAAGGAAGTATAGGAATGCCCTTGCTTTAGGGAATAGAGTGGGAACCCAGGGCACTTGGAAATGAGGAAGAGAGTTGGAGGAAAGAGGCTATGGGGTGAACTTTCCCAACTTCACCATTTTGCCTACCAGATCTCCATGCCAAGGAACTTGCAAATAAAGGACATTTTTTGCATCTGGCTGTGAGTATAATTCTTCTCTGTCCAGGCTTAATGTCACCAATGTGATTAGTGTCTGTAACAGGGAAATTGCCTCCTTGCCTTGCATCCATATTCCTTATTCATCTCTGTCTCTGCAGGTGATGAGAAAGGCAGTGAGGTTGGACAATGTTCCTTGTGTAATGAAAACAGCCCTATGGGCCTAGCTGATCCTCTAGGTCAATAGAGATAGGAAAGAGGCTGTGGTGTGACTTTTTGAAGTGCAATATGTGAAGTTTGCTTGAAAAGTTCTTGTGAAAGCTTGTAAAATGTGAAGCCTCACTACTACAGAGGACCTGTTAGCAATCCATGGTTTCTAGGTATATGGCATTCTATAATGGGCAAGGCAGTGCTGCACTGGTAGACAGGATACCTATGGAACATTGGTCAGGAGTTTATTCAGTTTGACAGCTATATATCTGCATGATGGGGAACATATTTTAATGAAGAGGCTCTTTAAGAAACTACCTATGTAGACTGAATCCTTAAATTACCTAAACAGACAGTTCTGAAACCTAACTCTAGTCATATTTTTAAAGCTGTAAGTCTTAAGAAATCTATTTTGTTTGTTTGTTTTAATTTTTATTTATTAATTTTTTTAGAGATAAAAGCACTATAATTGTAATAGCAAAAAATAAAAAACAGAAGTAGGTAACAATAAATGTTTGAATGTCCATATCATGAAACAGCATGTGTTGCTATTGTTGTTAGGTGCCGCTGAGTTGTCTACGACTCAGAGCAGCAACCCTGTGCACAATGAAACGAAACACTGCCTGGCTGTGGACCATCCTCACACTCCTTCCTACACCTGAGTCCATCATTGTAGCCACTGTATCAGTCTATCTCCTTGAGGGTCTTCCCCCTTCTCACTGATCGTCCACTTTATCAAGTATGATATCCTTCTCCAGGGAATGGTCCCTTCTGACCACATGACCAAGTAGGTGAGATGAAGTCAGGCCATTCTTGCTTCCAAGGAGCATTCCAGCTGCACTTCTTCTTCTTTTTCTTTTTTTAAATTAATTAATTAATTTTTATTTGGGTGAAGATTTACAGAGCAAATTCACTTTTCATACAGCAGTTCACATATACTTTGTCTCATGTCATTGACCACAGTTTACCACAATGCAACAGCTCCCCTCCTA
>NW_006921731.1:4368896-4386006 GCF_000298275.1 Orycteropus afer afer
ACCAACAAAGAAAATGTCCTTCAATAGATAAACCTTTCCTTAACTTTTACAATAATGGACTAATACTATATTTGTCCTTTTTTGACTGACTTATTAAGAAATCTATTTTGAACAAAGTCTTTTTAGTCATATGTTGAATTCATTTAAGAGAAATCTACTACTAGCTCGAATTCTTATGACTTAAGACCATAAGAACTTAACTTTAAGATAAATAGTTGGTTGTTTTTATACACTGAGTACCCAATTACTGCTATATAATGACTTTTTTAGAAATAGACAAAGTTTCATCTAAAATAGAATATACATTATACTTTATGTGAATAATGCATATCATACATAGCTTGGAGTTCATACAAAGTGTATCTACCCAGAATCATAAAGTCACTTTGGATATTAAAGATATAATATCTTCATACATTTGAGACTGCTGTACAGGGCTGGATTAAGGGATATGAGGACCCTAAACACTAATAATCTGTGGTGCCTCCTCCTCTGTTTACTCATGCATTTGAATGGGATATATGAGTTATATATACACTTGTGTATGTGTGTGTGTGCCTTAACTATCTAAGATGTAACTTTTAAAAATGTGACTATAATATTAGCTATTGAATGCAAAGGCCTGGGGCTTGGACGCTGCTTTTCACTTGAGGGAGGCTCTATTTTAAGGCTGGGACCTGAGGTAGGCGAGCTCAGTGCTTGGAGGCTACTTTTTGCTTGGAGGTGGCTCTTTTTTAAGGCCAGGGCCAGAGGTAGGCAAGCCCAGGGCTAGGGGCTGCTTTTCACTTAGTTGTTATTGTTAGGTGTTATCGAGGCATCTCCAACTCATAGAGATCCCATGCACAGCAGAATGAAACATCTCCTGGTCCTGAGCCAGCGCCACGATCCTTGCTATACTTGAGCCCATTGCCACAGCCACTGTGTCAATCCATCTCGTTGAGGGCCTTCCCCTCTTTTGTCAATGCTCCATCTTATCAACTATGACATCCTTCTCTAGGGAATGGTCCCTGGTAATATGACCAAAGTAAGTGAGACAAAGTCTGGTCATTCTTGCTTCCAAGGAGTATTCCAGCTGCACTTCCTCCAGGGCAGATTTGTTAGTTCTTTTAGCAGCCGATGATACTCTCAGCATTCTTCAACAGCACCACAACTCAAAAGCATTAATTCTTCTTTGATCTTCCTTATTCATTGTCCAGCTCTCACATGCATATGAGGCAATTGAAAATACTATGGCTTGTGTCAGGTGCACCTTAGTCCTCAAGGAGACATTTTTGCTCTTTAGCACTTGAAAGCCTTTGCAGCCAACTTGCCCAGTGCTATATATTGTCTGATCTCCTGACTGCTGCTTCCATTGGTGTTGATTGTAGAACCAAGCAATGTGAAGTCTTTGACAATTTCAATCTTTTCTCCATTTATCATGATGCTACTTATAGGTCCAGTTGTGAGGATTTTTCTTTATATTGAAATATAATCCATACTGCAGACTGTAGTCTTCAATCTTCATCAGTAAGTGCTTCATCATCCTCACTTCCAACAAGCAAAGTTGTGTTGTCAGTGTATCGCAGGTTGTTAATGAGTCTTCCTCCAATATTGATGCCACGTTCTTCTTCATACAGTCCAGCTTCTCGGATTATTTGCTCAGCATATAGATAGAATAAGTATGGTGAAAGGATACAACTCTAACGCACTCCCTTCTTGATTTTAAACCATGCAGTGTCCCCTTGTTGTGTTTAAATGACAGCCTCCTGGTCTACGTACAGGTTCTTCATGAGTGCAATCAAGTGTCTGGAATTCCCATCCTTCTCAATATTCTCCACAATTTGTTATGATCCACACAATCAAATGCTTTTGCATCATCAATAAAACACAAGTAAACATCTTTCTGGTATTCTTTGCTTTGAACCATCAGCAATAATATCTATCCCTTGTTCCATGTCCTCTTCTGATTCCAGCTTGCACTTCTGGAATTTTTGAATTATCTTCAGTATGATTTTACTTGCATGCAATATTAATTATATTGTTTGATAATTTACACATCTGTGGGATCACCTTTCTTTGGAATGGGTACAAATATGGAGCTTTTCCAGTGAGTTGTCCAGGTAGCTGTCTTCCAAATCTCTTGGCATAACTGAGTGAGTGCTTCCAGTGAGACATCTGTTTGTTGAAACATCTCAATGGGTATTCTCTCAATTCCTGGAGCTATGTTCTTTGCCAATTCCTTCACTGCAGCTTCAACTTCTTCCTTTAATACCATTGGTTCTTGAACATGTGTCACCTCTTGAAATGGATGAAGATTGACCAGTTCTTTTTAGTACAGTGACTCTGTGTATTTCTTCCATCTTCTTTTGATACTTCCTGCATCATTCATTACATTGCCCATATATTCTTTCAGTATTGCAACTCAAGGCTTAAATTTTTTCCTCAGTCCTTTCAGCTTAAGAAATGCCAAGCATGTTCTACCCTTTTGGTTTTCTAACTGCAGGTCTTTGAATATTTTATTATAATAATTGGTTTTGTCTGCTCAAGCTGCTTTTTGAATCTTCTGTTCAGATTTTTTATTTTGTCATTTCTTCCATTTGCTTTAGCAAATTTCACTTAGAAGTGGCTCTATATTAAGGCCAGGGCCTGAGGTAGGTGGCCCCAGGGCTGGGGGATGTTCTGTTTTTTTTCTTGGGGGTGGCTCTTTGTTAAGGCCAGGGCCTGATATAGATGGGCCCAGGGCATGCTGGCTGCTTTTCATGTGCGGGTGGCTCTATATTAAGGCTGGGGCCTGAGGTACGTGGGCCTGGTGCTTGGAGGCTGCTTTTTGCCTTATGTGGCTCTATATTAAGGCCAAGACCTGAGGTAGATGAGCCTGGGGCTGGGGGCTGCTTTTTGCTTGGGGTCAGCTCTTTATTAAGGCTGGGGCCTGAGGTAGGCAGGTGCAGAGGAGTTAAGAACACAACAAGGGAGATGAACTAATCTGTCAGTTTGTCACCCTGTGGTGGCTCACGTGTTGCTGTGAGGCTGGAGGCTGCCACTGTGTGGCAAAATGCCAGCAGGGTTACCCATGGTGGACAGGTTTCAGCAGAGCTTCCAGGCTAAGACAGACTCAGAAGAAGGAAGAGTCCATCTACTTAAACAATTAGCCAGTGAAAACCTTATGAATAGCCCTGAAACATTGTCTGAAATAGTGCTGGAAAATGAGTCCATCAGGTCGGAAGGCACTGAAAATTTGACTGGGGAAGAGCTGACTTCTCAGAGTAGATAAAACCTTAAAGATATGAATAGAGTAAAGCTTTTGGGACCTGCATTGGCTGATGTGGCACGATTCAAAATGAGTAGAAACAGATACAAACATCCATTAATAATTGGAACATGTAATGTACAGAGTATGAATCTAGGAAAATTGGAAGTTGTCAAAAAAAAAAGGAATACATAAAGATTGATATCCTAGACATTAGTGAGTTGAAATGGACTGACTTTAGCCATTTTAAATCAGACAACCATATGATATACTATGCTGGGAATGACAAATTGAAGAGGAACAGCGTGGCATTCATCATCACAAAGAGTGTTTCAAAATCTGTCCTGAAGTACAATGCTGTCAGTGATAGGATAAGATCTATACACCTACAAGGAAGACCAGTTAATACTGCTATTATTCAAATTTACACATCAACCACCAAAGCCAAAGATAGGGAAATTGAAGATTTCTACCAACTTCTGCAGTCTGAAATTGACTGAACATGCAATCAAGATGTGTTGCTTATCACTGGTGACTGGAATGCAAAAGTTGGAAACAAAGAAGAGTTACCGGTAGTTGGAAAATATGGTCTTGGTGATAGAAATAACACTGGAGATCACGTGATAGGATTTTGAAAGACCAATGACTTATTCATTGCAAATACCTTTTTTCAACAACATAAGCTATGACTATACACATGGATTTCACCAGATGGAATACACAGGAATCAGACTGACTACATCTGTGGCAAGAGGTGATGGAAAAGCTTAATATCTTTGGTCAAAACAAGGCCAGGACCTGGTTGTGGAACAGACCATCATCTGCTCTATGCACGTTCAGCTTGAAGTTGAAGACAATTAAAACAAGTCCATAAGAGCCAAAATATGAGCTTGATAATATCCCTCCTGAATTTAAAGACAGTCTGAAAAATAGATTTGATGCACTGAACACCAGTGACCAAAAACCAGAGGAATTGTGGGATGGCATCAAGAACATCATCCATAATGAAAGCAAGAATTCATTTAAAAAGAAGAATGGAAGAAGAGACCATAATGGATGACAGAAGAGACTCTGAAACTTGCCCTTGAGAGTAACTACAGCAAATGGAAGAAATGGCAAGATAAAAGAGCTGAACAGAACATTTCAAAGAGCAGCTCGAGCAGACAAAGCCAATTACTATGATGAAATGTTCAAAGACCTGGAGTTTGAAAACCAAAAGGGAAGAACATGCTAGGCATTTCTCAAGCTGAAAGAATTGAGGAAAAATTAAGCCTCAAGTTGCAATGTTGAAAGATTCTATGGGCAAGATATTGAATGATGCAGGAAGCATCAAAAGAAGATGGAAGGAACACAGAGTCACTGTACCAAAAAGAATTGGTCGATGTTCATCCATTTCAGGTGGTAGCATATGATCAAGAACCAATGGTATTGAAAGGAAAATGTCAAAGCTGTACTGAAGGAAATGGTGAAGAACAAGCCTCCAGGAATTGATGGAAACCCATTGCTTTGAGATGTTTCAACAAATGGGTGCCACACTGGAGGCACTCACTCGGTTATGACAAGAGATTTGGAAGACAGCTACCTGGCCAATGGACTACAAGAGATCCATATTTGTATCCATTCCAAAGAAAGGTGATCCACAGAATGTGGAAATTCTTGAACAATGTCATTAATATCACATGCAAGTAAAATCTTACTGAAGATAATTCAAAAATGATTGCAGCAGTATATTGACAGAGAGCTTTCAGAAATGCAAGCTGGATTCAGAAGAGGACATG
This sequence comes from Orycteropus afer afer, assembly GCF_000298275.1. Lineage (NCBI taxonomy): Eukaryota > Metazoa > Chordata > Mammalia > Tubulidentata > Orycteropodidae > Orycteropus > Orycteropus afer. Next base: position 4,373,901 of record NW_006921731.1, read on the forward strand.
GAATGAGGAATATCAGTGCTGATGTCAGATGGATCTTGGCTCAAGGCAAAGAATACTAGAAAGATATTTACTTATGTTTTAGTGACTATGCCAAAGCATTTGATTGTGTGGATCCTAATAAATTATGGATAACATTGAGAAGAATGGGAATTCCAGAACAGTTTATTGTACTCATGAACCTGTACATAGATCAGGAGGCTGTTGTTTGAACACAACAAGGGGATACTGCATGGTTTAAAATCAAGAAGGGAGTGCGTCAGAGTTGTATCCTTTCACCATACTTATTCAGTGTGTATGCTGAGAAAATAATCTGAGAAGCTGATGAGAAGCTGGATTATATGAAGAAGAATGTGGCATCAGGATTGGAGGAAGGCTCATTAACAACCTGCAATATGCAAATGACACAACTTTGCTTGCTGAAAGTGAAGATGACAAAGCACTTCCTGATGAATATTAAAGACTACACTCTGCAGTATACATTACACCTCAATATAGAGAAAACAAAAATCCTCACAATGGTTCAATAAACAGCTTCATGGATGGAGAAAAGATTGAAGATGTCAAGGATTTTATATTACTTGGTTCTACAATCAACACCAATGGAAGCAGCAGTCAAGACATCAGACAACGTGTTGCACTGCGTAAATAAATCTGCTGCAGAGGACCTCTTTAAAGTGCTGAGGAGCAAAGATATCTCCTTGAAGACTAAGGTGTGCCTAACCCAAGTCATGGTATTTCCAATCAGCTCTTATGCATGTGAGACCTTGACAATGAATAAGGAAGACCGTACAAGGGTTGATGCTTTTGAGTTGTAATGTTGGAGAATGCTAAGAGTACCATGGTCTGCTAAGAGCACTAACAAATCTGTCCTGGAAGAAGTGAAGCCAGAATGCTCCTTGGAAACAAGATTGGCCAGACTTCATCTCACCTACTTTGATCATGTTGTCAGAAGGCACCATTCTCTAGAGAAGGATATCATGCTTGGTACAGTGGAGGGAGGTCAGTGAAGAAGGACAAGGCTCTCAACGAGATGGAAAGACACAGTGGTAGTAACAATGGGCTCAGTATAGCAAGGACTGTGACACTGGCACAAGACTGGGCAGTGTTTCGTTCTGCTGTGCATAGGTCTGTGAGTCAGAGCCAACTTGATGGCACCTAACAACAACGACAACAATGAATGCAAAAGTGGCATATGCCATTTTAGCAGAATGAGATGAACTGGATTATAAAATTTTTAGTGGATGCAAGGTTTTTACTATGGATCGCATTTTCTATGAAAAGAGTATTCCACGTATTTTACAACAAAGGAAATGAATCAGTGAACTTAGTTGTTTCAACAATCAATGTAAAATTCTGTTGATCTCCCACAACAAAAAATTGACTTTCACCCATTTTGCTTTAAATGGCTTATACTTCAGTTCAGATGCTTGTTTTGTAATAAATGCTATAATTATAAACAAACATATGAAAAGATGTCATAAAAGAAAACTTAATGATCAGAAAACAAATACTACAACTAATTACTGTATTTTATTTTTGGATAGATCTTTCATCTCTAACATGTTATAATTAAAACCATTTCTTCTTACAAATTCTTCAGTGATTTCATCACAATTAAGCTGCTGAACCATATCTACTTCCATATGTATTACGGACAATGAATCCAGTCTTTCTTGAATCATTGTTGTACACTGAGGGCTTTTGAGTCTCCTCCTGACAAAACTGAGTACCGTCTTATGCAGTTTGTGATCATTAAAGTTAAGAATATGAGTAAAGCAATTTCACTATTGGGAAACAGGCATTGCATTTTATCTTCTATTATGGAATCATACATGCCAACATGAGTAAAGTTTGTCTTTCCTGAATCTGTAAACTAAGTGCTCACGTAAGAATGAAATTGTTGCACTTCTCCTGTTTGTATTTAGACCTTCAGGAAAAGCCTGCACCAATTTCTTGGATGCCTTGTTGCATTCTTTATCAGGTATTTTCACATTGTTTAAGAAGGAGAATTTATTTGAAAGAACTTCATACACTTTTGCCCTTCTTTTTATGCAAGATTCAGGTATGTCAGTGATGTAGTATGTGGTTATGTGAACTTGATCTCTGGCACTCAGTGATACTTCTGAAGCACTTCTGCCATCCACTTATTCTTTCTAATGCTTCTGTAATGGTGAAGTCTTTGATAATCTTTTTTGGCTGTATTTGTTTGTGTTTTTAAAATCTTCTCTTAAATTATGTAAGTATCTTGTTCATGACTGGTAGAGATCAGAGTATGTCTTTAAATTTACTTCTGAATCTTGGAGAGCTTGACTTATCTGATGAAAATGCTGCAATGTATTATTCCACATAACCAACTTAAATACATATTGTAGTATTTGCATTTTGTTAGAGATGTTTTCAGTTTATCTTTTGGTATCTTCTTTTTGTACCTGGTCTTCAGCAATATTTTCTAAGGTATTTAGAATCTGAGTGTACAATACCATTACAGCATGCACTTCCCAATGTGTATTAGAAAGATATATATATATTTTTAATTTTTTATTATGATTTGGGTGCAGTTTTACAGAGCAGGTTCATTTTATGCTCAACAATTCATACAAGTTTTGTTTCATGGCACCAATTACAATCCCAATAATAAATAGCTCTTCCCCATCTCCTAGAAAGACATATTAATACTCTCTCATTACTTAAATATGTTTTAAGAGCTTCCCATTGTGAGTAGAGAAAGCAAAAAATGTATAGAGTAACTGAACAGTAGATGAAAATGAAGTGCTTCTGGACAACAGTCTACCACATTATGTCTTACAAGATTAAGTGAATGTGCACCACATGGTATGAAAATGGCATACTCATTATGTTCTAAAATTTTCCATTGCTTGCCTTTATAAAACCTTGACATATTGGCAGCATTGTCATAGGACTGGCCTCTGCACTTAGAAAAATCAATTTTGCAAAATTCACATAAATAGTGAAGTACCTGATTTGCAATTCTTCACCGATATGACTTCTTAAGCTAGTAAATGTGATAAAATCACTCAATATGTTTTCCATCTGTTGGAGATACAGATCTTAAAATAATAATTAGCTGATCTTCTTGGGGGTTATCAGGAGTGGGATCTACAGACAGACTGAAATATCGAGCTATACTTATTTCACTGAAAATAATTGATCAAACTTTATCACTTATTAAGTTTATTAATTATTCACAAATTGTTTTAGACATGTATGATCAGTTGCCCTTTCCTGTGTTACCATATTTTGATATATGACTTGCTAAAAATGAATCACACTGAGCAACCAGTTCAAATAAACCCAAACAATTTCCATTTTGTGTGGTCCAAAACATTTCTTTCTTGAAAACATAGTCCATATTCAGTCCATAACAGCAACAATGTGCAAAATGACTTTCCAATACTGACATTCTTCATTAATTTGTGTGTTCCAATTCATTAATTAAGCCAAAATCGTATTTTTGACTTAAATATAACAGCATACAATCTCTATGATTTGATCTGTTTTCATGTTTACTAGTCATAATCAAGTTGCTCCAATCTCTAACTCCATTCATAGCAAATCAAGAATTAAGTGATTTAGGACTGATTAATTTGCAAACAAAATAATAAACAGAGCTGACTGATGGAGAATACAGTAACCACTCCTTATAATTTTCATCATTAGTTTTGCACCCTAGAAATGTATACTATCTACAGAACTTTGTTTACCATCCAGAAATGTTCAATATGAATTTTCAAATGGTCCCCTGTGACGTTGACAATCCTCTTTTGATCCAATAATTTACATCATTAGAAGAAAAATTATTCCACAAAAGCAGAATCTGTATTTCCATTATTTATGGATTCTGCAAATGTGACAATTTCAGTTTCTAAGATATTTCACTTGCTATATCATTATTAATTTAATTTTTAATACAGCAAGAAATGGATGCAGAATTTAGAACAAATTCTGTTATATCTGTATTGCTTTCAGGAGCTCCGGTGACATAGTGCCTAAAGCATTTGACTGTTAACCAGAAGGCTGGCAGTTCAAACACACCACCTTGGAAGGAAGGTTGGGCAATGTACTTCTGTAGTGATACCGGCTCAAAAACCCAAGGAGGGGTTGTTATGAGTTGGATCTGACTTGACGGCAGTGAGTTTTTTTGTTTTTTTGTTTGTTTGTTTATTAGTGATTTCAGCACTAAAAGACCTCGTACAATGATTTGTACCCATTCAACTTACGTGTTCAGTGGAATTCTCTTCTGATTGATTATGTTTTAAAAAGGAAGTTAATTTTGGAATTGTCTTTAGGGATTCATAAACCTTTTTTTTTTTTTTTAATCTTTTGCAAGTTTTTGTTTTTGTTCTACATTTAGTTGTTGCTGTGTCAATTTACCTATATACAAAATTATGCCACTTTTTCTACAGAAGTAGTTTACCCAGTCTTCTTTCTGAGGTACTACTATACCAGTTAAATTTGAATAATAGAAAATAACAAAATTTATAAAATGAGTCAACTTTATAAAACAAAGTTTACATTCTAATTTGGACAAACCAAAAAACAAATGCACTGCCATGAGTCAGATCTGACTCATCGAGACCCCTCCTTGGGTTTCCCAGGCAGTATCACTACGGAAGTACATTGCCCAAACTTCTTTCCGAGGAGGGGCTGGTAGGTTTGAACCACCAGCCTTCTGGTTAGCAGTCAAATGCCTTAGGCATTATGCCACCAGAGCTCATTAGCACAAAAATTTGTATTTGAAAATTAGTATGTAAGAAAAATTGATTTGAAGTATGTAATTTTGTTCTTCAAGTAGAAATAGTCAAGAGAAATAGTATTTACAAGGCAGTTAGAAATAATATCATTTTTTAATTTCATGTTGTTTGCTGGTGGGCCCTTTGCAGACCTCCATGAGTGTTTTTTGCCTTGAAATGATACTGAAAATCTTGCACACTCAATCTCTGTGCTTTGATGCTTCGTCTTCTCTTGTTCATTGGATTACTGCTAATAGCCAATGGGGATGAGAACAATCACAAAGAGCATGATACAAATCGAAGGGTATGCTCAATCTGAAGATAATTTTTGGTGTGCTTTGTGTAGCACCGGATATGTCAGAAGTCATTATTATAGTGTTTGATGCATTTTTATGTATCAACGAGGAAGAACTGAATGTGATCAATCTGGAATGAAAGGGAAAATATAGAGGTTATCATATACAAAATTTATAAGATGCTATCAATTTCATGTAGAGCCCTACCAATTCCCTTCCACTGTGGTGCTTGCTTTTCCTCATGTTTTGTCTTTTTAGCACTTATGGGCCTTTGCTTTGGACAACTGGTTCCCCTGCTTTGTTGATGCCCTTGGCACATGCTTACTTTGCTTATTGGATGATCTATTCCCTGCTTTTAAGACAATCAGAAGACATTGAAACTTTTAAAGTTATGAGGTACTCTTAATAAAATGCTGTGTCTGAGAATTTTTTTACTAGGAAAAGTTCTTTGAAATATTATTGCTAACTCTGAGAGAATTAATTTTCTCAAACTTTATCGATAGGGTTGACTAAAAACAAAGCAACTCACTGCTCGTATGTGTGTCTGTGTGTTGTTGTTGTTGTTGTTACGTGCCGTCGAGTCGGCCCCGACTCATAGTGACCCCTCCTGGGGTTTCCGAGGCAGTATCACTACGGAAGTAGGATTGCCCAACCTTCCTTCCGAGGAGTGGCTGGTGGGTTTGAACCGCCAGCCTTCTGGTTAGCAGTCAAGTGCTTTAGCCACTACGCTACCAGAGTGTGTATATGCATGTTTTTCAAATGTATAATGTATGTGGTAGACAGACTCTTACTTTAGTATTTTTGGACTGACTTCACTGTAATATCACATAAGATAAGAACTTATCTGAAATACAGATAACCATTTGCTCTAATAATTTGACCTTTATCTCTAGTTTATAACCATTAATCTTTATTTCATGAAATCAGGCAAGAGAATTAAATGACATCTCTATGATATTCATAGTATAGATTCATTTCAATAGGTTGCTTTGATCTTCTTTTTAAGAGACTCTCTTTATCTTGCCAACATGACCTTCTTTTCAGTCTGCTCTTATCTGAGAAATAGCCTTTGTTGTTCATTCCACTCTCTGTGGCCTCCAATGTATTTATCATTGTTCAGGGCACTTGGCTTTGCTCCCATAGAAACACAGAGGCATTCTTTATACAAGTCTCAATGTACTTGTCAAAATACAATAACAATTGTTAGCTAATCATTATTTTGTGTAGAACAGACAAAAGCTCTTTAAAATGAGTATAAGTTTGTTCACCAACAACAATAATTTAGAGATTCATTTTGATCCATCATTCCATGGCAGTGACTAAGGCTGAAGCTTAGTGTGAACCTCTGATAAGAGATGAGAAAAAAGAAATTGAATACTGGTGAGCATCTGCAGTGAAGTGAATTAATTAATATGGCTTTTCCAGCCACAGTCTTTGTAATTCCCACCAAATGACTAGATAACCAAAAACCCAAAACAAAACTCATTGCCGTCGAGTCAGATCCAACTCATAGTGACCCCTCCTTGGGTTTCTGAGGCAATTATCTCTATGCATTAGATTGTCGAATCTTCCTTCTGAGGAGTGACTGGTGGGTTTGAATTGCCAGGCAGTCAAGTGCCTTAGGCACTATGAAAATGTGAAGTGCTTGTGGCCCACCAATGGGATTGGATAACTTGCTAATGATATAAATAAGGTGCATAACATCCTTGTGTGGATGGTACCATGCAAGGAAGTTGTATGGAACCCTAACATGGGGACTGGTCAGTTTTGCCATACTGCTAGGCTTAAAAGGAGACATCCCAGAGGTGGAAAGAGGGAACTCGACTACTGTCAAGAAGAAGAGATGGGAGCGGAAGGCATCCTTTGGTCCTGGGTTCTCTGTTCTTGGAAACTTCTCTACCCAGGAGACAGAGAGAGCTGTAACAACAAAAAGATGGAGAGAGACAATGCAAAGTAGTGGCAGAGAAGCAGTTGTAGAAGAGGCAGCAGAACCTGGAGACTAGAAGGAACAACAGAGAACTGGGTTTCCAGACTCATGGAGCCAGAAAGCTGAGCATCTTTGGGCAGGAGGTTTGCTGGCAGAATGGGGTGCCTCCAGGCACTTGGTGAAGGTAAGTTTGCTGACTCATGGAGTTGGGACTGAGTGCTTTTGGGCCAAGGCTTAGTGGGAGTGGGGTGCCTATGGGCACTTACTGGCAGTTAAAGAGCTTTGTAGCACTTGTTTAAGTGGGGCAGAGGCCAAGGGCCATAGCGCCAAAAGATCAAGGACCAGATATAGATATGCCTGCAGGTATTGCTGAGAAGAAGCTGTGCAGATTGAAGAACTGTAATTTGAGTCATTTTTGATCCTGAATTGTAACCTTATACTTCCCTAACAAACTTCAAAATCATGATATTTATGTGTGTGAGTTTCATGTGTCCACTGCAACAAATTTTAGAGCCCAGCAGAGAAGTACAGAATGTCATGGAGGGACAGTTGTCAGAACTGGTAAAAAGGTGAGAGGAGAGAGTCATGCTTGACCTCCTCCTCATAGGAATTAGCCTTTGACTATTGATGCAGATAATTATTCTCTCTCCTCTTATGACATTAGAGGAGGTCAGATGCCTCCTTTATGCCATTTTCACAGAGCCCTTGACTGGGTTACAATTAGTATGAAGTTTAGTAATACTTGATACATGGTCACAACTATGTCATGAATAGTTCTAGCCTCTTCCCCTCCTCCACTTCCAAGTGTCTGGCTATCCATGGACTTGGTATATTTCATCAAGCGATGTCATTGTTCAGCCCTCAGTCTGCCCATGTCCAGTGTAGACATTTAGTATGTTTTATGGTCATACAGAATTTTCTGGGAAAAAAAAAACTTTCTTCTTACCCAAGACAAGTCAGATATTCATTTTCCCAGCCCCTCTTGCTGCTGGGTGTAACCATGTGAATTAGATTCAGCCAATAAGATGCAAACTCATGAAACTTTTGATGTGAAATGACTGGAGGAAGCAGGCAGGGCACAGCATCCATTTTCTAGGAAAGTGCTGGGGAGCCATGTGACTTTGGGAACATTTTGGGTGAGGTTGGAACCTGTTGCTCAGAACCTGACTGGTGGGCTGAGCTTCAGTGCCTGTGCCCCACAAGCTGTGAGACCTTCACTGGGACATTTCTGAAGTGTGGTTTAGAATTACTCTTGTTTCATAGCCTTTCAACCATCCTGGAGAACATGAAGCTACTAAATAGTAAATATCCTTCCATATATCCCATTGTTTCTAAATAATGTGATAAATTCATGTCTAGATATTTCTGCTGTGAATCTCCACTTGAGGAGGTCATCTGTGTTGGGTTGTCAGAAAAACCAGGGCAAATGACCAATAGTACTTTACACTGCACAGCTCAGTTGTACTGCACTCTGATGCCTGCTATTGCTCTACTCGATGAGCCAGCTAACCTGCCTTCCATCTCTGAACTTCCATTTGGATTTTCTTCCTAGGCTATACTTTTTTATTTTTTAAATCTGTCTCTCTCTTTTTCTTTTTTCTCATTTAGCTTCTTTCACTAGAGTGTATGCTACTCTACAGTAGCAGGAATTCTGCTATAACACATTATTTGTCCCCAAGCTCTAGAACAGAACTGGACACATTCCTAGCATTTAGTAATACTTGATGCATTTAATAAGACATCAGAGTCCCTCCTACTTTGAGGGACCCCAATTTTGACTTCACTAACCCAGAGGTATTTGACATTGCCTGGCCATCCCTCAGATTTTGCTTACTCCTTTGGCCACATTGACCTGCAACTACATATATGCATTCAGTCTCCCAGTGAAACCTGGTTTTATCTGCCAGTGTCATATATGTTAACTCTTGTTAAACAGCTTTGATTACCCCCTTTTATAATCTTGTTAGAGTATATAAGGAGCTCCTATGCTTTTTGGGTGGCATCGTGCCTAAGGCATTTGCTAACAAGAAGGCTGGAGGTTCAAACCCACCAGCCACTCCTCAGAAGAAAGCTTGGGCAATCTACTTCTGGAGAGGTACCACCTTAGAATCTCAAGGAGGGGTGGCTGTGAGTCAGATTGACTCAATGGCAGTGAGTTTGTTTTCTTGGTAAGGAAAGATAGACTCATTTTCTATGATTATTTTCCTTTCTTCTTTTTACAAAATAGGTCCCATTTCTTCCACAGCTGCTGGGCACTAGACAAAATAGTTGTTCTTGGTAAGCTTAAGCCACACTGTACATTTCAAACTGTTGTGATCATAAAATAAAAAGAAAAAAGAAATAAACAAGAAGCTTTGGCATTCTTTAACTTTTCGCTATCCACTCAATGAGGATGGCAACTGCATAATGTGCAAATAATTGAGTGGAAACTGATGTGTTTATTCCACAATTTGAGTCCATGATTAAAAGTATCACAATACTCTGGTATACATCCAAATCATGGAATAATAAAATATATGGGCGAGAAAGAACCTTAAAACATTTTTTATCTCATATAACAGACAAAAAGCTTGTATCGAGAATGTATGTTGTTGTTGTTGTTATGTGCCGTCGAGTCGGCCCCGACTCATAGCGACCCCTCCTTGGGTTTCCAAGGCAGTATCACTACGGAAGTAGGATTGCCCAACCTTCCTTCCGAGGAGTGGCTGGTGGGTGTATATATATATATATATATATAAACTTCTGCAACTTAATAAAAAGCAAATCAATCTAGTAAAACTGGGCAAAATGTTTGAATAGATACTTCAAAAAGAAGACATACATATGGGCAAAAATAACATGAAAAGATGGTCACAATAATTCATTGTTGAGACCCTATGAACAACAAAACGAAACACTGCCCATTCCTGCATCAGCCTCACAATTGTTGTTATGTCTGAGTTCACTATTGCAGCTACTGTGTCAATCCATCTTATTGAAGGTCTTTCTCTTTTTTGTTTATGCTCTACTTTACCAGGTATGATGTCTTTCTCTAAGGACTGGTCCCTCCAGATAACACGTCCAAAGTATGAGAAAACAAAATCTTCCCATCCCTCTTTCTAAGAAGCATTCTGTCTGTACTTCTTCCAAGACAAATTTATTTGTTCTTCTGGCAGTCCATGGTATATTCAATATTCTTCACCCACACCATAATTCAAAATAATCAATTCTTCTTTGGTCTTCCTTATTCATTGTTCATACTTATGAGGTGACTAAAAATATCATGGCTTGGGCCAAAGGGTGTTTTGCAACAGATTTCCCCCAAACAATATATCATTTGATTTTTTTTTTTTTTACTGCTGCTTCTATAGGCATTGATTGTGGGTCCAAGTAAATGAAACCCTAGACAGTTTTAATATTCTTTGCATTTATTATGATGTTGCATATTGGCCCAGTTGTGAGGATTTGTTTTCTTTATATTGAGGAATAATACATACTGAAAGCTGTAATCTTAGATCTTAATCTGAAAGTGATTCAAGTTCTCTTCACTTTCACAAGCAAGGTGGAGTCATCTGTATATATCAGGTTCTTAATGAATCTTCCACCAAACCTGATGCTGTGTATTTCTTCATATAGCCCAGATTCTCAGTTTATTTGCTGAATATACAAACTGAATAAATATAGTGAAAAGATACTACCTTGACATACACCATTCCTGATTTTAAACCATGCATTATCCCCTTGGTCTGTTTGAACAATTGCCTCTTGGCTTATGTACAGGTTCTTCATGAGCACAATGTAGTGTTCTGGAATTCTCACTCTTCACTATGTTATTCATGATTTTGCATAGTGAGTAAAACACAGGTAAACATCTTTTTGATATTCTCTGCTTTCAGTCAAGACCCTTCTGAAATCTACAGTGATTTCCCTGGTTCCACGTCGCTTTTTAGAATCCAGCTTGAATTTGATGTACTACTACAAACATTTTTAAATTACCTTTAGCAAATTACCTTTTTTATTTGTGTCTTATGTTAAGGATAGGAGCTCTGGAAGCATAGTGCTTAAGGCATTTGACTGCTAACAAGAATGCTGGTGGTTCAAACCCACCAGCCACCAGATTGCCCACCAGGAAGGTAGGGCAATCTACTTCCATAGTGATACTACCTCGGAAACCCAAGGAGGGGTCACTATGAGTCGGGGCTGACTCGATGGCAAAACAACAACAACAACATAGTAATGATACTGTTTGATAATTTTTGCATTCATTAGAGAAATGCAAACTAAAACCACATTGCAATACCACTCCCAAACCTGAACCCATTGCTGTCAACTTGGTTTGTACTCAGAGTTATCTTATAGTACAGAGTAGAACTGCCTCATAGGGTTTCCAAAGCTGTAATCTTTATAGAAAAAGATAAGCAAATGGTGGCATATTCATTGCTGGTATAATATTCAGCAATAAAAATGAATTAACTACTGATACATACAATGATATAGATTAATCTCAAAATCATCATGCTGAGTGAAACAGGCCAGATTTTTTTTTAAAAAAAGAGTATTTAATGTATGATTTCATTTATATAAAGTTATAAAAAAATATAGACTAACTTACAATGATAGAAATCAGATCAGTGCTTGCCTGGGGACAGGGATAAAGGGAGGCTGGGAATTTTTTACAAATAAATATATTTTTCTCTTGTCCAGACTATGTTTAACACAGTTTCACCTATGTTTTTGATAAATAGAATATATTTGAAAATGCACGTTGTTTTTGATATTTCCTGTCTATATTTATTCTCATATAAGAAAAATGTTTGGATGCTTGTCTTTTCTACATAGTTACAATGTTATTTTTGTCATTCATCATACACTGGTATGTCACAATTAATAAGAATGTTTTAGACTTTTATTCAACTACCAGATAGTGTTGGCCCATTCACTCTGGGTATACTCTTTTTTTCCCCCTTTTAAATGATCCAGAAATTCAATAAAAGTGATTCAGTGAAGAAAAACAGCTTTGTCTGCCTGAGAGGAGTCACCCAATAAAATTATAGCTTTAATTTTCAGCCTGACCTTTCTTGTAATTTGTTTGAAATTTCATGATTTCAAAAGAAATAGAGTGTTCACTGAAGGATGCATCATCCCCACCCCCC
>NW_006921731.1:4386439-4397629 GCF_000298275.1 Orycteropus afer afer
TCTTTACCATCAAATAGTCATCCTCAACTATGCAACCATGCTGTGTAACGTTTTTTCCTGAAGATGCGACCAGGCAGGAAGCAGAGACAGATAAAGGGGGCTGAAAGGATTAAAGAGAGCAAATACTGGAGAATGTCCGACCTGTGCTGTGTGTGTAATACTAGGCTATGTTTAAGTTGGATCTTAGAAGAGTATGGGTGATTGCATTCTTAGACTCAGAGGAAGTGTGAATAACCTAATTCTTGATTTGTTGTAAATAATCTTAGCCAATGGGATGCCAGCAGACATGACACAAGCAAAGATTCCATTTTATTTTAAGAGTAATTGAGAGTAATAGAAGGTCCTCAAGCAGGAGAGGAGCAACATTATCAATTTTGTGTTTTAATAGATCAGTCTGGTTGCAGTGTGGTGAATTGGACAAAAAGAAGTAAAAATGGAAGATAGCTCTTCCAGTCATCTAGGAAAAAGAAAATATTGGCTTAAACTCCAGTGGTGGTAGTGGATTTGGAGAGCTTTGGATGGGTTTTAGAAATACTTTGTGAGTAGAATCAAGAGTTCTTTAAAACTGACTGGTTCTGGAGAAGGATGATTGTTTTTGAATTTTCTGGTTTCCAACAATTAGGGGTGCTGTTCATGGAGAAAGGGAACTTCAGAGAAACACAAGTCGGGAAATCAGACCAAGAATTTAGTGTTCTATATGCTGATTTTGGGGTACTAGTGGTATATCCAAGGGGAAATACCAAATATACAGTTGAGTATTTGGTTCTTTAGTTCAAAGGAGAAGCCTTACCTGATCAAATAAGTTTGAGAGTCACTGGCATATGTATGGTAATTAAGTTAGAAAAAGTGCATGAAATTAAGAGAAAAGGCTGTAGAGACATCCGTGGGGCATATCGATACTGAAATGGGGATTAGTAGCAAAGGAGGCCAAGAAGAGTAAGAGGAAAACCACAAGAAAGCAATGACATGGGAAACAAGGATGGAGTTTGTTCACAGGAACATAGAATGGTCAGCTCTGCTGAATGCAGCTGAGAGGCTAAGTAAGCTGAGGAGTGAAACAGGTCTGTTAGATTTGGCAACAGAGAAGTCATTAATAAACTTGACAAGAACCAAGTGGCACAGTGGCAAAACCAGATTGTTGTGGGTTAAGGAGAGAAGTACAGCCAAAATTTTTGGAAAAAAAATATACCCAGAATGCTCCTTAGAAGCACGGTTGGCAAGGCTTCATTTCACATACTTTGGGCATTTTATTAGAAGGGAGCAGCCTCTGGAAGAGGACATCATGTTTGGTAAAGTACAAGGTCAACCAAAAAAGGGAAGACCTTCAACCAAATAGATTGACACAGTGACTGCGACAATAGGTGCAAGCATAGCAATGATTGTAAGGATGGTGCAGGACTGGGCAGCGTTTTGTTCTGGGATCACTGGGAGTCAGAACTGACTTGAGGGCACCAAACAACAGAGAGGGAGCAGAAGGTGATAAAATAAAGCTGGAAATCACTAATTAGAATGCGAATATATTCTTCAAGTATCCACAGTTTCTGTTTTGAGGAGAAGCAGACCTGATATGCATAGAACCAACATGAACTGAAAAACATGTTCAAGGATAGTTCAGAAAGTAGATAGTATCTTTACTAATGCAATTAGAAGTTAACATTACATTGGCTCAGAATTTTTAAGACTTTATGATGTAGATAATGGCTTTGTTGAGAACGTCCATTAATTTTGTTATGAAAGAAATATAAAAATATTTGTCTTTGTGTAAATAAGATAAGGAAGATGGCTGCCATATTCAGGAGAAAATAAAGTTTTCTTTACATAAAGTCACTGATCTGATGATGAAATATCCCTCTCAACTCTGTTGGATGCCAAATGCCATGAAGGAAGAATCCAACGATTGTCTTCATTATTGTACCCTCAGCACTTAGAACAGATCTGGTATAAGGAAGGGGTTCAGTACTGTTTGTTGAATGAATGAATGCTAGTACTCAGGGGTACCAGAATCATACTTTGGCAACAATGCTCAATTCTCCTGGTCCTTCTGATGAGAGTAACACAGGGTCAACATTATACCAACAGGTCCAAATCAGGGAGGTTATACTGTTCAGGAAAACATGCTATTGAAATGAGCTTAGCATGACTTAGATTAGGCCAGATGGAACTTTGCTTTCTGGAAATCTTGGATAAATAGCAAATGAGTAGAATATTGCAAAGTATAATTTTTTGTATTTGCTGTCAAACCCTTACTATTAGCTGCCAAAGGGAGCATGCTCAAAATGTTTGTGCACAGAGCTGAATTGTACCGGGGTGCCCCAGATGGTTAGAAACTTCTTCCGTTATTCCTCTATGCCGGGAAGACTATGAAAGACATTGGGTTTAGCTGTAACAACTACTCTCAGTTTTCACTTAATCAGAACTTGCACTGTTGTCTCATTACAGTATTAAAATGTGAATTCTGCTTCCATGTGCTGGGGAAGGAACAAAGCCCCATAACAGTTGGTTTTATCTGTAGCACCTTTCGTCTTAGAATCTCCAAGGATCTCATAAGCTGATAATGTTCTTTCCAAATGAGCTATTTTGTAATCACACTCCACATGATTGTTTAAAATGATTATTATTGTTTTACCTTAATATAAAATGATTTATTTGCCAATAGAAAACTGAGTTTACCCAGGAACGTTTGTGTTAACTGCCTCACGGCCCATCAAGATCTGTGGGAATCTGGAGACTGAAATGCAAATGATAGTGTCTGCTACTGTGTATTCTAAGGAAATGTGAAGTTAAATTTTCATATTTAAAGAAGAATTTTACTATTCTCTTCTCAGTGGCAGAGTAGGGTACAACCGCAAAGGAAGGAAAGATGAAGTAGAACTAGGGTGGTCATTTTGGGGAGATAGGATGCAGGAGGATGAAGCAGGAACCGGGGAAGCATCCCCTACAGTACCCCCACACAGGATGTTCAAGTTTAGGAATTGCTTTTCAAGGAGTCCTTGGGTAGTGCAAATGGTTAACACATTCACTAATAACCCAGAGGCACCTGCGAAGAAAGACCTGGTGATTTACTTCTGGAAAATCAGCCGTTGGAAGCCCTGTGGAGCACAGTTCTACTCTGACACATGTGGGGCCACCAGGAGTCAAATTAGACTCCACAGCAAGTGGTTCGTTTTTTGTTTGGTTTTTCCAAAGGCCACGAAGCTTTGACTTATTTGACATCCCTGTGTCTCCACCACATATTGAACACTAGCTTTTCTTTTGTTCTGAGGACTTTTAAGCAAGTGTGGTCTTGCTGAAGAGATCATGTCATTGGCCTATTTGCGTGCCTTCCTTCATTGCCTCAATCACTGCCTGGGTATTCGATACTTTCCTGACAACACCCAGACTCTTTTGATGTCAAAACTTCTGTGATTCAAGGCTTGGACGTTTCTGTTTTATCATCCTTTGCTCCATTCCTATTCTATTATCCTTATACTGGGATTCTATATTACGTGTGTCAAAGTTATACAATTTCTCATCAGCCATATGGTTTCTGTCCTAATCTGAAATGATCTCCACTTCATTACTGAAATGACTAACTCTTTAAATCAGGGTTGGCAAATTTTTTCTGTAAAGTGCCAGAAAATAAGTATTTTAGGCTTTGTGGGCCATTTAATCTCTGTAGCAACTAATTAACTCTACTATTGTAGTGACAGAACAGCCATAAGCAATTAAATGAGTATGGCTCTGTGCCAACAAAACTTTACTTACAAAAACAAGTGGTAGGCTGGATTTGTCCTCTGGGTCATAATTTGCCAATCCATTCTCTAAATCATAGCTTTTGCAGTTTCTCCATTATTATATTGTTGGGATGGCATACACTGGACTCTATATTCTTCCAGAGTTATAATGATGCCCAGCTTATGTGACTACTTCTCTCTCTTTCTGCATATTCCATAGGCTATTTTTAGATTTTTTTCAGGGTAATAGAGACATTTCATTGACCTATGAGGGCTTCTAATTCTGATCTCAATTTCCAATCTGTTCTGGTTACCTAGTGCCACTCTGACAGGAATGTACCACAAATGGGATGGCCTTAACAAACAGGAGTTTATCCTCTTACTCTTTGGAGGCTTTAAATATGAGTTCAAAGTGAGAGGCTTTAGGGGCTGGGTGAAAGCTCCTCAGCCTTGGGCTTCAGCTCTGCCTCCTGCTCCCAGCCCACTTAAGCTAGAGGCTTTTCTTCACTAAGACAGCTGCTGGCTGCTGAGGTTGACAAGTTTAAGGTTGACAAGTAAAAAGACACAGTACCAATGTTACCAAACCACTCAGCAGGTCATTAATTCAAGTCCATTGTAAGTTCCAAGGTTGGCAGAGCATGGCAGGCTGCTGAACAATGACACAGCTACATATAGGGTTCAAGCATGCCATGAGCTGTTCCCCAAGCCTTCTCCTTATATACAGGAAGCAGAACACATCCCCAAGATAGCTACTCAGCTGCTCACAGTAGATTCCTCCATGGAGTTTATTATTGGTCTCCTCATGAGGAATACTACATCCAGCTGCCCGGCCACTCAACCAGACCCAGCCAAGTTGATACACAAACTTAACTAGCACACAGTATTATCTTCTTTTCTTCTTTCCCTTCCTCACTCTTCTTCAACTCCCCTAGCCAGCAACTCATTCCTTCAAGCTGTTTAATTAAGGCCAATAAGTTTTCACAACTTTGCCCCCTGTATGGCCTACTATGTTTATGGATATATTTGTAGCATATGTAAATGGATATGTAGATATACCATCTGTCAAATTTATATATACTTGTGGGTATACTCTCATTCTCCTTCCCATACCTATTTAGCTTACATTTCTATCTCTGTATCCATTTGTAGGTTATTGCTGTTACTTTTATCACAGGATTGTATATGTAATAATATTTACCACTGTTGCCTTTAACTCCTGCTCCTCCCAGTGTCTTCCTTTGCCTTGATCATTTTTTGCTAACCTCCCTCTTATTGTATATTGCCTTCCTCTTTATCCAAGTTATTATGTGTCTACCCTCCCTTTCCCTCCTACTCTGGGTAACCATCAAATTATGTTTCTTTTTGTGTGGAAAACCTTTTATTGACTTTTTATAATAGTAGTATCATACAATTTTTATCCACTTTTGATTGATTGATTTCACTCAGCATAATGTCCTCCAAGCTAATCCATATTGTGAGTGTTTCTCAGATTCATCATTATTCTTTAATATTACATAGTATTCCACCATATGTATGTATCACAGTTTGTTTTTCCATTTGTCTGTCATTGACAGACATGTAACTTGTGTCCATATTTTTTGCTTTATGAATAGTGCTGTGATGACAATTTTTGAACCAATGCTTATTGGTTTGAAATTGAAAACCTTTTTTATTTGTATTAGTCTGTGTTTTATTTTTCCAGATTACTCTCAGATATTTTGGGGAATATGGTGACTGCAGTGTTTATTGTGCTCTTTTTAAAAATCAGAAAACTTCTATGTGAGTTTTCAGGGTGGAGGCTGAGTAGATTCTTCCTCTAAGAGGACTCCATGGAACAATTGAGTGGGTTCAAGTATCTGCTAAGAGATTAAAGCAGTTGTATGGAGTCAGTTCTGATCCATGACAACGCCATGTCTGTCAGATTGGAACTGTGTTTCATGGGGCTCAATTTTTAGAAGTAGATCACCAGGCTTTTCTTCTGAGGTGCTGTGGGTGGACTTGAACCTCCAACCTTTTGGTCAGCAGTCACACTTACGCTAATCGTCTCCACCACCCAGGGACTCCTCTAGCTATTGTAACAAAAATATTAGTATTCATTGTCAGGAAAAGAGGCTCTCTGCTGTGTTATCCTCTTTATCCAGGTGATGAATATTTCAACAGACTGATAAAGCAGATTGCATAACAAGTGATATCAGGGGTCACAAGATTACACAGTACTTCTTGATGGGCTAGGCTGGTCCCATGTTTATAAGTCAGTGTTCTGCTTAGGAAGGACCCTGACTTGGTAGCTGATGGACAAGCCAGCTATTCAGAGGTGGGGAAAAGTTCAGTAAAAAAAATACTCTCTTTGACCTTGATGTAAATTGTATCTGTCATGAAACACACAGTTGAGCCCTCACCTTTTCTGTTTGCAGCCTTGTTCTGTGAATAGTCCACCAGATATCTTTCCATTCTCTCCCGGATATTGAGTGACCTTGGAAATAGCCTAATCTGTCTTGGCAGACTGAAGATAGAGAAACAAGCAAGAGAGTCAGACCTGCTGGTTCTTGCTATTGATCAGTGGCTTGAATGAAAGCTCCTTATGAGCTGCAGAGATGTGTCAGGCATGGGTGTCAATGGTGGAAAAACTCTAAACAGACCCTGGCAGTGAGTAGTAGTGATAAAAACAAAACACACACACATGCACACACCAGAAACCTTTGTTTCATCCTTGGTTTAGTTTATTCTCAGTGTTTGGCCATTTCTATCCATGCATGGAAGTTTTGAGGCTGCAGAAACAGAGAGACACTTCCTAGAGATCAATCATCTAGTCTTGTCCATTCTGCTCAATTTAAATATCAGTAAATTGAAGCCATCTGAGACAGAGGAAGAATTGATGCATTTGAACTATAGTGTAAGCAAGGAATATTGAATATGCTCTGGACTGTCAAAAAAGCCAAAACAATTAAAACAAAAAATGAACAAATCAGTCTTAAAAGAAATATAACTGGAATGTTCTTTAGAAGTCAGTATGGTAAGACTTTGGCTCACTTACTTTGGACGCATTATCAGGAAAAACCAATCTCTAGAAACTGACATTATGTTCAGTAAAGTAGAATGTTGGTGAAAACAAAGAAAACACTCCATGAGATGGAGTGACACAATAACCACAATGATGGACTTAAACATACCAATGATCATGAAGATGGTGCAGGAAGGACAACATGAGTCAGGGGCCAACTTGATGACAGCTAACAACAGACTGAGGCTCAGATGGATGAAACAGTGATCCCACATGGAGTAAGCAACATAGTTGGGATGGTTAGTCCAGTACTGTCACAATAAGAATCCAAGTTCTTTCTGCTACAACTTGTTGTTACTATCCTGACTTGACAGTGTGTCTCAGAGTCCCAGCATTGGACTAAAAAATGTCAAGATCCTGCCTCTAGCATCCAGGGAATAGCCCGTGACTGAGGACAAATATACGTGAGCTGGGGTCCTAAGTGACACTTATCAGAAATGCCTTTGGGCAAATCATTCACCTCCTTGAGCCCAATTTTGCTGATTTTTACAATGGACACACTAGTTCTTCCCTGGCTCACCTGGGAGGGTGTGAGTTTGGGGTCAGTCTGAACACACCTGTTAGCCCGTAACAGTATGTGTTCTCAGGTAGGGGCCATCTATCCTTCCTTACACACCCAATAATGAGTAATGCTGTACCCACAGATGGCTCAGCAAATTGTCCCTAGCTGAGAGCATACAAGCCTAGGGACAAGATCCAGAACTGTGCCTTTGTGATTGAGAGAAGGAGATGTGTGGAGTTCTGAGAGTCTGAAGCACTTGGGGATGGAGATAGATGCCCTGAATGGGGACAGATGGAGAGGCATGGAAACTTCCAGAGGCCAGAGAACAAGGAGCATATGGGCAGACGAGTCTTAGCTGCAGAATGCCAAACTTGTCCCAAAGCACCCATTTTGCTGAGAACCAGATTTATCCATGGAGAGTTGGGGGAATCTGGGTTTCTATCTTCTTCCCATTTCTGATCAGAGAAAGCAAGATGGTAAAGGAGAGAAACTGTGTCCCATTTCTGCTTCTGCTTCTCTCAAAACTGCTTCCATCTTCTGTTGCTAGCTGCTGTCAAGTTGCTCCAACTCAAAGCGACCCCACAATAATGAAACAAAATGCTTCCTAGTCCCCATTGTGATCCATGTGGTTTTCATTCACTGATTGTCTCAAGTAGATTGTCAGGCCTTTCTTGCAGTTCTTCTTAGTCTGAAAGCTCCAATGAAACCCGTTCGACATCATAGCAAAACAAGCCTCCATTGACAGACAGGCAGTGGCTGTGTATGAGGTGCATGAGGGTAGGATTCAAACCTTGGTTTACCATGTGGAAGGCAAGATTTCTACCCTGAATCACCACTATCCCTTTCCATCCTTTACTGGCTCTAATTTCCTTCCACTACTACTTCCCCACTCTCTACCCAACTCCCCCCACCCCCCGCCTGCCAAAGGGCAGCCCTGTTTCCAAAGGTCTTCTCTTGTTCTGCAGGAGGAAGGAAGACTGATTTCAATGTTGACAAGTTAGGAAAATCCAACTGCAGCCTAGGTGCAGACAAGCATCAAGGGAGAATGGACCCTGGAAGATATCTCCAGAGCAGCACAGATGCAGCTTGAGAGCTGTCATGTTCTTCATATATGTTGATACATCTGCAAAAGTCATTTCTTTTAAATGTCATAGCCCTATTGACTTCTGATTCTTTTCATGTAGCAAATTCCAAATAACAATTGCTTACACGATAGGTTAGATGAGCAGATGGTTTAATATCAGAGGCAAGAATTGGCATTCTTGTCAAACAGGAAAAAATTTAAGAATGACATGCTATATAAGCTATCAGTGAGAATTCTGTTTATTACATGCTATTTATTAAATATGGCTTTGAGCCCTCCTTTCCTCTCTGCCTTCTTCCTTCCTTCCCCTTCCTTCCTTTCCTCCTTCCTACAAAGTATATATAAAGTGCCTACTATGTACTACAGCTAATATGCAATGTAATGGAAATATTGTTGTTGTTGTTGTTATTTGCCATCGAGTCGGCCCCGACTCATAGCGACCCCTCCTTGGGTTTCCGAGGCAGTATCACTACGGAAGTAGGAATGCCCAACCTTCCTTCCGAGGAGTGGCTGGTGGGTTTGAACCGCCAGCCTTCTGGTTAGCAGTCAAGTGCCTTAGGCACTATGCTACCAGAGCTCCTAATGGAAATATAATGGTGAAGAAAATGAACAAAAACTTACTGTCATGGAGCTTGAATTATAGAAGAAGGGTGATGGAGAAAAACATTAAACAACAAAGTCACACATTCATAATTAAAACTTATGATGAGTGCTATGAAAGCAAGGCATAAGGGCCATGAGTGCCTCCAGCAGGGCACTAGATCTAGTTCATGCTGTGGGGTTGTTATGATTGAATTGTGACACACACACCCATCCCCCATATATTATGTATTAAAGTCCTAACCCCTGTACCTACAAACATGACCCTGTTTGGAAATAGAGTGTTTATTTTGTTATGCTAATGAGGTAACACCAGAGTAAGGTGGGACCTAAATCTAATCAGTTCTTAGGGATGATAAGAGCAGAATAGACACAGACACATACACACACAGGGAGAAGACAGATGCCAAAAAATGCCTAGGTGCCCAATACTACTGACAAAGGACCTTCTCCTACTCTTGATGGCTTGATTTGGAGTTCTAGTCTGTGAAACTGTGAGACAATGAACTTCTATTTTCTAAAGGAACCCATGTGGTATTTCGTTATGTAAATCCTAGTGACTGAGATAGGCATGGTGAAAAATGTAGAGAAAATGAGGTTAGAACTGAGTGCAGAAGTTAGAGAAGAGTTTATTAGATGAAAAGAAGGGGGTTGCAACATTACAGGAGAGGAAAAATTATGTGCCAAAGCCTTGATGTGGGAGGGAGTCGGCCAACTTAAGGAACTGAAAGATAGGTAGAGAATGGGGGAGGCTGAGGTGGGGGATGGGTGGAGAAGTTGACAGGAGCCCTTGCATTAAGTTAGTTACTGTGAGAGGGAGGGTATCAAAAGGTCATAGAAAACATGGATATTGTCTTAGGCTGGTTCTCTAGAGGAGCAAAACCAGTGAAATATTTATTTATTTCAAGGAAATGGTTTGCACAATTTTGGACCAAAATCTGTGAGTAAGGCAACAGGATGGAAGCTCCTCCTGATTCATGTGGTTGCAGAAGCTGACAAACTCAAAATTTGCAAGTCAGATGGCAGTCTGGTAGCTCATGTCTTAAAAACTGGAGGTCAGAGGATGACAAGATGGATACAGGATTGAGAGAGAAAGAACACTTTGCCAGAACATCCATATATGTATTGGATGCAGGTCACATTCCCCAAGGAAATTCCTCTTCTAACTGATTGGGTGCTCATATCAGATCACAAAATGGAGCATGATGCATAATATCTGCCAAACAACTGAGAATCGTAGCCTAGCCAAGTTGACATATAACATTAACCATCACAGTTACAGTCAGATTTTAGTTCTAGATAGACCATCTGGGTGACAAGAAGAACAGATGACATAAGTTTGAGTGGAAGTGGGCAGACTTACTAGAAGGCTGCTATATCAGAGCTCTAGGGTGTAGTGATTAAAGCATTTAGCTGCTAACCAGAAGGTTGGTGGTTCGAGCCCACCAGCTACTCTTTTGAAGAAAGATCAGGCAGTCCGCTTCTGTAAAGATTTACAGCTTTGGAAACCCAACAGGGGTTGCCATGAGTCAGAATCTAGTCGATGGCTGTCAGTTTAGTTTTAGTTTATATTGGTTCAGGTAAAAAATGATGATTTTGACTCCTGTGATTCCATGGAGATGAAGAAAAATATTTGGAATCCAGAGAAATTTAGGAATTAAAATCAGTTGTACTATTTACCTAGTTTCATGATCTTGGGCAAAAACAACCCAAACAAAATTATTTACCAGTAAGTCAATTCCAACTCATGGTGACCCTGTAGAACAGAGTAGAACTGCCCAATAGGGTTTCCAAAGCTAAAAGTCTTTATGGAAGCAGTCTGCCTCATCTCTCTGCTGCAGAGTAGCTGGTGGGTTTGAACCACTGACCTTTTATGGTTAGCAGTCAAATGCTTTAACCACTGCACCACCAGAGCTTCTACGTTGGTCAAGGAAGTCACTTAACTGCCTTGACCTCAATTTCCTCTTTAGTACAATGGACCTAACCTTTTCTTACCTCAAATAATTATCTCATATCTCCCAGATATAACTTGCACTGGGGGTTTCACTTCCAAGACTTGAACAGTAAGAGGTCCTGGCCTCAAGGAACTCACAGTCTAATGGAGCAGACATGATAAGGAACTTGCCATAAAGTGCTTACTCACTGATCTGCACTGAACACGTTCCCTTGTTACCCTACCGAGAGGGACCAGGTCTTCGGGAGCAAGGTAAGCACAGGCGTAGCACAGAGT
>NW_006921731.1:4422640-4430046 GCF_000298275.1 Orycteropus afer afer
TTTTCCCTGGCCAATTCTTTCAGAAGTGGACGGCCTCTTCCTTCTTCCTAGTCTGTCTCAGTCTATAAACTGGATGTTACCTATGCACCAGGTGCATCTCGCTGGGTTTTAACACCAGAGGCTCAGCCTCAAAACTCACGTCTACATGTCACCACAGTATATGGATGATGTATAGCACTGGGGAAATTGGCTGCAAAGGACCTCTTTCAAGTGCTGAAGAGCAAAGATGTCTCCTTGAGGACTAAGGTATGCCCGACAAAAGCCATGGTATTTTCAATCACCTCATACGCATGTGAGAGCTCAACAAGGAATAAGGAAGATGGAAGAAGAATTTATGCTTTTGAGCTGTGGTGTTGGCAAAGAATGCTGAAGGTACCGTGGACTGCTAACAGAACTAACAGGTCTGTCCTGGAGGAAGTGTAGCCAGAATGCTCCTTGGAGGCAAGAATGGCCAGACTTCGTCTCACATACTTTGGTCATGTTGTTAGAAGGGACCATTCCCTGGAGAAAGATGTCATGCTTGATAAGGTGGAGGGTCGACAAAAGAGGGGAAGGCCCTCAACAAGATGGATTGACACAGTGGCAGCGGTGATGGGCTCAAGTATAGCAAGAATCATGGAGCTGGCTCAGGACTGGGCAGTGTTTTGTTTTGCTGTGCATAGGGTCACTATGAGTCAGAGATGACTCAATGACACCTAACAACAACAACAATAACTCCACCATTTTTGGATACACCTTCCACTTCCATTAGAAAACACAAGACACCAAATCCAGACCTTAAATTGAAGGTAATAACATAGTGTTAGTTTTTGAATTCAGTATGCCTTGAAGATAACCCAGGAACTGGTTAAAATATTGATCCCTTAACCTTACTCCCAGGGAAAGTTATCCATCATGATTGCAATGGAGTCCAGGAGACTGTCTTTTTAACAACCATTCAGGTGATATGAGGCAAGGAGTCCATGAACCACACTACCAGTTAGCAGATGAGTCACTTGTGGATCCTGATAAAGTGCAGATTCCCATTCAGTATGTCCCTCCCAGACATACTGAATGGGACATAGAAAAGCCACTCATGGGACAACTGAGTTAGGGCTTTGGAGTCAGAAGCTCACGGGTTTGAATCCAACTTTTTCACTTCCCCGCTGAATAAGCAGCGTCCCCTAGTCATGTTTCTTTGTGTCTCAATTGGGAAGGGTGCAAAACTAAATGTGCCAATAATATATGTAAGACATTTACCATAAGGCTTGACACACCATTAGTCCTCTAACAATGTAATAATAACAAAACTAAACCCATTGCTGTAGAGTTGCTTCTGACTCATAGCAACACTACAGGACAGGGTAGAATTGGCCCAGAGGATTTCCAAGGCTGTAAATCTTTAGTTCATTTTTCTTCCACAGAGTGGCTGGCAAGTTTGAACCACTAACCTTTTGATTAGCAGCTCAGTGCTTTAAACACAGCACCACCAGAGTCCCTGTATTATTAATAATAGATCCTGGTAATTCAATGCAAATTAGTCAGGGATGTTTGTTTTATAATCTTTCTCAATTTATTTCACTATGGAGTGCAGTTTTGCACATGCACATGGGGTCACTATGAGTCAATATCAACTTGACTGCAACTGGGTTTTTTCTTTTAGTGTTATAATGAAAAGAATTTTGATGATTTTTATTTCTCTTAAGAATATGAGGTATGTACAGTCCCTCAGGAATGTTTAGCAATACACTGGGAAGGAGTAAAGGCTTTTTTGATGATAAAGAATATTGCAGCTCCCAAATGCAATAAAAATTATGTGGCTCTTTCTTGTATGCTATGACATCTGATCACTGGCATGATTATCCTTTATTAGGACAGTGGTGGTTCAGTGGTAAAATTCTCTCCTTCCATGAGGGACCTGTGTTCAATTTCTGGCCAGTGTACCTCATGCACCTACCACCTGTCTGTCAGTGGAGGCTTGTGTGTTGCTCTGACACTGAACACATTTCAGTGGGGTTTCCAGACGAAGACAAACAAGGAAGAAAAACCTGGCAATCTACTTCCAAAAACAGCCAATGAAGCTCTATGGATCATTGAGTTGTCTTGATGACAGCTAACAGTGTTGCTAATGAGAAGGCCCAAAGATGTCAAATACCTTTTCCAAGGGTTTCCAGGACATGAGTGGCACTGCAGGAATTTGAATCTATGCAATCTGATCCCAAAGAATATGTCTTGAAATTACTCTTTACCATGCCACACGATTCCTTCTCACAAGAGAAATAATATTTGAACTAATAAAAGTGTCAACGACTCTAGTTAATTCCAGGACCAGGAATTTTTTTTTTCCCAACAGTAACTCAATGAGTTAGAACTTGTGTGTGAGACGTGATATTTATGTTATAATATATGTACATAATATTGCCTTATAATCAATGTCTAATTATGATTAATGTCTATTGTCCTGATTATTTTGCAAACACTCTCGTGTACACAAAAAGCCTTTGTGAATCTAATAGTAAGAGATAGTTTTATAATTAATTCAGGTTTATGGTCTAGTCCTAGCAGTAGTGCTGGCAGCTCCTCCACTGAACCCCATAACACAACACATTTGATTAATTGACTCATTCATTCCTTCATATTCATTTTTTCTGTTTCTCTCTTTTGACAGATATCATTTTCATTTTTTTTCCATAAATATCTTTAGCTTGAATGAGTGGATAATTTTCTCCTTTTAAACTCAGGAAACTTGGATTTATAGTTCAGTGGTTATCTTTTAATTAATTTATTTATTTTCTTTACTCCTATGTGACATGCAGCTGGTCACACTAACTGTTAGCTGGTAGATGCAATGGAATGAAACTCAATTTAGTAAATATTCATTGGAGCTTTTCTGCTCTGTGCCAGGAACATGCTGGCACTGGAAACAGAGATGAGTTAAATGATGGTGAAAATAATGATACCA
Organism: Orycteropus afer afer; assembly: GCF_000298275.1. Lineage (NCBI taxonomy): Eukaryota > Metazoa > Chordata > Mammalia > Tubulidentata > Orycteropodidae > Orycteropus > Orycteropus afer. Next base: position 4,425,582 of record NW_006921731.1, read on the forward strand.
AGCACAGCAGCTAATTCATTTTGCAAGACAAACTGGGCTGGACATAGGGGTCATTGAGATGTATAAGTCCTGGTACCAGCATCTAATGAATTTTCCAAGTATCCAAGGAGGTCATCACATGTATTCAATTCCCAGGGTATGGAACAATTGCAGGTACATCTAATGAAGAGTTGGGTGGAATCCACATGGGGATACCTTCAATTTGAGTTGGGTTGGAGGAGAAGAGAATACAGGGATTTCCAAGGTTTGTAGTTTAAGGCCCACTCTTGGCCTTGTCTGCATGATCTTGTTGTATTCCTCCTTGTTGTGGCTTTCCTAGTCAAGTTTGGTTTTAATATATAATTTATTTAAGGGATTATGAGGTTGTTAGTGGTTCAGTAATAGGATTTTCACTTTCCATAGGGGAGACCTGGGTTCAATTCCTAGCCAAAACTCCTCATGCACAGCCACCATCTGTGTGTGAAGGTAGGCTTGTATGTTGTTGTGATGAGAACAAGTTTCAGCTGAGCATCCAGACCAAGAAAAATTAGGAAGAAAGGCCTGGAGATATACTTCTGTAAATCAGACAATGAAAACCCTGTGGATCACAGTGGTCTAATCTGCAATGATTATGGGGATGACACAGAGCCAGACAGTGTTTTATAACATTGTACATGGCGTCACCATGAGCTGGGGGCTGACTTGACAACAACAAGATTTAAGAGTCTAAATTATGGCAGTAGGTCTAAAACTTAAATTGCAGAAATCTAGTGCATTCTCTTCATATAGATAGCATCTAAAAAGTTAGAGCATTCCCATTAGAATTTTAATAGCCTGAGGTGTACTGTAATGAAAATGAAATTCACACCTTTCCTTCTCAACTGGGCAAAAGAGTGGTTGTTTTGTTTTGAGACCATGAGTTCTCATTGTTGACCACCAACGGAGTTGTGACAGGCTGGAAACAAGGTTTTCTGTGTCAATGATCCCCTGCATGATCTGAGCTTCTTGATTCCTCTAGACCTGCCTGTCTGGGTGTACAGGGAAGTGGGATAGCATGCAGCCAGGACCTGGGGCTCCGTTCAGGTCCTGCCTCCTCAACTCTGCAGCTATGTGGCTCTGAGCAGAGACAGAATCCTTCAATGTCCCAGTACCCTCTTTTAGAAAAGAATAATCATAGTCCCAGTATTAAGTGAAATGATGGGCTTGTATAGGTTGGTAGAGTACAGTGTGGTACATGATAATTGTTCAAAATCTGCTTTTGTTGTGTTGCAATTTGGAAAAGACTAGGAAAAAAATGTAATTGTTACTATTATGCAACCATTGTGACCAAGGGCCTAAATAAATTTACCAATCAACTGCAGGTGACAGTATCCATTTCACAGGGTTTTTATGAAGGTAAACTGTTGGAGTTCCTGGGTAGTGAAACAAGTTAAATGTTTGATTGCTAAAGAAAAAGTTGTCAGTTTGAACCCATTCAGAGGTGCCTCAGAAGAAAGCCCTGGAAATCTACTTCTGAAAGGTGACAGCCATTGAAAACCCTACAAAGCCCAGTTCTACTCTGACACACATGTGTTCACCATGAGTCTGAATCATGTCAATGACTGTATTTTTTTTTTTTTTCTGTTTGAATCTATGTCTGGATGATATATTAGGTGCTCAATAGATGTCAGTTTCCCATTCTTTCTCATCAAGAGCAGATGTTTGTTTACATCTTTGTTGCGTGGATAAACAGTTATTTTACTAACTCCATCCATTCCAGATCAAACTCATTGCTATCAAGTTGATTCCAACTCATAGTGACACCCTCTGGGTTTCCAAGGCTATAAATCTTTACATAAGTAGACCACCTCATCTTTCTTCTGTAGAACAGCTGGTGGGTTTGAACCACTGACCCTTTGGTTAGCAGCCAAATGCTTGAATCACTACACCACCAGAGTGCCTATTCTTTACAAAAGTAGATTGCCCCATCTTTCTTCCATAGAGTGGCTGATAGGTGTGAACCGCCAACCTTCTGGTTAGCAGTCAAATGTCTTAGGCACTATACCACCAGAGCTCCTGAATCTGAATCAACTCAATGACTGTCGATTCTTTTTTCTCCCACTCTAATGGTTATTTATTACTCTCCAAGAATTAAACTCTCAGAAGAGGTAAAGGGGAGGGGGGTCAACATTATCAAAAACTCTTTTTAAATATGATACCTGTGAGGCATATTTGGAGAGTAAATTTTAAATGTTATTAACATTCCAAGTACTTTCAAGTCAAAGATAATATTACTGAAAATACAGTCAACACAGACTTCTAGTAAACTCTCCTAATTCAGTATAAAGACCAGTGTTAATTGCCTGGAATGACCTACCATGCTCCATTTAAATAATTCAGTTTAAGGGCCACTACATATACAGGCTGTGGCCCCTGCCTTCGAATCCACTATGAGTCAGATACAACTCAATGGCATGAGTGAGTTTGAGTTATATGACTGGCTTCATGGATAGGATTGAATGGGGTGAGGCTTTATTAGAGATCGTGGCACAGATTCTGTGAGGCAATGAAATTGGTAACAACAAAAGCTTTTCAGGATTGGCCTTTAAAAAACATTACTTGATCTGAAATAGAAATGATGGATTATGGGGGCTTAGTCACTTTTATACATATTTAGTGAGAACTTACTCTGTACCTAGTAAACACTTATTCATCCTTCAGATGTCAGCTCAGAAATTAGTTATTCAAGAAAATCTTCCTGAGACAACCTCCTCATTATTATCACACACACAGTCACATACTCTCATACACTCACACATTTTCATACACACATTAAACCTTCATACATACACTCACACACATATTCATACAATATATTCATACACTCACAAATACTCACACCTTCACACACTTATACATATGTACACTGTCATACATACTCACACTTTCATAAAATCACACACACAGTATATTCTTATAATCACATACTTCCATACACTCGTACACACTCATAAATTCACACATACATGCACACACACACACACAGTATAAGTCCCTGTCATACACTCTCAGTTGATTCTTTGCTTTTCTTTCTTGGTACTTCTCTTAAGTTGGCTTGTTTACCATTGTGTTCTCAGTACCAAGCAGCACAGGGTGTGGCACAAAGTAGGTGTTTGATACAGATTAGTTGCTCTGGTGGCTTAGTGCCTAAGGCATTTGACTGCTAACCAGAAGGCTGGCGGTTCAAACCCATCAGCCAATCCTCGGAAGGAAGGTTGGTCAATCTACTTCCATAGAGATACTTCCTTGGAAACCCAAGGAGGGGTCGCTATGAGTCGGATACAACTCAACGGCATGAGTTGAATTTGAGTTATTTGACTGGCTTCATGGACAGGATTGAATGGAGTGGGGCTTTATTACAGATGGTGGCACAGATTCTGTGAGGCAATGAAATTGGTAACAACAAAAGCTGGACTGGGTGGGGGAGTTCTGGTATCTGGTGCTTTCTTTGCTTATGGTAGCATCGAATTTTCACAGTTGATTCTTCAGACTAGCCTGTGGCATATTGAGTAGTGGTCTCTACAAGGGTTAGAAAGCACTGGTTGGCAAAGACATTCTACTCCCACCTAGTTCCAAGGGCTGATAAATGAAAAAAAATTCAGTTTAAGAAAAGGTTTATGTCTGGCAGGGGGAGCTCTGTCATTTGAAAGTCATATTGACTCTTGTTTAAAAACCTTGGATTAGGTTTTCATATACTCTCTTCTGCTCTTAGAATTAAAGAATCTCAGAAATAGAAGGGAGTAAAAATCATCTAGTCCAACCACTCTCTCAGAGTAAGAATTGCCACAAGAACCATTCTCTTTAGCTTGTTTCTCCTCTAACCTCTTCCCTTTCCTGCCATCTGTCACTCCTTCCCTCCTATGGAAGCATTTATTGAACACCTACTATGTGTTGGACTCATGGGTTATAGAGGTGAACAAGACAAGAATGGATCCTGCCCTTTTGCTACATACATACGGAGCTGCAGTCAGACAGCGAACTGAGTGACCCTGACAGTACAGGCGACTCAGAGATTCCCGACTGGTGGTAGGACCTAAGAATTAACCTAAAAATCACCCTGCTAGCCAGGGACTTCACGGACTGTGCACGGTGGCTGGGGAACAAAAGGGAGAAGGTGAAGAGAAAGGTGGGCTGAGCTGTGGACTTTTGCCGGGCTGGAGGACACTGCCATTTTGAAGGTTTAAAAAGCAACTTGACTATTTTGGATATTTAAAGAGGCAGCGCTCTGGCAGATTTCCGGGACTTAAGAACACGCTCTGCTTTCCAGCAACCCCAAGGACACTCGGGGCCTGCAAGACTGAAAAGGTATGACATTCTTCTTGTTACTACACTGTATACCTGCTTGGTGAACGGAGGTGTGGCCATCCCTACTCCCAACTACCTTCTGGGCCCACAGGAACTCCATCACAGTTGGTGTGTTCAGACGGGAGCCTGGGTGCCCTACCCA
>NW_006921731.1:4436491-4441025 GCF_000298275.1 Orycteropus afer afer
CCAGACAGAATTGAAATGTGTGCAAAATTGATGTTAAATTCCTTTTTAACACCTGGAAGTCCTCTCCTTTCTTCAAAAATTTCTACCTCTCTGTTACCTTGGGGTTAGCCATAGCCAAAGCCCATCTAATGGGTCTATTTAATACAAGGTGTTAGGGACTAAACTAGAAATATTTTCCCGGGAGATTAGCAGTTTTGCAGGAAACCATAGGAGAAAACCAGATAGAACATGGTAGTCCAATGTCTTCTCTCAGGGAAAATGACCTTCATGAAAAGAATGGAGCTGTTCTGGTTATCTAGTGCTGTTCTGACAAGAATATACCACAAAATACGATGCCCTTAACAAACAGGAGTTTATTCTCTAACAGTTTAGAGGCTTTAAGCCAAGTTCATAGTGCCAGACTCTAGGGGGCTGGGTGAAAGCCCTTCAACCTTGAGGTTCAGCTCTGCCTCCTGCTTCTGGCCCACTGGAGCTAGAGGCGTTTCTTCACTCAGACAGCTGCTAGCTGCTGAGGCTGACAAACCCAAGATTGACAAATAAAAAGGCACAGTCCTGATGTTACCAAACCACATGGCAGGTCATTAATTCAACTCCATTACAAGGTCGGCAGAGCATGGCAGTCTGCTGAACAATGACACGACTACATGCAGGGTTAAAGGTGCCATAAGCTAGAGACTTCTCCTTATATATAGGAAGCAGACAACATCCCAAAGGCAGCTACTCAACTGCTTGTGGTAGATTACACCATGGAGTTGATTGCCAGTCTCATCATGGGGGATAAATACTACCAGCTGCCCAGGCACTCAGCCAGACCTAGCCAACACACAAACTTAACTACCACAGGAGCCAATACAGAAAATAGGATCACCAATAAAAACAGGTGAGCAATTAACAACAGAGCACCTGGCTGGGCCAGGCATGTGTGACTAGTGTTAAAAAAATTTTTTTTTTTTTTTTTTGGTGAGTTTGAATGAATGAATTTACTGATATATTTCAAATTTTCTAATTTTGACAAACTACATTCTGGGGACTGAGCACACATGTAGAAAAATTTACTTGGTAGATAGAGTTCTCCAGAGAAACAAAACCAATAAACAAAAAAATAGACAGACAGATAGATAGATAGATTTACTTCAACAATCAGCTCACATGTTTGTGAGAGTGAAAGGTGAGCAGAAAAATTTAAGATCAGAGGTCAGGAGACAGACTGGAGACTCCAGCAGTCTTGTGTGTGAAATTCATAGCCCAGCAGATGGGCTGAAAACTCCAGCAGGACATCCATGCTGTAGTCTTGAGGCAGAATGCTTCTCCCTCAGGAAATCTCAGTTTTGCCTTTAAGATCTTCAACCAAATGGATGAGGTCCACCCACATTATGGGTCATCTACTTAAGACAGTAAGTTCTGGAGACACTTATTCACCTATGCCAAGAAATTTGGAGGACAGATACCTGGACAACTGACTAGAAGAGATTCAGATTTGTATGGATCCCAAAGAAAACTGATCCAACAGAATGTGAAAATAATTGAACAATATCATTAATATTACACACAAGTAAAATCTTACTGAAGATAATTCAAAAATGGTTGCAGCACTATATTGAGAGGGAATTTCCAGAAATGCAAGCTGGAATTAGAAGAGACTGTAGAACAAGGGATATCATTGCTGATATCAGATGATCTTGGCTGAAAGAAAAGAATACCAGAAAGATGTTGCTTGGCTTTATGACTATGAAAAAACATTCAGTTGTGTAGATCATAACAAATTATAGATAACATTGTGAGCAATGGGAATTCTAGAACACTTAGTTGTGCTCATGAGGAACCTGTACCTAGACCAGTAGGCTGTCATTCAAACAGAACAAGGGGATATTACATGATTTAAAATTTGGAATGTAGTGTATCAGGGTTGTATCCTTTCACCATACTTATTCAATCTTTATGCTGAACAAATAATTCAAGAAGCTGGGCTATATGAGGGAACTCTGGTGGCGTAGTGCCTAAGGCATTTGACTGCAAACCAGAAGGCTGACGGTTCAAACCCACCAGCCATTCCTCGGAAGGAAGTTTGGGCAATCTATGAAGAAGAATGCAGCATCAAGATTGGAGGAAGACTCATTAACAACCTGTGATATGTAGATGATAAAACCTTGATTGCTGAAAGTGAAGATGACTTGAAGATTGAACACTACAGTCTGTAGTATGGATTACAACTCAAGATAAAGAAAATGAAAATCCTCACAACTAGGCCAATAAGCAGTATTATGATAAATGGAGAAAAGATTGAAGTTGTCAAAGATTTCATATTGCTTATTTCCACACTCAACACCAATGGAAGCATCAGTCAAGACATTGGACGATGTGTTGTACTGGGCAAATCTGCTGCCAAAGACCTCTGTCAAGTGATGAAGAGCAAAGATGTCTCTTTGAAGACTAAGGTGCACCTAACCCAAGCCATGGTGTTTTTAATTGCCTCATTGGCATGTGAAAGCTGGACAACGAATAAGGAAGACCAAAGAAGAGTTTGATGCTTTTGAGTTGTGGTGCTAGTTAAGAATACTGAAAGTACCATTGACTGCCAGGAGAACTAACAAATCTGCCTTGGAAGAAGTGAAGCTGGAATGTTTCTTGGAAGCAAGAATGGCCAGACTTCATCTCGCTTACTTTGGTCGTGTTGTCAGAAGGGACTATTCTCTGAAGAAGGATATGCTTGGTAAAGTGGAGGGTTCCTCCATGAGATGCATTGACATGGAAATTCCTCCATGAGATGCATTGACACAGTACCTGCAACAATGAGCTCAGGTATAGCAAGGATTGTGAGGGTAGCATGGTACAGGGCACTGTTTTGTTCTGTTGTGCATAGGTTCCCTATAAGTCAGAGCTGACTTGATGGCATCTAACAACAACAACAACCTAAGGACAATTAATTTAAATATTAGTCACATATAAATACCTCATAGCAACATCAACACTAATGTTTAACCAAACAATTAGGAATCATAACCCAGCCAACTTGACACATACCATTCACCATCACAGTAGATGTTAGTGTTCTCTGAGGAGGTATGGAAAATGAGAAAAGTAACAGAAGATGAGACGGATAAATACATTGTGATGAAAAACAAACAAAACAAGAATTATAGTCCAATTTTCCTTGATTTTAACTCTAGATGGAACAAATTAATTATTGGAAAATGTTTTAGGGAATATTTTACTTTTGAGATTGTAAAAGGCTTAAGCCAGTATACAAATTGATAGTGATAGAATCTATCAATAGTCTTTGTCTATTGAGAAGAATTGTGATGCTTAATTTTGACTTAGTAGAAATGGTTCTGGGAATTGGGTGGTGGCACACATGTCAAGGAGTTGCTATTCTCAAGTAGTCCAACTGCTTTTCTTTTCATAGGAGGAAAGAAACTTACCCAAAGTCACACAGCAAGTTAGTGGCAAAGAGAAGCCTGATATATCTAAGTTTCTTGTCTAAATTCATGCACCTTTTTTCACCATTTTGTCCACTTCTGTGAAAGAGTACTCTAAAACTGAGGTACTTGATGTAACTAAAATGACTGACATAGGCCTGGATTGGACTCGATTTTTTTGTAAACCTCTGCTTCTGCTTGCAAAGTATAAACACTGCTTTTGGGAAAAGAAGTCTTATTTTCAAACAAATGCTTACTTCTAGGAAGTATGTGCAGATAGTTCTTGGAAAAAAAATGCTTGCCTTCAGGAAGAGTACATTTGAAAACTGATTCACTATTAAGTATTACGAAGAAAGGTCTGTTTGCAGTTTCAGTCATCCTAGCCTTATTGTATAAAAATCTTGCATTCCTTTGTGAAAGTTGGAAAACTTCACATGGTGCTGCCCAAATTCAAGTTGCAATACTCCTCAACAAAAGTCATTTATTTTCTGCTTCTAACAGAGTAAGAATTTTGTTCTTTTATGTGTTTGGTGTCAGAAATGGGATTTTGAACATGTACTAACTTTGATGACTCCCAAGATATAGAAAATTAAGCTTTGGTACTAGCTGAGCTGTTTGACCTCTGAGGAACCATTTCAAAATAAACAACCTCTTGAATTTGAGCTCCATTCTCTTGTGTTGATAGCTCTTCAAGTTTTCATTGAGAAATTGTTTTTAATTTTGTTTTTGCAAGTTGGATTTTTGCTATCTTTTAGAAGGATGAAAAATTCCAGATTTAGGGGCAACTTAGAGTTGTAGGGGTCTCCTGACCACTGCATGATCAGATACTTTGGTCTTGAATATATGCATTCCTGGTTGGTAGGAATAACCTCACTAAAGATAGTTTGGAAAATCAATGGCTATTTTGGGGTTCTTATGGTTTTCTGCACAGTAAATTAGAGAACCATGGCTCCTAAATTAACACATTCTAAAATTAAAAATGGGATGCCTATTTCAATTATTTGTTTTGGATTTTTATTTCAGCTCACCAGCCACTCCTTGGAAGGAAGGTTGGGCAATCCTACTTCCGTAGTGATACTGCCTCGGAAACCCAAGGAGGGGTCGCTATGAGTCGGGGC
>NW_006921731.1:4441230-4445011 GCF_000298275.1 Orycteropus afer afer
ACCAGAAGTCAAAAGCCTCCTTTTTATCAGGGATTCCAGGATCTTTTAAGCTGCAATAATATATAGGCATGGGTTTGACCTTTTTTTTTTTTTTTTTCAAATTTTTATTGGTTTAGGTGAAAGTTTACAGAGCAAATTCATTTTCCATACAGCAGTTCATACACATTTTGTCTCATGACATTGATTGCAATTTCCCAGAATACAACAGCTCTCTTCCCAGTTCCTCCCCACAGTTACCTCTTCCCTGTGTCCTTCCCTTCCATGCACCCCTACCCCCTGAGCTGTCTCCCTGTGAATACATGGCCCTTCTATTCTCCCATGCTTGATCTCTCCAAAGAATGTATCTACCTAATGTAAATGTTCAGCTCATATGCCTGTCTTTTGTTTGGCTGGAAACCACAAGGTTGGGTTCAATTCCAGACTTGAAGGGCAGCTAGAGGACACAGTCTCAGGTGTTCTACCCAGGCTCTATCAAACCAGCAAACCTGGTCTTTGTTTTTATAATTTTTTTATTTTGAATTTTGAGTTTTGTTCCACATTGTTCTCCCACTCTATCCAGGATCTCCTGCATAGATCCCCCTCTGAGTGGTTGACAGTGGTAGTTGGGTACCACCTAGTTCTTCTGGTTTCATAGCCATATGGGCTGAGGATTGCATAGGGTCCCAGTCCCTTGGACTAATTATTTCCATGTATCTTTGGTTTTCTTCACTCTTCTTTGCTCTGGATGAGGAGAGACACATAATTGAATCTAGATGTCCTCTTGCAAGCTTTTAAGATCCTAGTTGCTACTCACCAAAGTAGGATATGTAACAATGTTTTTTTGTGTAGTATGTTATGTCAATTGAGCTTGATATCCCCTGTGACTATGGTCCCAAGCCCCCAGGTCCAACTACTCACTCCCTCTGGGTAGCTGGTTGTGGCCAAGAAGTAAGTACAGCTTTGTCCTTTGTCAGCACTACTATATACCTGGACAGTCTAACAGAATATACAAATACACTTGTAAGAACTTCATATGCCAACCTTATACATGGTCTTGGTCATGCTTCCCCCTGCATAGATATACCTGATCATTCAGCCTATCCACCCATCTATCCATATGTAGATCAATGTTTGCTATCACTGACAATGCAGTACTGTATGTGCAAAAGGGTTCATCTTTGTTGTCTCTACCTTCCCTGCATCTCTCTATGTCTTCCTCTTCCTCAGTGCCACTATGTTGATCACTCATATTTGGTACATTGCCCTTTTCTTCACCCAAATCAATACCTGTCTCTACCTATCTAATAGTGTTCCCTCCCTGCCCACTTCTGGTAACCAGCAAAGAAAGTTCTCTTACATATATAAACCTTTCCTTGACTTTTTACAATAATGGACTAATGCAATATTGTCTTTCTGTGACTGACTTATTTCACTCAGAATAGTGGCCTCCAAGCTTATTCACGTTATGCGGTGTTTTGCAAATTCTACGTTATTCTTTAGGGTTGCATAGTATTCCATTCAGTGTGTGTATCCTAGTTTTATTATCCATTCTTCTATTGATGGGCACCTAGATTGTTTCCATCTTTTGACTATTGTAGTTAGTGCTGCGATGAACATGGGTGTGCATATATCTGTTCTTGACCTGACTCTCATTTCTTTAGAATATATACCTAGTATGGAATTGCTGGGTCAAATGGTATTTCTAATTCCAACTTTTTAAGGAATCATACTGCTTTCCACAGTCCCACCAGCAGTGTATGAGAGTCCCAACCTCTCCACATCTTCACCAGCATTTGTTATTTTCTCTCTTGTTGAACTTTGCTACTAGTGCTGCGGCAAGAGGTATCTCATTGTTGTTTTGATTTGCATCTCTCTAATGACTAACAAGGAGCTCTGGGGGCATAGTAGCTGAGGCATTTGACTGCTAACCAGATGGCTAGAGGTTCAAACCCACCAGCCACTCCTCAGAAGGAAGGTTGGGCAACCTATTTCTGTAGTGATGTTGCTGTTGTTGTTGGTATGTGCTGTCAAGTTGGACCCGACTCAGCGACCCCTCCTCGGGTTTCAGAGGTGGGGTCATGAAGGAAGTAGATTGTCCAACCTTCTTTACAAGGAATGGCTGGTGAGTTTGAATCACCAGACTTCTGGTTAGCAGTCAAGTGCCTTAGGCACCCCGGTACCAGAGCTCCTTCTGCAGTGATACTGCCTTGGAAACCCAAGGAGGGATCGCTATGAGTCGGATCCGACTTGACAGTGTGTTATGTTATTGAGTTTAATGACTAATGATCACGAACATTTCTTCATGTGTTTGTTGGCTGCTTGAATAGCCACTTTGTAGAAGTGTTTATTCATTTCTTCTGCACATTTTTTTAATTGGATTGTTTGTCTTTTTGGTGTTGAAGTGTTGGAATTTCCTATAAATTTTAGAGCTAAATCCCTTGTGAGATATGTTGTTGCCAAATATTTTTTCCCAATCTGTAGTTTCTCTTTTGATTCTTGGAGAAGTGTTTGGAAGCACACAACAATTTAATTTTTAGAAGGTCCCATTGATCTAGTTTATTGTCTTGTGTTTGTGAATTTTGGGTTATTCTTGATAGTCTATTTATGCCGTATATTGTTGTTGTTGTTGTTATGTGCCATCGAGTCTGCCCCGACTCATAGCGACCCCTCCTTGGGTTTCCGAGGCAGTATCACTACGGAAGTAGGATTGCCCAACCTTCCTTCCGAGGAGTGGCTGGTGGGTTTGAACCACCAGCCCTCTGGATAGCAGTCAAGTGCTTTTAGCCACTATGCTACCAGAGCTCCCTAAATTTCCTTCTAATTTTTCCTTGAGGAACTTTATAGTTTTAGGTCTCACATTTAAGTCTTTGATCTATCTGGAGTTCGTTTTTGTGTACCATGTGAGGTACAGATCTTATTTCATTTTTCTGCTAATGGATATCCAGTATTGCCAGCACCATTTATTAAAGACATCACCTCTTCCCCATTTAATAGATTTCAGCCCTTTGTCAAAAATCAGCTGACCATAGGTCAATGGATCTATTTCTGGGTTCTGAATTCTGTTCCACTGGTCTATGTCTCTGTTGTTGTACCAATACCAGGCTGTTTTGACCATTGTGGCTGTATAGTAGGTTTTGAGATGCAGGAGTGTGAGACCTCCTACTTTGTTGTTCTTCTTCAATAGTGCTTTGCATATTCTAGGTCTCTTTCCTTTCCATACAAAGTTAGTGATTGGTTTTTGCATATCCTTAAAGAATGCTGATGGGATCTGGATTCGGATTGCATTGAATATATAGATTGCTTTGGGTAATATTGACATTTTCACAGTGCTCAATCTTCCTATCCACAAGCATGGTAAGTTCTTCAATTTATGTAGATCTCTTATGGTTTCTTGGGTAGTGATTTGTAGTTTTCTTTGTACAGGTCTTTTGTGTCCCTGGGAAGATTTATTCCCAAGTATTTTATTTTGTTGTTACCTATTGTAAATGGTATTGATTTCCATATTTCCTTTCAGCAATCTCTTTGCTGAGGTAGAGGAATCCAACTGATTTTTCGATTTTGATCCTGTATCCTGCCAATTAGTTCCAGTAGTTTTTTTTTTTTTTTTTTCTGAGTCTCTTGGGTTTTCTTTATAGGATCATATCATTAGCAAACAGGGGTAGTTTGACTTCTTCCTTACCAATTTGGATGCCTTTGATTTCCCTTTCTTGCCTTATTGCCATGGCTAGGACTTCCAATACAATGTTATCATAGTGCCTAAAGCACTTGACTGCTAACCAGAAGGCTGGCAGTTCAAACCCAC
>NW_006921731.1:4445946-4459660 GCF_000298275.1 Orycteropus afer afer
GCCCAACCTTCTCTCCAAGGAGTGGCAGGTGGGTTTGAACCACCAGCCTTCTGGTTAGCAGTCAAGTGCCTTAGGCACTATGCTACCAGAGCTCCTCATAGTATCCTGAAATTATCTTTTTCATTTCAGCTGGTTCTGTTGTGATGTCACCCATTTCATTTCTTATTCGTGTTATTTGTATTCTCTCCCTGTGTTCCTTTGTTAAATTTGCCAATGGTTTGTCAATTTTATTAATCTTTCGAAAAAATCCACCTCTAGTCTTGTTGATTTTTCTTATTGTCTATTTTCTGTTTCATTGATTTCTGCTGGAATCTTTATTATTTCCTTTCTTGTGGTAATGGTAGGCTTTTCTTGCTGTTCTTTGTCTAATTGTTGGAGATGTTGGTTTAAAGTGTAGATTTTGGCTCTTTCTTCTTTTTTGATGTGTGCATTTATTGCCATAAATTGGCTTCTGATCACTGCTTTTGCTGTGTCCCAAAGATTTTGGAATATATTGTTTTCATTCTCATTTGATTTGAGGAATCTTTAAATTTCACTTTTTTATTTTTTCTATAACCCAGTCATTCTTAAGGAGGGTGTTATTCAGTTTCCATGTGTTTGCTCTTCTTATTGTTGATTTCTAATTTCATAGCATTGTGATCTGAGAATATGCTTTGCAGAATTTCAGTGTTTTCAAATTTATTAAGGCTTGCTTAATGTCCTAACATATGGTTTATCATGGATAATGTTCTTTGCGTACTGGAAAAGAATGTATATTGTGCTGTTGTTGGGTGAAGTGCTCTGTAGATGTCTATAAGCTCAAGTTGGTAGATCGTGTTTAGTTCTTCTGCATCTTTGTTGAGTTTCTTTCAAGTTGTTCTTTCATTGAAAGTGTTGTATTAAAGTGTCCTACTATAACTGTGGAGTCATCTATCTGTCTTTTAAATTCAGATAAAGTCAGATTCATGTATATTGGGACTTATTCATTGGTTCCATAGATATTTATTATGGTTATATCTTCTTGCTTGATGGATCCTTTCATCATATAATGTCCTTTCTTGTCTCTTATGGTGGTTTTTCTTAAAGTAAATATTATCAGAAATTAATATTTGCCACTCATGCTCTTTTTTTTGTTGTTGTTGCATTTTGCCTGATATATCTTTCTCCAATCTTTGTTTTTAGTGTATTTTTGTCTTTGTCTCTAAGGTATGTCACTTGTAGACAGCATATTGATGGATTATGTTTTCTTACCCAGTCTGCAATTCTTCATCTTGAGTGGTGCATTTAATCCATTGACATTCAGTGTAATTATTGACAAGTATGAATCAGTTGCTGTCATTTTTTATGTATTTTTTTCGTGGTGTTCCTAGTTCTTTGTTCCATATAATTTTCTGTGCTCAGCCCATTTTGTTTATGAATTATGTTATCAGTTCCTTCATTGCTATTGTTTTAGTATTTGCTAAATATTTGTACCTGTCTTCTTTTTTATTGTGATATGAAGGTTTATAATTTTTCTTTGAAGTTACCCTGTGATTTATAATTTTCTCCCCAAGTTTAGAACAGTAGATTCTATCTTGCAACTCTCTTGATTTCCTCACCATTTAGAAGTTCTGTAACTACACTCTTTTTCTCCACTTTTTGGTTTGTCATTGTCCTCATTTGTCAATTGATGTCTCTGGTTCTCTGTTTACAATCTTGTAAGCTTATTTTACTATGGAAACTTCCACAGCTGTGTTGGTTTCTGGGTTATGTCATCATGTGTATTAATGGTCAGTTGTTGTTTGCTATTCTTAGTTCTCTGTTCAAAGGATTTCCTTTACTATCTCTTGAAATGTTGGTCTGGTTTTAACAAATTCCCTTAATTTTTGCTTATCTAGACATCTCCTAATTTCACCATCATATTTAAGGGACAATTTTACCTGGTATATAATTCTTGCTTGAAAAATTTTCTCTTTCAGAGTTTTATGTATACCATCCCACTGCCTTTCTCACCTGTGTGGTTCCTGCTGGGAAATCAGTGCTTAATCTTATTGGTTGCCCTTTGTAGGTAACTCTTCGTTTTTCCCATGCTGCTTTTAGAATTCTTTCTTTGTCTTTGGTTTTGGTGAGTTTCATTATGAGATATCTGGGTGATTTTCTTTTGGGGTCTATCCTGTTTGGGGTTCATTGGGCTTCCTGAATGGATGTATTCCCATCTTTCATCATATCAGGGAAATTCTCTTCCAACAAATCTTGCACAATTTTCTCAGTGTTTTTTTTTTTTTTTTCCTCTTCCTCTTCTGGAATTCTGATTGTTGTTTTTGTTAAGTGCTGTCGAGTCATTTCCAACTCATAGCAATCCCATACACAGCAGAATGAAACACCGCCCAATCCCACACCAGCTCCACGATCCTTGCTGTACTTGAGCCAATTGTCACAACCACCATGTCAATCCAACTCGTCAAAGGTCTTCCCCTCCTTCGTCAACCCTCCGTCTAACCAAGCATGATATTCTTCTCCAGGGAATAGTTCCCTCTGACAACATGACCAAAGTAGGTGAGATGAAGTCTGGCCATCCTCGCTTCCAAGGAGCATCTCAGCTGCACTTCCTCCAGGACAGATCTGTAAGTTCTTTTGGCAGGCCAATGTACCTTCAGCATTCTTTGCCAGCACCACAACTCAAAAGCATCAACTCTTCTTCAGTCTTCCTTATTCATTGTCCAGCTCTCACATGCATAGGAGGCGATTGCAAATATCATGGCTTTTGTCAGGCGCACCTTAGTCCTCAAGGAGACAACCTGTTCCTCAGGACTTGAAACAGTTCCTTCGCAGCCGACCTGCCCAGTGCTACATGTCATCTAATGTACTGACTGCTGCTTCCATTGGCCTCAATTGTAGAACCAAGCAACATGAATCCTTTGACAACTTCAATCTTTTCTCCATTTATCGTGATGCTGCTTATTGGTCCAGTTGTGAGGATGTTTGTCTTCTTTATATTGAGATGTAATCCATACTGCAGACTGTATTCATTAATCTTCATCAGTAAGCGCCTCAAGTCATCCTCACTTTCAGCAAGCAAAGTTGTATCATCTGTGTATCTCAGGTTGTTAATGATTCTTCCTCCAATCCTGATACAACGTTTTTCTTCATATAGTCAAGCTTCTCAGATTATTTGCTCAGCATATAGATTGAATACGTATGGGGAAAGGATACAACCCTGACACACTCCCTTCCTGATTTTAAACCATGCAGTGTCCCCTTGTTCCCTTTGAATGACAGCCTCCTGGTCAAGGTACAGGTTCCTCATGAGTACAATCAAGTGCTCGGGAATTCCCATTCTTCTCAATGTTATTCATAATTTGTCATGATCCACACAATCAAATGCCTTTGCATAGTCAATAAAGCACAAGTAAACATCTTTCTGGTATTCTTTGCCATGAGCCAAGATCCATCTGACAGCAGCTATGATATCCCTTGTTCCACATCCTCTTCTGAATCCAGCTTGCACCTCTGGAAGTTCTCTGTCAATATACTGCTGCAACCGTTTTTGAATTATTTTCAGTAAGATCTTACTTGTGTGTGATATGAATGATATTGTTCTATAATTTCCACATTCTGTGGGATCACCTTTCTTTGGAATGGGTACAAATATGGATCTTTTCCAGTCAGTTGGCCAGGTAGCTGTCTTCCAAATCTCTTGGCATAACCACATGAGTGCCTCAAACGGGGCATCTGTTTGTTGAAATATCTCAATGGGTATTCCATCAATTTCTGGAGCCTTGTTCTTTGCCAATTCCTTCATTACAGCTTCGACTTCCTCCTTCAGGACCATTGGGTTCTAGATCATATGCCACCTCCTGAAATGGATGAAGATCAACCAGTTCTTTTTGTTACAGTGACTCTGTGTATTCCTTCTATCTTCTTTTGATGTTCCCTGCATCATTCAATGTTTTGCCCTTAGAATCTTTCAATACTGCGACTCAAGGCTTACATTTTTTCTTCAATCCTTTCAGCTTGAGAAGTGCTGAGCATGTTCTTCCCTTTTGTTTTTCTAACTCCAGATCTTTGCACATTTCATTATAATAATTGGATTTTTCTTCTCAAGCTGTCCTTTGAAATCTTTGGTTCAACTCTTTTATCTTGTCATTTCTTCCATTTGCTTTAGCTACTCTCTGCTCAAGGGCAAGTTTCAGAGTCTCTTCTGTCATCCATTTTGGTCTTCTCTTCTTTTGTTGTCTTTTTAGTGACCTTTTGCTTTCTTCATGGATGATGCTCTTGATGTCACCCCACAATTCATCTCGTTTCCAGTTATTGGTGTTCCATGCATCAAATCTATTCTTTAGATGGTCTCTAAATTCAGGAGTGATATATTCTTGATCATATTTTGGCTGTCTTGGACTTGTTTTAATTGTCTTTAACTTCAAGTTGTACTTGCTTATGAGCAGTTATGGTCTGTTCCACAGTCAGCTCCCTGCCTGGTTTTCACTGAAGATATTGAGCTTTTCCACCACCTCTTGCCACAGATGTAATCAATCTGATTCCTGTGTGTTTTATCTGGTGAAGTCCACATGTACAGCTGCCATTTGTGTTGAATTCTGATTACATGTAGGTTATTCCTTTTGATGGTATGCCACATGAACCTTAGAATTTCTTCATTTTGTTTGATCTTTTTTTCTGATTGATCCTTTCCAAAGAAGTATATGGATATTTGTCTTCAATATCATTAATTCTGTCCTACATTGATTCAATTGTACTCTGCCTTTTCAATGTGAAAATTTAGTATTAATCTTCTGAATTTCTATCTGTAGATTTTGTATCATTTCTTAATTTTTCATTTATTTTGTTTTTATGTTCTTGTTTTTTCTCCCAAAATTGTTGTAGGACTTTGTTTGTGTTTTCTTTAATCTGTCTCTCAATCCATTGAATGTACCTAAATATAATTCTTTTGAATTCCTATCAGGGAGGTCTAATGCTGCTTCTTCCTCAGGGCTGTGTTCTGGGTCTGTATCCTGCTTCCTTGCTTCTACCGCACTGTCTTGCTTCTTTGCATGGACTGTGATGGTCTGTTGTCTCTGAGACATTGTGACTTTGTTGTTTTTATATTTAATTGGTAATTGTATGTTCATGTGTTTCCTCAGATTTTTTTTTAATTGATATATCTGGGTGAGTGGAGCTGGTTTGCTACTTTTTTCACTAGCTTGGTAGCACTGAGACACTCACCAGCTGACTAGTGGTGGGTGTGATAGAGAATGAGAATGTGTGTACAATTCTTTATTTACTGCTCATGTAGACTAGTTGAATGGGGTTGGCTGGTATTGATCATTGCCTATAATTGATCACATGCTGCAGGAGCAGCTGGTGGCTCTCACCCAGTGGTGGAGCTGCATTGGGTATGGATGTGGTTAGGTCTTGCAGTCACTGTTGCTTACTCCTGGAGGATGGGAAAATAAAACAAAACAAAACAAAAAACAATAAGAGAAAAAAAAATACAAACAGCACAGAAAAAGAGAGAAAATAATAAGTTAAATAAGAGGAAAAACAAATAATCAACAACCACAAAAAAAATAAATAAATAGAAAGAAAAAGAACAAAGAAGGACAAAAACTAAAAAAGGGGGGTGGGGAGTGGAAGTGGGGAAGAAAAGAGAGCAAGAGCAAGAGAATAATAATGAAAAAATAAAAATTGCAAAAGGAAAAATAAGGGATGGGCCAAAATGAGAAGAGAGAAAAGAATGAAAGAAAAGGAAAAAACCCCAAAAAATTAGGGAATGGAAAAAAAAAAAATTAAAAGAAAAGAAACAAAAAAGAAAACAATAATAAAGGAGAAAATTTAGTGGTGGCAGGGTACCTGAGTAGTGTTCCTGCTGGCTATGCAGGCAGTGGGAACAGGACACCTGGTTCCAGAGGCATTCCTCTGGTGCAAGGGTGACTTGGGGCAGGGTTTGTGGACCTGGAAGAAGTTCCTGCCCATCCAAAAGGCAGCTGAGGGCAGGCACCCAGTCATGATGGAATTTATGCCAGTCCAGAGGGATGGCTGCACTTCTGGTCAGCAGGAGGGTGTGGGGAATAAGGGAACATCACACCTTTCTATTTGCCAGCTACTAGTGTGAGTGCCTGTGCAGTCCTTGGTTCGTGGAGCCAATTATCACATTATTGCGCCAATCAGAATGCTGCTTGCAAAAATTCTAAATAGTTGTGTTGTCAGGCTAGTTGACAGTTCACAGCTTCATTTGTCTCTTTGTTCACGGTTTCTTTCAGTTTCTTCTTCTATTCAGTATATGATCCACTTCTTTATCCTTTCTTTTGAAGCTCAGAGTTCCAAGATTACCATCTGTATCTTTTCCACTTGGTTTCTTGTTTCTTTGTTGTAGAAACTCTGGGTAGCTTGTCTACTTATTCTGCCCTCTTGCTGGTCTCCAACCTTACCCATTTTTAAGTTTTTCATCTGCAGATAAACTTCACCTTGTTGATTCACTGAAAACACTTGACCAGCATATTCCAACAAAAAATGGACTATATTAGAAACTCATTGGAAGGGACCATACTTAATTCTCCTCACCAATCTATGAGCTGCCAATTGGAAAGGGATTAAAACTTGGATCCATTTTTCATCACTAAAGAAAAGGACTAAACCCTGTCTTTGGACTAGCCAACCCTCTAGAAAACTAAAGGTCATCTTAAAACACCCTCTGGCCAGAAGGAAAAGACATCAGAAGTACAAGCTAGTCTCAAGATCCCAGAACAAATGGGATTTGAGCAGTCAAATGTCTTAGGCCTATACCACCAGAGCTCCCTGTTTAATATTAGTAGCTTTATTAAGTTAATAGCTTCATTGTATTTATGTAGTCTTATTCCCTGATAACCTTATTCAAAATAAAAGTTCATTTAAGCCTAATTCTTCCATCCCTAACTATTCCTTTTAATACTGGGAGAAAAAACATATTTGTTAAGTTAGCCCAATCAGTAGCTGGTGCCAATAATTTGAATGAATGTTTGATCTGTCATCCCCATCCATTATCTGGGCATGAAAATTCATATCTACTACCCTCATATCTATTAACTCTATTGTTAATATCAGCACCACTTTCAAATGAGCTATGTGTGTCAAGGTTTTTGTCATCCTCCTGGACTGTTAGATAAGCCTCAATACCATGTTGTAATTTGACCCAAAATGGTCAACCCAGATGCTCAACTTCACCCAGAAAAACTAGTCCCTTTGCTCCAATAGTCCCCACTCCTCTTATTGAATTGAACTGTTAAAAGAAGCAATCCCATTATAGTTGGGACAATTGCCTGCTTGGAACAATTATATAACAGAAAACTGGATTGAACAACTTAATTAACCATATCTCACAGTGATACTAAAATGATATGATTTGTGCCATCTATGGATATATATTTTTGTGTGGTGGATCAAATTAATTGTCAGACAAATAACAACATCTAAGCAATGAACCTTACACCTAGACACTAGTTGGCTGGGATGGTTGGAAATTGATGTATTCAAGCACATTAGCTCTTTTAGGAGCTGTGGTAGTTAAACTGTATGTCAGCTCGGCTGGGCCTAGTTTTGAGTGGCTGGGCAGGTGGGTATAGTTATTCCCCATGGTAAAACTGTTCATCAACTCCATGGTAGAATCTCCTGGAGCAGGTGAGTAGCTGTCTTAGGGATGTGATCTGCTTCCAGTATATAAGAAAACAGCTTTGAGAATGGTCTTTGAATATTTTGGCATGCTTGGACCTTGCATGTAACTGATCTTCATCTCAGTGTCCTGCCATGTTTTCTGCCATTCTTGGGACTATTAATGGACTTGAATTAGTGGTCTTCTGTATTGCTTGATAGTCTTAGGACGCTGCCAGTTTATTTGTCAACAAAGGGTTTGTCAGCCTCAGCAGCCAGCAGCTGCCTGAGCGAAGAGATGCCTCCTGCTCCAGTTGGCTGGGAGCAAGAGACAGAGCTGAAGGCCAAGGTGAAGGGGCTTTCACCCAGCCCTTAAAGCTGACACTTGGAACTCGAACTTCTAGCCTCCTAAACCATAAGAGAATAAATCCCTGTTTTTAAAAAAATACTTGTCTGTGGTACATCTGTTTGAGATGCACTAGAGAACCAAAACAGGACCTATTTTTATATCCAGTCCTATAATGAAAGTATACATTGGAAAAGTGATCTAAAGATTCTTGTTCAAAATATGAAAGACATTCTGCCCTCTGGTAACATTATAGCTGGCCAACCAGGGCGAGGATGGGTGTTCCTTCTAGTGCTTCTAACCAAATATGGCATTTCTCAGCTTGAAATATCTATTTGCAATTCATGTGATGATATTGCAGATGGAATGTCTGTCCAACAGAAATCTTTAAAATCTCTTGCTAAAGTTGTATCAGATAATAGGATAGCGCTTTATTTCCTGCTAGTCAAACCCACCAGCCACTCCTCAGAAGGAAGATTGAGCAATCTACTTCCATAGAGATACCACCTTGGAAAGCCAAGGAGAGGTTACTATGATTCAGAATCAACTTGACAGCAGTGAGTTTGGTTTTGGATCTTTAGTTGGTCCAACAAGGAAACTTTGTGGCATTGCTAATACCTCTTGCCATGCTTGGATAAATAACACAGGAAAAGTAGAATAAGATATCAGAAAAAGTTTCCAGAAAGATACTTGTTTGCATTACATACCTCCTGTGTCTGATTCTCCCTTTTTAGATATTTTTAGTTGGTTATCCAATGGCATTTGTCCTTGGTTTTGCTCTATATTGCAGGCTGGATTAATCATTTTTATTATTATAATAATTGTTATGTTGTTGTTGTTTGCTGTCGAGTTGGCCCCGACTCATAGCGACCCCTCCTTGGGTTTCCGAGGCAGTATCACTACGGAAGTAGGATTGCCCAACCTTCCTTCTGAGGAGTGGCTGGTGGGTTTGAACCGCCAGCCTTCTGGTGAGCAGTCATGTGCCTTAGCCACTATGCTACCAGAGCTCCCAATAATTATTATAGAACAAATTAAGTGCTTTATAAAACATTTGTCCAATGATTGTAACCAAAATAGGAGCTCCTTGCTATATAGAGAATTATGTACCTTGGAGAAACTTAAGTCCTTAAAGGACACCAACTTCACATCTTGATTTAGTCTTTTTGAATGTCAAGTTGTTCCCTGAAATGTGGCCTTACTCCATACATACACCAACTAGAGGATCACAAAAGCAGAGTGTGTGAGCTATGGCATGGTGAAGAAGTGGATCAAGAACCCAATTAATGAGAAAGATCAAGCCAATGAAAATGTCCGTGTGGAAGAAAACACTCTTATGGAGATTCATGATCAAATTTTGAGAGAGCACTCCAGAACTGAGACACTTGGCATAACTAAAATGACTAACACAGGTCTGGATTGGGCTCTATTTTGTCTTGAACTTCTGCTTCTGTTTATAAAGTATGAGTACATCTGTCAGGTAATCAGATCTTATTTTGCAAACAAACGTGGTTATGCTTGCTTGCAGGAAGTATGTACAGATTGTACTTGGAAAAAATCCTTGCCTGGAGGAGGAATATGCTTGAAAATAGATTATGTGTTATGTGAAGAAATGTCTGTTTGTGGTTATGGTCATGCTATCCTTCTAGTAAAAAAACTACATTCCTTTGTGAATGTTGGAGCACTTTGTACTTTCACATGGTGCTGTCCCAACTCGAGTTGTAATGCTCCTTAATAAAACTTGTTTATTTTCTGCTCCTAACAGAGTAAGAACTTTGTTCCTTGACTTAGTCACTTCTTATACTTGCATCTATAGTGTATTCTAGTTTAAGACTCTTCTTGCTGAAGGAGGAAGGAGAAGCAGTAGAAAAGGTCACAATGACATGATCTGTGATGTGATCTTATACAGTTGGCTTGATGCACTGGAAGGGCTTGTGGGTCTTCCCCACAAGCCTGGGGCCCAGAGAAGACAGAGGTATGAGATAGTGGGGATGGGAACATTCAAGCTATGCAGAGACGAACAGGAGATGCAGCAATGTCATTGAGTGGTATTAAATTACAGATAAGAAGTTAATGACTTAGCCAGGCACTAATTTCCTGGGGATAGGAGAAGAAGGGTCTAGAGCAATCTTCTGACCTGTGAGTAAACACTTCCTTTCTTTCTTTCACCAGAGGCCATGTTTTGGGATGGGTTTTCCAGAGACTCTTGTTGTTATTGTTAGTTGCCATCCAGTAGTCTCTGAATCATGTAAAACTGATTCTTTTTTTTACATGGTATTCCCATGTAAAACTGAATGAAATGGTGCCCATTCCTGCAACATGTTCATGATTTCTGGTATGCTGAAATATATTTTTGTAACCACTGCATATTTTGAGTGCCTTTCAACCTAGAGGGCTCATCTTCCAGTCCTATATAGGACAGTGTTCTGTTGTGATCCATAAAAGTGTTCACTGGCCAATTTTTAGAAACAGATCACCAGGCCTTTCCTCCTAGTCTGTCTTAGTCTGAAATACCATTCTGGTATTTGAAGTACCAGTAGCAAAGCTTCCAGCATCCTAGCAACACACAAGCTACCATAATACAAAAAACTAACAAATGGGTGGTTGCCCAAAAATAGTATAGAAACATCACTGGGCATCTTCCTCCCATCCTTCCTCTACTATTCACTGAATATCTATTTGCTGTAAGGGTACTTGGTTGCTGGGTTCACTTATTCAGAAAGGGAGGGAAATGTCTCTATTGTACCACCATAAGAGTTATGAGAATTTCAGGGATACTGAATTCAATTTTTTTTTTTGTTGTTGTTTGTTTATTTGTGCCGACTCACAATACTCTTTAAGAAATTATACAGAGGCTGATATTCAGGTTAAAAGTAACCAGATGCCTCCTGGCCATTTATACCCTATCCTTTTTTAATTTGGAGAGTTACATAATCTCTCTGTACCTTAATTCCTTTATCTGTAAAAATGACATATACTTCCTATGTTGTGTGAAGATGAAATGAGTGAGTGGATATATGCGAAGTATTGAGACCGGTGCCTGGTACACAGAAAGTGCAACAAACATGAACTCTTATTTTATTATCTTTTTAAATGCATTTTATTGAAATATAATTTATGTACAGTGAAATACACCAAACTTGACTGACATGGGTCAATGCATTTTTTTTTTTTTTTTTCAGTGTTCTCTCCCCTCCCCTCCCACTCCTGGCAACCAACAAAGAAAGTTTCCCTTCATATATAAACCTTTCCTTGACCCTCCACAACAATGAACTAATACTATATTTGTCCATCTGTGATTGACTTATTTTTCTCAGCACAATGTCCTCCAAGTTCATCCATTTTATGCAGTGTTTTGCAGAATCTACATTATTCTTTACTGCTGCATA
Organism: Orycteropus afer afer; assembly: GCF_000298275.1. NCBI lineage: Eukaryota > Metazoa > Chordata > Mammalia > Tubulidentata > Orycteropodidae > Orycteropus > Orycteropus afer. Next base: position 4,457,257 of record NW_006921731.1, read on the forward strand.
GCATTCCATTATGTATACGTACCATAGTTTGGTCATCCACTCATCCACTGATGGGCATGTAGGTTGTTTCCATCTTTTTGTTATTGTAAATAGTGCTACAATGAATATGAGTGTGCATATATCTGTTCCTGTCCTAGCTCTCACCTCTCTGGGATATATACCTAGTAATGGGATTGCTGGATCAAATGGTATATCCAATTCCAGCTTTCTGAGGAATCATCATATTGCTTTCCAGACTGGTTGTATCAGTTCACAGTCCCACCAGCAGTGCATGAGAGTCCCAGTCTCTCTACATCCTGCCAACATTTGTTGTTTTCTGTCTCGTTGAACCTTGCCATCAGTGCTACGGTGAGAAGGTGTCTCGTTGTTTTGATTTGCATCTCTTTGCTGGCCAAAGATTGTGAGCATCTCTTCATGTATTAGCTGGCCACCTGAATATCCTCCTTGGTGAAGTGTCTATAAATGTCTTCTGCCCGTTTTTCAATTGGATTGTTAATTCCTTTGGTGTTGAGATGTTGGAGTTTTCTATAAATCTTAGAGATAAGTCCCTTGCCAGATATGCAATTATCAGCAAATATGAATTTGTTGCTGTCATTTTTGTTATGTGCTTTTTTTGTGGTGTCAATTTCTTTGCTCCATATAATTTTCTATGCTGAGCTTGTTTTGTTTATGAATTGTCTTATCACTTTCTTTGTTGCTATTGTTTTAGTATTTGCTAAATATTGGTGCTGGTCCTCTTTTTTATTTTGATGTGAAGGTTTATCATTTTTCTTTGAGTTAGTCCTTTGATTTATAGTTTTCTTCCCAAGTTTAGAACAGTCTCCGTTCTATTTTGTTGTTGTCTCGACTTCCCTACCATCTAGAAGTTCTGTAACTACACAATTTTTTCCCTTTTTTTGGCTTGTAGTTGTCCTCATTTGTTATTTGATGTCTCTGGTTCCTTGTTTACAATCTCGTAGGCTTATATACTTTGGGTACTTCCACAGCTCAGTTGGTTTCTGGGTTATATCATCATGTGTGTCAATGGTCAGTTGTTGCTGGCTGTTGTTGCTTCTCTGTCCAAAGGACTCCCTTTAGTATCTCTTGTAAGGTTGGTCTGGATTTAACAAATTGTCTTAATTTCTGCTTATCTGGAAATGTCCTAATCTCACCATCACATTTGAGGGACAACCTTGCTGGGTACATAATTCTTGGTTGGAAATTTTTCTCTTTCAGTATTTTATATATACCGTCCCATTGTCTCCTCATCTGCATGATTTCTCTGTGAGATCCAAGCTTAGTCTTACTGGCTGCCCCTTGTAGGTAATGTTTTGTTTTTCCTCTGCTGCTCTCATGATTCTTTGGTATTGGTAAGTTTGATGATGATATGTCTGGGTGATTTTCTTTTGGAGTCTATCCTGTTTGGGGTTTGTTGGACTTCCTGAATTGATATATTCTCATCTTTCATCATACTAGGAAAATTCTCTTCCAACAAATCTTTGACAATATTCTTTGTAGTTTTATTTATCTTTTCCTTTTCTGGAATTCCGATTACACATAGATTATTCCTTTTAATGGTATCCCACATGAGCCATAGGCTTTCTTCCTTCTGTTTTGATCTTTTTTTCTGATGAATCCCTTTCCAAAGAAGTGTTCAGGTATTTGCCTTCAATCTCCCTAATTCTGTCTTCCATTGATTCAGTTCTGTTCCATTGCCTATGTAATGTCTTATCTATTTCTGAAAATTTAGCATTAATCTTCTGGATTTCTGTGTGTAGATTGTAAATCATTTCTAATTTTTAATTTATTTTGTCATTTTGTTCTTGTATTGTTTTTCAAATTTGTTATAGGGTTTTCTCTGTGTTTAGCTCCATTTTTATTTCCTTGATCTGTCTCTCAATTCATTGAAGATACCTAAATACAATTCTTTTGAATTCCTTATCAGGGAATTCCAATGCTATGTCTTCCTTAGGGATGAGTTTTGGGTCTGTATCCTGGTCCCTTGTTTCTTCTGCTTTGTCTTGCTTCTTTGTGTGGAGTGTGATGCTCTGCTGTCTCCAAGGCATTATGACGTTTTTGGTGTTTATATTTAACTGGTATGTTGGCGTGACTTGCCCATGATTTTCATTCTATTTGTTTTGTTTGTATTTATCTGTGCAAGCTGGGTACTGTGCTGTGCTCCTCTACTCATTAGTTGACAGCACTTATACACTCACCATCTGTCTCCTTTCCTGTTGTCAGCCTCTCATATGTCCATGCCAGCCTTAGCAAACAAAGCCTATTCTTGGGTGCCTGGAATCTGAATGAGAGTCCTATCACTTTAAAATCCAATATGGTGGCCACTTGTAATGATTCAAAATGGCTGCACCCTCGGTCACTTTAAATATCCAAAAATGGCCAAACATGAAGTCTTTTTTTTTTTTTT
>NW_006921731.1:4463503-4486086 GCF_000298275.1 Orycteropus afer afer
CAATGTGTTATCTAGTTCTGACAATTTAGTATGAATCTTTTGGATTTCTATCTGTAGATTTAGAATCATTTCTAATTTTTCATTTATTTTTTCATTTTGTTCTTGTATTTTCTTCCAAAATTCTTTTAAGTTTTTTTTCTGTATTTTCTTTGGTCTATCTCTCAGTCCTTTGAAGATACTTACCCATAATTCTTTTGAATTCCTTATCAGAGAGTTCCAATGCTGCTTTTTCCTCAGGGATTTGTTCTGAGTCTGTATCCAGTTCCTTTGTTTCTACCACTTTATCTTGCTACTTTGTGTGGACTGTTATGGTCTGTTGTGTCCGAGGCATCATGGTATTGTATTAAGATCTCTGTTAACTGTTTTTGAAGAGCAGTGAAGGGTGATTCAGGTTCTTCTTGGTGGTTTTTTGTCATTGGCCCATTGGTGGAGAAGGAGGTGCTGTGAGTGAGTGAAGTTGCAGGAGGTGTGGGTGTAGTTGTGTCCTATGGGGTCTTTTGCTGTCTCCCACTTGGTTAGACAAAAATTACAGCTGAATAACCATCAAAAAAGTAAAAGCACATGGACAAAAAGTACAATGTAATCACACAGGAACAGTAACCCCAAAAAAGAAAAAGGGAAGAAGAAAACAAGAAAACCTGCAATATCTGGGGATAGGGAACTAAGAGAGAAAAGGTAGAGAAGGAGAATAATGAAGAAACAATGGGAAAAATGCCAAAAAAAAAATAATTTTAATCAGGATCTGGGATAAGGAAAAAAAGGGTGTAAACTAGGACCTGGGAGGGAAAGAATAGTAAAAGAGACAAAAGTATTAATAATAATAGTAGCTTTAAAACAGACAAATACAAGCAAACTCAACACCAGAGAAAAGAAAGAGAAAAAGAAGAAAAAATAAAAATAAAAAAGAAAAAAATAATCGGCGGAGGACAAGGCAGGGCACCCAGGCTCTGTCTTAGCTCACAGACTTGGATGGAGTTTCTGGGGGCCCAGAAGGTGGGTGGGAGTGGGAGGTGGCTGCACCCTTGTTCACCAAGCAGGTGTGGGGTATAAGAGTAACAAGAGGAATGTCACACCTTTTCAGTCATGCAGGTCTGGAGAGTTCTTGGGGTTCTGGAAAACAGAAACTCTTCTTAAGCCCTGGAATCTGGTAGAGCATTGTCTCTAGCTGCTCCTTACATGTTGATTTGTTTTGTCTTGGTTTTATGGTTTAATATTTTGAAAAGGTGAAGCTGGTGTATTTTATTTTATTATTGATTCAGGTATGTTGGTTTGCTCTGCTGTTTTCTTTGTGATGGTGGAATCACTGTGTGGAATGTGGATATGTGTTTCTGTTTGTCATAAAGAGGGTTTAGAGTTGGAAGTGGGAGGTTTTATGGTAATTGGCTGATTATGGTTTCTTTGATAAAATCAGATCCTTAGGGTGATTCCTGGGATGTGGATGTGGTTGCTGGTGTGCTGACACAGGGTGTGTTCTTTCTTGGCTGATGGGGATCTCAAGTGGCCGACCTTGCCTGCCAGTCAGTGACTGCCCCAGGGAAGTTTCCAGTGGCCTCTCTTGGCTGCCCATCTGTCCTTTTTTAAGAGCCAGGTAGCTCTTTCTTAAATAATCTGCCTGTGCCTTTCCTCTATTTCTACTCTTCTGTGTTTGGTGCACTCTGATTCAGTGAGCTGTTCAGAGCAACAAAATCCCTACTTCAAACTGCTGTACCTAGTTTTTTAAGCACTTAAATGCTAGAGGAAAATAGCATGGTGCTTACTGATGAGACTCCATTTTGAATCACCCCAAACATGAACTCTTATTGCTCCATCCACTCCCCACACACTTGGGTTACCTAACATAATGGTTTATTTATTTATTTTCCTTTTTGGTTTATATTTCTTTGAATAATTTGTACTCTGGCATCCCCATGGGTAATGTATACTGGTAGGAATAGAAACAGACCCCTGGGAAAGAAAAAGACATCACCTCTTCATGAAGCTAAACAGTTAAACCTCTTTGAGATGAAGCTTCTAAATTGAGAATCAAAATATGCAATTTATTGGCAGGGCAGCCCCAGATTGAAATAAGTACTTTGCAGAATAGAATCAATCGAAGAACCTCGGGTGTCTAAAGGTCTCAGAACTTGGCTTGACTGACTCTGTACACATTTTTAAGTGCCAATTGTGCTATTATAGAATCCTCTACCACACAGATAATGAACTGATAAGATCTTTCTGGCCATCAAGTGTGAGTTATCAGGAGGGTCCTGATTACCAGTGAGGAACACAGTGGAATTCACAGCAGGCACCATTCCTGGGTCAATAGTTGCGTATTGTCTAGTAGGGTGGCACATTGCCAATTGATTCTCAAGGTGTTGAGACAGCCTCTGTTGATGGACTATTGATCTTGGGCCTGCGAGTTTCAATAGAATTCAGGAGTGAGTTGCGATAAGACAAGCTTGTATTTAGTTTTCAGGATAGTTACCTTCCTGTTAATTTCTGTTTGCATGTAACTTTGTCTTCCATTCTCAGAAAACACATGTTGCCTTTCTCATAGAATGTAACTTCATGGAACTAGGGGAAATGAGTTCATGGAAATAATTAGAGGAAATTCATTTGTGACCTCCAAGGATCTATGTGTGAGTGTGTGAGAACACTGACAGGAATAGACAGCCTCCACCTCTGCGGTGATTTTTCAAGACAGGATGTAATGGAGGCTCGGTGTTCACTAGATTGACTCATAAATGCAGCTAGATATTTCAATTGTTAGGTAATAAAAAGAATAAAAGAAAGAAGAGTTTAAATTTCCAAATGAGGCACAACACATGCTCCCTGTGTCTTCGAGACTCCTGAGATGGGATTGTGCAGGGTGAATTAGAAGCAGGCTTAGTTTGTTTCCTGGTGTACTATCAATTAAGCAAGATCCAGCAGCAACAGCACAGATGGCATTTTACTTGGTTTTATAGGGTAGTTTTCTACTCTTTTTCATAAGGGGAAACCATAAGGCTTTCCTTATTACTCACTTTGTACATTCTTAATGAGCCTATTTTGCTTCCACTCTGTGTCTTCCTGGGTACAGAGGGCAAAGTATTTTCTCCTGCCAGGTGCCATACTCAACCCTGGATCTATACTTGCTTCTGAGAAAAGGTTCAGCACAAAACCATACTAGTGTTCTTTAAGAGCTAGCCCTCTAAACTAGACCCGTGTCTGGAAGGTAAATATGCTTCATATGATCAAATATGTATTGTACTTTAAAACAGTATAGTGTAGGAAAAAAATGTTACCATGGGGCTAAGCTACTCCTAACAGAGCAAACAACCGTGATTTAAGAACTTCCTATAGGAGTTCTGGTAGCATAGTGCCTAAGGCACTTGACTGCTAACCAGGAGGCTGGCGGTTCAAACCCACCAACCACTCTTCAGTAGGAAGGTTGGGCAATCCTACTTCCATAGTGATAACTGCCTCGGAAACCCAAGGAGGGGTCGCTAGGAGTCGGGGCCGACTCGATGGCAAACAACAACAACCCATCATATATAGGACAGTGATGGTTCAGTAGTAGAAGTCTCCCCTTCCATGTGGGAGACCTGTGTTTGACTCTCAGCCAATGTATCTCATGCATAGCTACTACCTGTTTGTCAGTGGAGGCTTGTATATTGCTGTCATGCTAACCAGGTTTTAGCAGAGCTTGCAGACTCAGGTACACTAGGAAGAAAACTTGGCGATCTACCTCCAATAATTAGCCAGTGAAAACCCTATGAATCAGAATGGTCCAATCTGGAACTGATCACAGGGATGGCACAGGACCAGGCAGCATTTCTTTCAGTTGTAGATAGAGTGGACATGAGTCTGGAGCTGTCTCAAAGGCAGCTAACAACAACAGTTCCTCAAACAACTTCCCATGCTTCTGCCAGTGTCTTAAATTCAACTTTTGTAGTTCATTCTTTGGGATTATAGTGATAGTCCTCTTTTTGGTAGACTTTCCTTTTTTAATTTAAATTTGAAAAGCTATATATATATATAGTTCTTTTAGCAGTTCCTGGTACTTTCAACATTCTTTGCCAGCACCACAACATGAAAACATCAACTCTTCTTTGCTCTTCCTTATGCATTGTCCAGCTCTCACATGCATATGAGGCAATTGAAAATACCATGATATGTGTCAGGTGCACCTTAGTCCTCAAGGAGATATCTTTGCTCTTGAGTGCTTGAAAGAGGTCCTTTGCAGCCAATTTGCCCAGTGCTATATGTCATCTGATTCCCTGACTGCTGTTTCCTTTGGTGTCAATTGTAGAACCAAGCAATGTGAAGTCTTTGACAACTTCAATTTTTTTCTCCATTTATCGTGATGCTGCTTATCGGTCCAGTTGTGAGGATATATATATTTTTTTTCTTTATATTGAGATGTAATCCATACTGCAGATGGTATTCTTCAATCTTCAGCAGTAAGTTCTTCAAGTAATCCTCACTTTCAGCAAGCAAAGTTGTGTCATCAGCATGTCACAGATTGTTAATGATTCTTCCTCCAATCCTGATGCCACGTTCTTCTTCATATGGTCCAGCTTCTCGGATTATTTGCTCAGCATACTGATTGAATAAGTATGGGGAAAGGATACAACCCTGACACACTCCCTTCTTGATTTTAAACCATGCAGTGTCCCCTTGTTCTGTTCAAACAACACCCTCCTGGTCTATGTACAGGTTTTTCATGAGTATATTTAAGTGTTCTGGAATTCCCATTCTTCTCGATGTTATCCACAATTTGTTATGATCCACACAATCAAATGCTTTTGCATAGTCAATAAAACACAAGTAAACACCTTTCTGGTATTCTTTCCTTTGAGCCAAGATCTATCTGACATCAGCAATGATATCCCTCATTCCACATCCTCTTCTGAATCCAGCTTGCATTTCTGGAAGTTCTCTGTCAATATATTGTTGCAACTGTATTTGAATTATCTTTAGTAAGATTTTACCTGCATGATATTAATGATAGTGTTTTATAATTTTCACATTCTGTGGGATCACCTTTCTTTGGAATGGGTACAAATAGGATCTATTCCAGTCAGGTGGCCAGATGGCTGTCTTCCAAATCTCTTGGCATAGCCGAGTGAGTGCCTCCAGGTGGGTATCTGTTTGTTGAAACATCTCAATGGGTATTCTGTCAATTCCTGGAGCCTTATTTTTTTTGCCAATTCCTTAAGTGCAGCTTCAACTTCCTTTAATACCATTGGTTCTTGAATATATGCCACTTCCTGAAATGGATGAAGGTCGACCAGTTCTTTTTGGTACAGTGACTCTGTGTATTCCTTCCATCTTCTTTTGATGCTTCCTGCATCATTCAATATTTTGTCCATAGAATATTTCAGTATCGCAACTCGAAACTTAAATGTTTTCCTCAGTTCTTTCAGCTTGAGAAAAGCTGAGCATGTTCTTCCCTTTTGTTTTTCTAACTCCAGGTCTTTGCACATTTCATTATAGCAATTGGCTTTGTCTGCTTGAGCTGCTCTTTGAAATCTTCTGTTTATCTCTTTTATCTTGCCATTTCTTCTACTTCCGTTAGCTACTCTCTGCACAAGGGCAAGTTTCAGAGTCTCTTCTGATATCCATTTTGGTCTTTTCTTTCTTTCTTTTATTTTTAATAACCTGCTTTCTTCATGGTTGATGTTCTTGATGTCATCCCACAATTCTGGTTTTCAGTCATTGGTGTTCAATGCATCAAATCTATTCTTTAGATAGTCTCTAAATTCAGGAGGGACATATCCAAGGTCATATTTTGGCTCTCCTGGACTTGTTTTCATTGTCTTCAGCTTCAAGTTGAACTTTCATATGAGCAGTTGAAGGCCTGTTCCACAATTAGCTCCTGGCCTTGTTTTGGCTGAAGATATTGAGCTTTTTCACCACCTCTTGCCACAGATGTAGGCAATCTGATTCCTGTGTACTCCATCTGGTGAATTCCATGTGTATAATTGCCATTTGTGTTGTTGAAGAAAGGTATTTGCAATGAATAAGTCATTGGTTTTGCAAATTTCTTTCATACAATCTCCAGCATTATTTCTGTCACCAAGGCCAAATTTTCCAACTACCAGTGATTCTTCTTTGTTTCCAACTTTTGCATTCCAGTCACCAGTGATAATTGACACATCTTGATTGCATGTTTGGTTAATTTCAGACTGCAGACATTGATAAAAATCTTCAATTTCCTCATCTTTGGCTTTGGTGGTTGGTACATAAATTTGAGTAATAGTCATATTAACTGGTCTTCCTTGTAGGTGTATGGATATTATCCTATCACTGACAGCATTGTACTTCAGGACAGATCTTGAAACATCCTTTGTGATGATGAATGCCATGCCATTCCTCTTCAAATTGTTATTCCCAGCATAGATAGGCAGATAGATAGAAAACAAACAAACCAACAACAACACATTACAAATGGGTAGATAGTGAAAAGAAAGTTTCTCTCACTGCAGACCCTAAGATTTCCAGTTGTTTCCCCATAATCAACAATGATTGTCAATGTCTTTGTGTTTTTTATTTTTCAGAGATGATGTGTACATCAACCTTCCCTTTTTTTACACAAATATATGTATACCATAGGGGTCTCTGGGTAATGCAATTAAGCTCTTGGGTGCTAACTGAAAGTTTGGACGTGCAACTCTGCAGAGGATACTTGCAAGAAAGACCTGGCAATCTACTTCTGAAAACTCAGCCATTGAAAACACTATGGAGTACAGTTCTTCTGTGATGCACATGGGGTCACCATCAGTCAGAATAGAACCTATGGCCACTGATTTTAATGCATACCATAGTTGGCATTTTGTATCTTGCTGATAATGTTAAGAAATGAAAAAAAAAAAAAAACCTCCTATTAGGTTAACACATCAAGCTTCCAGCATTCATTAGCAGTTGTCTGTCCAACTAGAGGGACATCTCAATCTAAGTAGGTAACTGGGGAGAAAAGAAGGTGGAATGTGTAAGTAAGGGATGTCTGAGTACAAAATTAAAAGACTTTTCAAGGATTGGCTCTAGTAGCATCTAAAAAAGACTCTAGAAATTCTATAGTAATGCTGTATTATATCTCCACACATTCTCGTGACTAATTCTTTTTCATGCATTATATCTCACCTTCAGTATCACCATCTCAGAGAAAACCAAACCAAACCCACTCACAGTGACTCTTTAGGACAGAGTAGAACTGCTTCATAGGATTTCCAAGGCTCTTTATGGAAACAGAGTGCCTCATCTTCCTCCTGTGGAGCATCTGGTGGTTTCAAACCGCCGACCTTTTGAATGCTTTAACATCTATGCCACCTTCTCTAACTACTCTTTCTCAAAGAGCTCTTCCCTCAGTTCACAGTCAGAAACAATTTAAAAGTGACTTTATACCATGTGTTAAACATTATCAATTAACTATCATAGAGGGCTTGAAATTCAAATTTTAAGAACAGGCACAATTTTTATTTCACTGACATATCTTCTGGACTGTGTTTAAAACAGAATGCTCATATAGAAAGTTCTTTTTTTGTGTGTGTTTTTAAATATATTTCGACTGAATTCTGCAGTGTTTTCTCATATGCTTTCAAAGCTCCTTTTTATTGACCTTTTCATGTTTGTGGATGAGATGACTGAGAAAAACCACCCCAACCACTAAGAAAAGAATTCATAAGTGCCTTGCCTCCAACCTTGTCAGCCACCTTGGTCTGCCACTTCTGAGAAAGAAAGAGATATATTGCTAAATATATAGTTTATTATCTCTCTGAAAGTTCCTGCCTTTAATTTTACAGGAATAAACAAATTGAGTGAAATGGATTCCAAACTGCTCATAACATTATACGATCCTAAATTATTCTAACACTCACTGCTGGAGAGAGAGAATATATTATTTTAACTCATTAAGATGACAATAATTGGCCTCCCCATCCTTGCAGGAAATGAAACAATTAAGAAGTCAGAAAATCAAAGGCAAATAAGATGCCTCACTAGATTAAAAGGCAATGAAATACAGAATGCCACTGCTTGGGTTCTAGTTACTGAAGTGCCCTGGCCACACACATATCAGCTAAAGACAAAATGTAGGGCTCACCACAGCCAGGGACCTGAAGTATATTTTATTTTTTGTTTTCATACATTTTAAACCAGAAATTGTTTCAGGCTTTTGGAAAAATGCATATGATAACTTCTCTGCTACTAGGTATGCTGTATGGTATAAGGATCCATAGATTTAGTTATGAAATCTTTTCACTCATCACTATTATTATGACTCTTGAAACTTGAAGGTGAGTAGATGAACTTTATCCCATTCCCATTATCCTAGAAAACAGTGATGATCAAAGAAATTTCATTACCCTTTTGTGTTCCAGAGAACAGGTTACTGCAAAGAAACACCCTTCATCTTTAAGACTTTAATAAGACTCACAAATGACCCTTGTGTACCTGCAATAAGGTCAGACATAGACCCTCCAAGTTCCTAGTTTTTGCCTCATTAATGATTAGCTGAACTGCTTGTCCCCATTGATTAATTGGAACAAAGTGATTGTTAACTAAAATTTGGTTAAGCTTTTCCCCTTTCCCTAAGTAGCAGAACTTTGGCCCATACCTAGCCAGAGCCAGCCTACAGCCTCACTTTAAGGTCCTCTCCTGAGGATAGGCTGGCTTTGGTGTAAAATATTCTGAGATATACTATCCAAACACACCACTCCTTCACCTACTTCATCATATGCAATTATTTCTAACTTTGTTTACTCCTCTTTATAAAAGAAAATCTTTTTTTTGCCTAACCTTTGAAATGCTTGCAAGACCTTATGGTTGGAGCACTTTCCCTGTTCTAACAGTCCCTTTGCCCTTCTTGCAATGATCCTCTTGCAATGATCCTCTCTTTAGTAAGATGGATTTTTTTCTTTATTGACAGTAGGAGTTTGTCAAACAGCACCTATAGCCAGCACTTTGAACTTGGACTTCTAGATTTATCTTCCCCTACAGCCGGCACTCTGAACTCAGATTTCTAGCCTCCTAAACTCCTAAGACAAAAAATTTCTGTTATAGCAGCACTAGAGAACTTAGACACTACCTTTGGTAACTATTGAGTCAAACTATTGTATTAACATTATTAACTTTGTTCCACTCTTGGCACACACATTAAACACAAAACTGTAGATGCCAGGACACCTTATCACTTTCCTCATTCATATTTTTTAAAAGAGAGTTTGTTTCACCGGATTAAAGACCTATGACATTTTGGCACCTTTATATGACATCTGTTTTCTGACTTGTCATTTATCTATTTGCTTCTTATTTGAAAATCCTTTGATCCATTGTTTATTTAAAAAACAAAACAAAAAAAACAAAAACAAAAACACTGATGGAGGGCTTACTCTGTGCCAGGTGCTGTTCTGGAGGCTGGGGATACAATGATGAACAAAACAAATAAAATTCTTTGTCCTCCTAGGGTAGTCTATCTCTTGCCGTATTTGAATCTCAGATTTTTGTTTGATTTTTTGCACGTGAGTCAGGCTTGATTATCCCCAACTATCACTCTATTTTTCTTAGAAGTAATTAAGACCTAAGTCCTGCTGAAAAACAAATCTCATCTCTAAGTCATTCTTGTTTTGATTTTTTTCCCAAAGAGCCTCATTTATGAGAGTCAAGACCAGAGACTTCCTGTAGCCTTTTATGTTTATAATAACTAGGAATTGGCACGAGTCCTCTAGAAGAGAAGAGTTAACCATGTGGCTGGTTATTTTGCTAGAAGAAGGTGGAAGTTCTACTACAACTGGGTGGGGAGAGGTTTCTCTGATTTCTTCTTCCACCCAACTAGGGAATAGGTTTCTCATTTTTCAAAATATATTTTAAAAAGTAGTAAGTTTTCCAGAGAAATTTGAAGAGGTTGCTGAACTGGGACAGTGACATGGCTGTTCTAGATATTGGAGGATCACTGCAGTTGGCAGAGAGAAGGCCGGGGAAATGAAGCATGGAGGATCCAGGGCTGGGGGGTGTGCCTCTTAATAAACTACAGAGCAAGGCTCCATGACAGATTTGTAAATATATGAGGGAGGCAACGTGTGATTATTCCTGGTACCTATTGATATCTATGGCTCCTGATGAATTTTGAGAGCATTTTTTCTATTTCCCTTAATGTTTCTTTGCAAGTTCCATCTCATTTCTTGCTTTAATGATGATATCCTTTTTGCTTAAACAAATACCCTATTGTTAGAATTCATTTGTTTCCTTCTCCTCTGCTCTTCTCTGCTAAGCTATGAGGCAGGGTGAAGGAAGAGCTTTTTCCTGAAGTGGGTGTGCAGGACTATCAACAACCAGTAGGGGAGACCTCTCCCTGTCTATCTGCCTGTGGTTTTCCCACATGATGGAGAACATCACTCCCCACTTCCCTCTCCCACATACCCAGGCTCCTAGAATGTGCCAGCATGATATGCACATTAGCAAGGCAGCCTGAATTTATTTTGGTTCATTGCAATTCAGTGAACTTTTGCTGGGTGCTGTGCTACTTGCTGACATATAAAACTGCATACAGTGGCATCTAGTCAGTGAGTTAGTCAAGGATGATAAGCTTTATTTCCACATGGCAAGTATCAGTGGAATGTATAAAATGTAATGGCAAGATGGAAGAAGAACAGCAGAATTCTGCTGGGAGATGTAAAGCAAGGTCTATCAAGGAGGTGACATTTGAATTAGGATGAGTGAACTTTCCAGGAATGCAAGGCAGGAGCAGTGTTCCAGGTCAAGAGAACATGAACAAAATTTGGAGGTATGATGTGCCTGGCACATTTCAGACTATTGATTAGTTCAAGAGCTAGTGTGTCTTTTCCATATGGTTGGAGCTCATGAGATAGGGCTTGAAATATAGATTGAATATCACTGTGTGATATGGGATTGGATTTGGTATGTAGTAGGAAGTCAGAGGTGAGAAATGGAATTGATTTTGGTTTTAGAAATACTTCTCTGGTAGGAATGTGGAGGGCAATTGTAGAAAATAGAGAATTGGAGGCAGGGAACCTGAATATGAAACTATGGCAATAGTGTGGGTGGTGATTATGTGGACCTGGGCTAAGGCATTATCTCTAGGCTGAATGCCTTCCTGAATTCCAGCCTCTTTTATCCATTGCCTACCTGATGGCTAGAAACATCTAATAGACATTTCAAACTCAGCATGTCCAAAAGAGAACTCCAATCTTCCCTTTTCCAAACTTGCTCCATTGCTAACCCTTCCTCATCTCAGTTGAAGGCAACTTCATCCTTTCAGTTGCTGAGGACAAAAGCCTTGGAGTCACCTTTGTTTTTTCCCTGTCATTCCCTTATTCATTTGACCAATCAGAAAATTCTATTGTCTACTGTCCTGACTGTCTCTACTGCTACCATCCTGGTCAGAGCCTCCATAACATTTTGCTTGTATTGTCCCATAATGTCTTCTTGCTCTGTCCTTAACCCCAACAATCTATTCTCAACCTAGCAGCCAGAGTGATTGTTTAAAACATAAATCAGATGTCATGACTTCTCTGTTCTAGATCCTCTAGAGGCTGTCAATTTTACTGAGATTAAAAGCCAATGTCCTTACAGTAGACTATAAGGCCTTGTGATCTAGCCCAATAATCTCTTGGACTTCATCTCCTTCTTTTCCTCCCTTAACTCCCCTCCTTTTCCACTAGCCTCCTCAGTATTCCTTAAATACTCCAGACATAGTCCCATCTTCTCTCCAGCATTTGTTCCAGTTTGTCCCTCTTCATGGAATGTGCTGTCCTGAGATATTCCCCTGGACAAGTCTCTCAACTTTTTAAAATTCATGCTCAAACCCTCACCTTCTCAGGGAGGCTTACCTACCCACCACATCCAACATTGCACCCTGTCCTTCTCCCACACAGCTCATCCACTTATCCCTACTCTATTTTTATTTTCCATGGTGTACGCATCTTCTTGTATGCCATGTAACTTTCTTATTTACTTTATTTATTGCTTATTTTCTGGGTTTACCCACTTAAATATAACTCTGCAAGAGCAGGGTTCTCTGGTTGCTACTGTTATATCTCAAAGCACCTTGAACAGTTCTTGATACAGAATGTAGACTTAATAAATGCTTATTAAATGAATGAATGAATGAGAAGTTTGCTGAAAAAAATGACAGATGTAGATTAGCAGAGTAGAAATTGTAGCTCATGGCATTCTACTGGCTTTGAGGGTGCAGAGAATAGAAGAGTAAAAGATAATTCTGGGATCTATTGCTTGACCTAGTGCTTTTACCTGGGTAAGGCAGGAGAAAAAACATATCTGAGGGAAATTAATGAGTTGTACTTAGGTCATGTTCAGTCTGAATGCTTGTGAAAGTGAAATTCACTTACTTGGCATATGGAGGCTGGAAATAAAGTTGTGAAAATTACCAGATATAGAGTGAATGGGATCTCCCAGGGAAAGGGAAGCATATGGAAAGAGAGAAAGAGACAGAAAGATGACAGAGGGAACTCACTTTTATTTATTGGGCACACCCAGGGTAAACCAGCTTATATTAGTCAATATTCCGGAGTGCACAATTTGGTCCCCTTGGCAGACTTGGACACCTGGGGAAGAGGGTAGATGTATGAGGAGGTAAAGAGTGAGATGATCACAGAAACTTTTGTTGGTATAGTTCTGGGTGAAGTCTAAACAATGCTTGCACTGACACCTAGGCCTCTTTGTCCCCCAACCACTTCTGTTCAACTTCCTGGATCTCTCCTGCATATATAACACAAGCTTGGGTTGATTATCTCAGGGAGATGGCTGGCAGCAGAGTCCTACCTTAGACTAGTGTAAGCATCAGCAATTGTTTACTTCACTGAGTTGTTTAGCTGAGAGTTATGCCATTGGGTGAGTACAACTCCAGACCTGAAGGGTGGCTAGTGGTCACATATGTAGACATTTTTATATCATGTACAAATACACATGTAAGAATGTCATTTGCCAAAAGAAAAAAAAAAAAAAAGAAAGAAAGAATCTCATCTGCCAAACATATATATATATGGTCATGGGTATATTACCATTTGCCTATCCATATCTTATCTTATCTTCTTCCCTGTCTACTTATGTTCCACCTGTAGATAAGTGTTTATTATTACTGATAATGTAGTATTGTGTATGTAATAGTATTTACCTTTGTTACCTGTACCTCAAGTGTACCTCTCCATGTCTTCCTTTTCCTTAGTGATACTGTGCTGTTCACATGCTTTTGTTTTGTGACATTGATTGCAATCCCCACAATGTTAACAGCACTCTTCCCACTTTCTACCTGTGTTTGCTGTTCCCCTTTATCCTTCTTTCCTATCCGTTCTATCATTCTGACCTTTATGCTTGGGCAAATGCTGCCCTTTTGATCTTGTATGGTGTTATAGTTCACCTTATAGACCTGTCTATTGTTTGACTGAAAGTTGAGCCACAGGGGTGAGTTCAGTTCCAGGCTTGAAGGGTGACTAAGACCCATAGTCTCTGGGGTTCCACAAGTCTCTATCAGATGAGTAAGCCTGGCTTATTATTATTATAATTATTATTTTGAATTTTAATCCCCCCATTTTCTCCCACTTTATCCATGATCTCATATTATGATCCTTTTCAGAGTGCTTGGCAGTGGTAGTGGGGCATCATCAATTTCTTCTGGTTTCAGGGTCAAGGAGGCTGAGGTTCACATGTTCCACTAGACCATTAGTGGACAAATTGCTTTACTTCAATTATGTGATATCAATATGATTTCCCCTTGTTACCAAGGATCAATAACACCAGCCAATACACTAACTCCTTTCTCTACTTACTGATCCAGAGGCATGAGGAGGCTCAGAAACCAAAGCTGCCTGGAAATCAGTCACAAAGTGGCATTCTTAACTTCCATTTCAATGGAATCAATATTGTGTCACCAGGTGGGAGTATTCCTCCCTTTGGAACTAAGACCTCCAGACACACAGAGCATAGAATCACAGGAACAAGAAGCAAAATTTTGTGAATGGGACACTAGAGGTAATATAGTGAATGGTGCCACTTCTATTTCCACCCCTTGGTTTCTGGACCTGTGAATATTGGCTATTGGAGAAATATCACAGTATATTGGATGCTAGTTTAGAGCATATACAGCCTCCTGGAGAGCATTGCCCCAATTCTGCAAGGTGTTGCCACCTAATTAGAGTTGCAATTGTATCTTTAGAAGGCCATTCCATCAGTCAAGCCGGCTGCTTTAGGATGATGGGGAACATGGTAAGAGCAGTAAATTCCATGAACATAGACCCATTGTCACACTTAACTTATTGTGAAATGAGTCATTTCATCTGGGGTGATGTTGTGTGGGGCACTGTGATGGTGGAGAAGGTTTTCTGTAAGCCCACAGATGTATACCATCCAGAACCATCTGTAATCCATATTTTTGAAGAAATATTGTGTGTAGAGAAAGCAAATCCACATCCAAGTGTCTATTTGGGTAAGAACAAAACACTACCCTTTCTATGATGCAAGTGGTCCAATGAAATCAACCTGCCACTGGGTTGCTGGCTGATCACTCCAAGGAATTGTTCCATATCATAAACTCAGTGTTTGTCTCTGCCACTGGCAGATTGGGTATTCAGAAATTGCTGTAGCTAAGTTGGTCTTGGTGAAGTCCACTTTGCTGAGCCCACATATAACCTCCATCCGTGCCACCATCGCCACTTTGGGCAGTGACAGGAGTAGTTCAGGAAAGAGGATGACTGGTTTCCAAAGACCATGCCATCCTACTCACTTGGTCTTTAAAATCTTTCTCTGCCAAGGTCACCCTTTTGTGAGCATTAATGAGACCCATTCAGAAAGGTCTATCCAGATACGTCTTCTCCATATCTCCTTGTTACCAATATCTCCAATCATGTTTTTTCCAAGTCCTTGATCATCCAACCAAACCATTGGCCACAGTTTATGAATCATAATATAATCATAAATCTGGGTTTTTATCCCTCCAAGCAAAGTAAACAACCAGTTGCACTGCTTGAAGTTCTGCTCTTAAGGAGGAGTTTCCTTCATCACTATACTTCAGGTAGGTCCCAGAAAGGGACCACAGTGCTGCTGCTGTCCACTTTCAAGTAGCACTTGTATATCATTTGGAACCATCTGTAATCTATGCATGAGTTTTCTCTTCCTCAGTTAACTGATGATAGGGAATTCCTTATGAAGTCATAGGCACAGACTGGGAGAGGGAAGGTAATGTGACTGAAATGGAGGCCATGGGCATTTAGGCCACTTTCTCATGCAACTTATTTGTATCTTCAGGTCCTACTTGAGCCTAATCTCACATGTACCACTTCCATTTGATTATGCTGTGCATGTCCCACATTATGACTTTTTGGGTCAGATAACATCCAGTTCATGACATGAGATAACATCTCAGGCCGCATGGTGACTTAGTGGCCAGTAGTTAGGCATTCAATATCTACTAAGGCTCACTAACAAGGCAAAAATTATCTTTCAAAAGGAGAACAGTCATCTGCAGAAGATTGCAAGGCTTTGCTCCAAAATCCTAAAGGTCTGTGCTGTGAGTCTCCAGTAAGGGCCTGCCAAAGACTTCAAACAGCGTCTCTATCTGCCATTGACATTTCAAGTACCGTTAGACAAGTAGGATCATATGGCCCAAGTGGCAGAGTAGCTTGTGTGGTAGCCTGAACCTGTTGCAGAGCCTTGTCTTCTCCTGGGCCTCACTCAAAACTATCAGCTTTTGAGTCACTTGGTAAATAGGCCAGAGTAGCATATCCATATGAGGAATATGTTGCCTCCAAAGTTCAAAGAGGCCAACTGGTGTTGTGCCTCTGTTTTTCCTTCTGTGACTGACTATTTCACTCAACCAAATGTCCTCCAAGTTCTTCACATTATGAGGTGATTCACTAATTCTTCATTATTCTTTAATGTTTCATAGTTGTGCCTTCTTTTTAATATGGTAGAGCCCAATACAATAACTCATCCTTTACTTTAGAAAGAATATCTTGACATCTCCCACACCACTAAACCCTTAGAAATTTCACTTGCACCTGACTTTTTCCCATCCTTTAGCACACAAATGTCTTACCAATATGTCTAGAGTCTTTGATACTTCTTCCTTACTAGGTCCAATCAGCATAATGTCATCAATATAATGCACCAGTGTGATGTCTTTTGATAGGGAAAGGCAATTACTTTTCCTGTGGACTAAATTATGACATAAGGATGAAGAGTTGATATACCACTGAGATAGGCCAGCTGAAAGCAAACTGGTCCTGGTGATCATTTGAAACCAGAATTGAGAAAAAGGTATTGGTCAGATCAGTAGCTGCAAGAGATGTATTAATTTGTTCAAGTAATAAAACACCACATCTGGAATAACAGTTGCAATGGGAATCACCATTTGGTTAAGTTTGTGATAATCCACTGTCATTCTCCAAGATCCATTCCTTTTTTGCACAGGCAAAATAGGCAAGGGTGGTGGGAATCACCACCCTTGCCTCCTTCAAGTCTCTGATGGTGAAACTAATTGCTGTAATCCCTCCAAATGCAATATTATGTCTATCTTACTATTTTCCTAAGTAGGGACAGTTCTAATGATTTCCACTTGGCTTTGCTAATATAATCCTCCTCACTCCACATGTGGAGATTTTGCCAGTTACCGATGATGTATATTTCATCTGTGCATTCTGAAATTGGAGTAATCACTACAGGATGATTGGTGATCACTGGACCACTGTGAGATGGACCTGAGCTAAGACTCCATTAATAACTTGACCTCTGTATTCCCTTTCTCTGACTGATGGGCCATAGTGATGTTTTGGGTCTCCTGGAATTAATGTCAAATGTCATTATTCTCTGAAAACTCTGGTTATGTCCTTTTCCCTTTTGGGGAAGGCTGGGAGAAAGAGTAACAGTATAAATTTTTGACAGGGTAGTGGGGTTCTTCCTCAAGAGGACTGACCTCTCCTTCATTCAAGTAGTTGTGGGTTTCTAAAGTGATCCAAGTCTGGGAATTGATAGAGGGGTCATGACTCTCTACTCTGGTGATTCACGTTAGACTGCTGTTCACTTGACCTAGAGTTCCTCGGCTTCTACAGATCATATAAACATTTACTGGATTTTCTATCTATTTCACTCCTAAGGACACCAAGCCTAAGTAGCCAATGCCATAAGTTCATATAACTCAGGCTATCCTGATTACTATTTTGACTTTTCTCTCCATTACTATAACCATGTCCACCTTGTTTTTCTCCATTAGATGCTGTCACTTGGTCCCTACAACCATGGGGTCCATTCAGCCCCATTGTAGTTAGGTGTCTTCAGTCATTTAGGGCAGTTTCCACTGCCAAATCTGACTTACATAAAGTAGCAATCACAGATGTCTTCAAAGATACTGAAGCTTCCTTCACAAATTTGTTCCTCACCGTTGTGGTAATAAGTGTATCCTGTGGGTACCCATGTGTAGATCTATGGGTCTGATCTGATAAATCCAACTCCAACATGCCATTTTCCCCAAGCCTTTGGATACCTTATTCTACAGTATACTAAGGCAGGTCTGGCACATCAACTTGATTTAGTATAGGCAGCCACACTATCTATGCTTCAGTGAATCAACCAAATAAACTATTAGATCTTTTCCTAATTTCTCGATCTGAAACATTAAATGACAAATCTGTGTTAAGTGGGCCCATATCAATAAAA
The DNA here is from genome assembly GCF_000298275.1 of Orycteropus afer afer. Taxonomy (NCBI): domain Eukaryota; kingdom Metazoa; phylum Chordata; class Mammalia; order Tubulidentata; family Orycteropodidae; genus Orycteropus; species Orycteropus afer. The sequence goes on from NW_006921731.1 coordinate 4,481,147, forward strand.
TAAGACTGATCCAACTTTATGTTCCTTGCACCATTATTACACACCTTTAATAACCATCATACTCCAGGTTTGAACATGTTAGCAAAATCAAGCAGTTCTTTTGTAGTGTACCATACCTCTTCCTAGTCACACTTCACACTTCACATTTTGGGACTTGCTGGGACTTAAGTCTAGTTACAGCCTAGAAACAAGAATGGGTGATGGAATTGGTTCTTTCAACAATTTCTTGTAAAGCATTGGTCTCAGGTAATGCCCCATGTGTTACCCCAAGTTACATCTCAGACAAGGACTCATTAGGCACAACTGATTTGATCTCATCAGATGAGGGTAAGAGGGTTGGCTCTGTTGGCAAGGGTGACTGAATAGAATTTAGGGGCTAGGGTTGCCAGTTTCCTGATTATCTGCCCACATAACCACATCTCAAGTTTCAGGATCCCATATCTTTCCAATCAATGCCCTCCTTTTAATCCAGACACCATTTAAGATTGGGAATCCAATTGGTGTTGTAATTCTGCTACTCTTATGATAAGATTCTGGGTTGTGTTTTTGGCAATATTAGCTCCTTACTACAAGAAATATGGCTTTCTGTCAGGGCACAAGTGGCAAATTTGAGATATTTTATATGATGCTTGGGATGTAACTCTGAAGTCCTGACCTCATCTTTTTCTTTCATCATTTTGTCTGGAGTGAGTAGGACCAATCTCCCAGCTTCCTTATACTTTCCATTCTGAAAAAAAATTGCAGAAAAGTATCAAACATGTGATCACCCAGAGCTCTGCTCCTCACTAATACTTGATCTATTGGTGATGATATTTTGCATATTAATATTGCCACTCATGCCATGGATCATGGATTAACAGCATTCTCTTTACTAATGGAGGCAGAGTCATCAGCACTTTTAAGATTAGTCAGACTTGAGAACAAATTTCGGACACTCACCTTATAATTTATGCATGTGTATACACACATACACACATATATACATATATATATATATATATATATACACACTCACTTATGTATATATATGCAGTTATATGTATATAAATGTATATATATATATATATATATATATACATGTTGTTAGTGGCCATTTGGATTGCATTTCAGAAGAAAAGAATAAACTTAACTAGACTAATGTTTTATCCACTTGCAGAAGGGCAGGGAGGTATCACAGAGTGCTAAGACTTACTGTAAGAAAGGAATTTTTCTTAGAGAATTAAAAAATTGAAAAATGATGCGATTAGTAAGCTGGAAAGGAAGATTTCATTATGTCTCCTGGTAACGCTTAATGAATTATCCCAGATAGCAATGGTAGTCATCAAAATATAATGCACAGGAGAAGAAGCAAGATGGTGGCATAAGCAGCTGTATGCTCTTCTGTCTCAGCAATGAATACTGAAAATACCAAGCAAAAACATGTGAATTTATAGTCTCCTGACTCTAGAAACCAGGCAAAGAATTATAGCATCTAAGTTAACTGATATCAGAATTGATATCCCTTGTTCCATGTTCTCGTCTGAATCCAGCTTGAATTTCTGGCAGTTCCCTGTAGGGCTGCAAATTTTTTGGAGTTATTTTCATAGAAAATTTACTTGTATGTGGTATTAATGATATTGTTCAATAATTTCCACATTCTGTAGGATCACCTTTCTTTGGGATTGGCACAAATACAGACTTCTTCCAGTGAGGTGGCTATATTTCCAGGCAAAGACAAGTGAGTGCTTCCAGTGGTGTATCCATTTGTTGAAACATCTCGATAGATATTCCATCAATTCCTGGAGCCTTGTTTTTCACCAGTGCCTTCAATGCAGTTTGGACTTCTTCCTTCAGTACCATTAGTTCTTGATTATGCTACTTCCTGAAATGGTTTAACGTCAACCAATTGTTTTTGGTATAGTGGCTCTGTGTATTTCTTCCATCTTCTTTTGATGCTTCCTGTATCTTCAATATTTTGGCCACTGAATTTTTCAAAATTGCAAATTGAGGCTTGAGTTTTTTTCTTCACTTCTTCCAGCTTGAGAAATGGCAAGTGTGTTCTTTCCTTTTTTTGTTTTATAACTCCAGGTCTTTGCACATTTTATTGTAATATTTTCCTTTGTCTTCTTGTGCCACTCTTTGAAATCTTCTGTTAAGCTCTTTTATTTCATCATTTCCTTTGTTTGATTTAGATACTCAACATTCAAGATCAAGTTTCAGAGTCTCTTATGACATCCATTTTGGTCTTTTCATTGTTTCCTGGCTTTTTAATGACCTCTTGCTTTCTTCATATATGATGTCTTGGGCATCAACCCACAATTTGGCTGATCTGTGGTTATTAATGATCAATGCATCAAATCTATTCTTGGGATGGTCTTTAAATTCAGTTGGGATAATCTCAAGGTCATGTTTTGACTCTTGTGGATTTATTCTAATTTTCTTCAGCTTCAACTTGAACTTTTATATGAGATATTCATGGTCTTTTCCACAGTTAGCCCCTGGCCTTGTTCTGACTGATGGTAATGTGTTTCTCTGTTGTCTCTTTCCACAGATGTAGTCAATTTGATTTCTGTGTATTCCATCTGGCAAGTTCCATGTATATAGTCACTGTTTATATTGTTGGAAAAAGGCATTGTAATGAATAAGTTATTAAAATTCAAAACTCTGTCATGCCATCTCCAGTATCCTTTGTATCACAAAGTCCATATTTTTCAGCTACTCATCTTTCTTCATTTCCATCTTTCACATTCCAATCACTAATAATTATCAATGCATCTTCATTATATATTTTTAAATCAATTTCAGGCTGCATAAATTGATATTATGTTCCATTTTTCATCTTTGGTATTAGTGGTTGGTCTGTAAATTTAAGTGTTATTCTTATTTACTGGTCCTCCTTGTAGACATATAGATATTATCCTATCCATCCTACTGATGATGGGTCTTGGCTGAAAGCAGAACATCCCAGAAAGATGTTTACTTGTGTTTTATTGACTATGCAAAGGCAATCATTTGAACAGAACAAGGGGATCCTACATGGTTTTACATCAGGAAATGTGTGCATCAGGTTGTATAATCTCACCATACTTATATAATCTTTATGTTCAGCAAATAATCTAACAAGCTGGATTATGTAAAGAAGAACACGGCATGGGGTTTAGAGACAGACTCATTAAAAACCTGTAATATCCAGATGACACAACCTTGCTTGCTGAAAATGAAGGGGATTTGAAGCTCTTACTGATAAAGATAGAAGGCATCTCAATACGAAGAAAACAACACAATTGGCCCAATACATATCATGATAAATGGAGAACATATTGAAGTTTTCAAAAATTTCATTTTACCTAGATTCACAATCAATGCCCAAGGAAGCAGCAATTATGACATTAAACAACATTTTTTATTGGGTAAGTCTGCTGCCAAAGACCTCTTTAAAGTATTAAAAGGCAAAGGTTTCACTTTGAGGACTAAGATGTACCTGAACCCATCACCTCATATGCATACAAAAGCTGGACAATAATTAAGGAAACCAAAAGAAGTATCAATGCCTTTGAATTATGGTGTTATTGAAAAATATTAAATATACCATTGACTTTCAGGGGAATGAACAGATCTGTCTTGGAAGAATAAAAGCCAGAATGCTCCTTAGAAGTTACGATGGTGAGATTTAATTTCTTGTACTTTGGACATGTTATCAGGAGAGATCGCTCCCTGGAGAAGATATCATGCTTGGTAAAGTAGAAGGTCAACAAAAAAGAAGACATACAACAAGATGGATTGACACAGTGGAGGCAACAATGGACCTAAACATAGCAGTGATTGTGAGGATGAGCAGTATTCTGTTCTGTTGTTGGTAAGATCTCTGTGAGTTGGAACCAACTCAATAGTGCCTAACAAATACAACAGAACTAATTCAAGAAAAAGCCTGTGCTCAGATTATAAGGAAATGAGATGCCAACTCCTCCGGTCGGTGACTGCTACCCTTGGCAGTGGTGGTGGCAAAGCGTCAGAGCATAGGGCTGGCATCATCTTTCCATCCTCTGAGCCAGTGGATGTGGCTGCACAGGGATAATAATGTATTTGTGGCCTTGGATGTGAAGTAATTTGTCCCTCGTTGCTATTAACATAAGGTCAGGGACTGATGTTGTGAGAAGCATGGATGTAATGAATGCACAGGCAAGCAATGTGAATGTTGCAGCTACTGCTTCTGAGGTAACACTTTTAAGACATTTAATTATAAACTCTCTTAACTGACTGTCTAATTTATCAAGGATTATGGTTGAAAGCAACAGAGAGGGAGAGTGGGAGAAAGGAGAGGAAAAGGCCCAGAGACCGGGACAGATGAGGAGTCAGCAGCAGGGATCCAGGTGAGGAGAGGGAACCCAAGCCATGACCCAAAGAGGCAGGGCGGGAGAATGGGAGAGAGGAGAGGAATAGGCTCAGGGACTGGGACAGAGCAAGGAGTCAGCTGCAGGGATCCAGGTAAGGGTGGTAGGAGAGGTTTCCAACAGGAAGACAAACTTGTCTGTCAGTTTATCCTACCATGATGACGTGCTGATGTGTCTTGAGGCTGAGCCACTGGTGTTTCAAACCCAGTGGGGTGCACAGGTGCACAGGTATCAGCCCAGCTTACAGACTGAGACAGATAGGAAGAAGGAAGAGGCCATCCACTTCTCAAAGAATTAGCCACGGTAAACCTTATGAATAGCAAAGAAATACTGTCTGATACATTACAGCACAACTTTATGAATAGTCCGGATAGGTTAGAAGGTTCTCAAAATAGGACTGTGAAAGAGCTGCATCATCAGAGTAAACCTAGCCTTACTCATATGGATAAGATAAAGTTTTCAAGACCTCTATTTGCTGATGTGGCACCACTCAAATAGAGGAGAAACAACTGCAGACATCCATTAATCATCGGTACATGGAATGTACGAAGTATGAATCTAGGAAAATTG
>NW_006921731.1:4486381-4494834 GCF_000298275.1 Orycteropus afer afer
ATCACTGCTGACTGGAATGCAAAAGTTGGAAACAAAGAAGAATCACTGGTAGTTGGAAAATTTGGCCTTGGTGACAGAAATAATGCTGGAACTTGCATGGTAGAATTTTGCGAGACCAATGACCTATTCGTTGCAAACACCTTTTTTTCAACAACACAAACAGTGGCTGTGCACATGGACTTCACCAGATGGAACACACAGGAATCTGATTGACTACATCTGTGACAAGAGGCAGTGGAAAAGCTCAATATCTTTAGTCAAAACCAGGCCAGGAGCTAATTGTGGAACAGACCATCAACCGCTCATATGCAAGTTCAACTTGAAGTTAAAGACAATTAAAACAAGTTCAAGAGAGCCAAAATATGATCTTGAATATATACCTCCTGAATTTAGAGATCATCTAAGGAATAGATATGATGCATTGAACACCAGCCACCAAAAACCAGAAGAATTGTGGGAAGATATCAAGAACATTATCCATGAAGAAAGCAAAAGATCACTAAAAAGGCAAGCAAAAAGAGAAGACCAAAATGGATGACAGACAAAACTCTGAAACTTGCTCTTGAGTGGAGAGTAGCTAAAGCAAATGGAAGAAATGGCAAGATAAAAGAGCTGAACAGAAGATTTCAAAGAGCACCTCGAGCAGACAAATCCAATTACTATAATGAAATGTGCAAAGACCTAGAGTTAGAAAACCAAAAGGGAAGAGCATGCTCAGAATTTCTCAAGCTGAAAGAACTGAAGAAAAAATTTAAGCCTCGAGTTGCAATATTGAGAGATGCTATGGGCAAAATATTGAATGATGCAGGAAACATCAAAAAAAGATGGCAGGAATACATAGTCACTGTACCAAAAAGAACTGGTTGATCTTCATCCATTTCAGGAGATGGCATATGATCTAGAACCAAAGGTACTGAAGGAAGAAGTTGAAGCTGCAATGAAGGAATTGGCAAAGAACAAGGCTCCAGGAATTGATGGAATACCCATTGAGATGTTTCAACAAATGGATGCCCCATTGAAGACACTCACTCAGTTATGCCAAGAGATTTGGAAGACAGCTACCTGCCCAACTGACTGGAAGAGATCCATATTTGTACCCATTCCAAAGAAAGGTGATCACACAGAATGTGGAAATTATAGAACAATATCATTAATACCGCACACAAGTAAGATGTTGTTGTTGTTGTTGTTATTTGCCATTGAGTCAGCCCTGACTCATAGTGACCCCTCCTTGGGTTTCTGAGGCAGTATCACTACAGAAGTAGGAATGCCCAACCTTCCTTCTGAGGAGTGGCTGGTGGGTTTGAACCTCCAGCCTTCAGGTTAGCAGTCAAGTGCCTTAGGCACTATGCTACCAAGTAAGATGTTACTGAAGATAATTCAAAAATGGTTGCAACAGTATATTAACAGAGAACTTCCAGAGGTGCAAGCTGGATTCAGAAGAGGATGTGGAACAAGGGATATCATAGCTGCTGTCAGATGGATCTTGGCTCAAGGCAAAGGATACCAGAAAGATGTTTACTTGTGTTTTATTGACTATGCAAAGGCATTTGATTGTGTGGATCATGACAAATTATGGATAACATTGAGAAGAATGGAAATTCCCGAACACTTGACTGTAGTCATGAGAAACCTGTAAGTTGACCAGGAGTCTGTTGTTCGAACAGAACAAAGGTACACTACATGGTTTAAAATCAAGAAGGGAGTGCATCAGGGTTGTATCCTTTCTCCACACTTATTCAATCTATATGCTGATCAAATAATCTGAGAAGTTGGACTACATGAAGAAAAACATGGCATCAGGATTGGAGGAAGAATCATTACTAACCTGAGATACACAGATGATACAACATTGCTTGCTGAAAGTGACGATGACTTGAGGCACTTACTGATGAGGATTGAAGAATACAGTCTGCAGTATGGATTACATCTCAATATAAAGAAAACAGAAATCCTCACAACTGGACTAATAAGGAACATCACGATAAATGGAGAAAAGATTGAGGTTGTCAAAAAATTCACATTGCTTGGTTCTACAATAGATACCATTGGAAGCAGCAATCAAGACATTAGATGATGTGTAGCACTGGGCAGGTCAACCACGAAGGAATCTTTCAAGTGCTGAGGAGCAAGGATGTCTCCTTGAGGACTAAGGTGTGCCTGACACAAGCCATGATATTTCCAATTGCCTTGTATGCATGTGAGAGCTGGACAATGAATAAGGAAGACCGAAGAAGAATTGATGCTTTTGAGTTGTGGTGGCTGGTGAAGAATGCTGAAAGTACCATGGACTGCTAAAAGAACTAACAGATCTGTCCTGGAGGAAGTGCAGCTGAAATGCTCCTTAGAAGCAAGAATGGCCAGACCTTGTCTCACCTACTTTGGTCATGTTGTCAGAAGGGACCATTCCCTGGAGGAGGATGTCATGCTTGGTAAGGTGAAGGGTCAACGAAGGAGGGGAAGGCCTTCAACAAGATGGATTGACAGGGTGGCTGCAACAAAGGGCTCAAGTATAACAGGGATCATGGAGCTGGTGCAGGATCAGGTGGTGTTTCGTTCTGCTGTGCAAGGCATCGCTGAGTCGGAAACGACTTGACAGCACCTAACAACAACAACAACAGATTATAAGAATCTTTACTTACAGTAAGAGATAAGGAAGGTTAACAACTTCCACCAGGACATGGATAGCCAAGAGTTTCATGATAATGAGTGATAGAGCAGGGAGGACAGGTGGTTAAGTGAAACAGAGCTTCAGAAATAAGGAGATGGTCAGATACTGCTTCCAGGAGAACATTAAAATACTACATAGGCAGAGTGCACCTATTCTGAGCTGCCAAACTAGAATCCAGTTTGGCTAATGCCAGGAACTGTTTGCCTGCAAGAAATCACTCAGTCAGAGACTCTTTGGAAAAGTAATGTGACATAAAACGTAGATTCTAACATAGGTTTTGATTCAAACTTTTCCTAGTAAAATATTTCCAAGATTAGCTATTTCTTCTAGGCTTCCCCTGACTGTGCTGTGTAGTTGTTGTTGTTAGGTGCCGTCGAGTTGTTTCCAACTCATAGTCCAACTCATGTGTTGTGTAGAGTGGCACTGTAATACCCAGCTCTTTTGACCAGATGGAGATCCCTCATGAGCCAGCCTTCTGAATTTACTTTTGCCTTCAGTGCTCCCTTCATAGAAAGATTAACAAATATGGGAAATAAATGAGGTTTGTATTAGCAAGTGGAACTCATAGATAGAATAATATTAAAGATGAATGATTCAGTACCTTAATGTGTTGTGAGAATGGGTAGCAAGAGTAGAGTACAGTGGAAAGAACTTTAGCTTTAATATATAGGAGTGGTCATGTACAAGGAAAATAATTAGTAAAACCAGTAAACGATCCTGGATAGTGTGAGAGATAAATGTGGAACAAAAGTCAAAATCACAAAAAAAGAGAAAACACTGGTCTGATAGAGACTGATGGAACCCCTTAGACTATGATTCATAGTTACATTTCAAGCCTGTAACTGAACTCACCCTCATAGCTCAGTTTCAACCAAATAATAGATAGGCTTACAAGGTGAACAACAACACCAGGGAGGTACACACCCCTTAGAACAATCAACTAAAGGAGATCAAAAGGTTAGTATTTGCCCAGGTATGAAAAAGACAGGAAAGAAGGACTAAGGGAAATGGTAAACACAGGGAGGAAGTGAGAGGATTGTGGGGATTGCAAACAATGTGACAAAAGAAAATGTATGTAATGTTGAATGGAAAACCAATTTGCTCTATAAACTTTTACACAAATCACAATAAAAATAATAAATAAATAAATACATATAGAAAGAGAGAGAGGCTTAAAAGCTGGCAACCTGCGAATGAGACTGTAGACCATTCGGCACCCTGAGTGGAGGACATAGTTAGTTTTGCTCAGACTCCTGATGTGGGTAGCCAAACACACTGCCCTCGAGTTGGACCTGACTCATAGCAACCCCTTCTTGGGTTTCCGAGCCAGAATCACTGCGGAGGTAGATTGCCCAAACTTCCATCCAAGTAGTGGCTAGTGGGTTTGAACTGCCAGCCTTCTGGTTAGCAGTCAAATGCCTTAGGCACTACACCACCAGCGCTCATGAGATAATAAACTTTCATTGTTTTAAGCTAAGTGCCAGAAGGCTGGCAATTCAAACCCACCAGCCACTCTTTGGAAAGAAGGTTGAGCAACCTACTTCCATAGTGATACTGCCTTGGAAACCCAAGGAGGCATTGCTATGAGTTGAATTCGACTCAATGGCAGTGAGTTTGGTTTGTGTGTGTGTGTGTGTGTGTGTGTATGTATACACTTACATGGGAGCTCTGGTAGCATAGTGCCTAAGGCACTTGACTGATAACCAGAAGGCTAGCGGTTCAAACCCACCAGCCACTCCTTGGAAGGAAGATGGGGCAATCTACTTCCATAGTGATACTGCCTCGGAAACCCAAGGAGGGGTCGCTATGAGTCGGGTCAGACTTGACGGCACATAAAAGCAACAACAACAACAACATACACTTACATATAGACTAATTTTCTGTGTGTGTGTGTGTGTGTGTGTGTGTGTGTGTGTGTATGGAGCTCTGGTGTTGTGGTGCCTAAGGTATGTGACTGCTAACTAGAAGGCTGGCAGCTCAAACCCACCAGCTGCTCTGTGGAAAGAAGATGGGGCAATCTGCTTCCATAAAGATTTATCTCCTTGGAAAACCAAAGGGGTTTACTATGAGTCAGAATTTACTCAATGGCAGTGAGTTTGTTTTTTTAGAGATGGTAGGAAAGAGAGAGAGGGAGAAAGATAAAATATAGATATGATTCTAAATGGTTAAAGCCCACTTTTTTTAGTGCCATTACTCTCTGATTTGGTTAATACTAATCAATTAAATTTCAAACATTCATTGAATTTGGGGCTACAAAGTAAAGTGTTAGCATCTAAGTTTTAGAACCCTGGGTATTTCCTACATTTTGACTATACAAACAAAGTAGGCAAGAGGAAAAATACATAATCTGCTCCGTGTCATTTATACTATTTGTCAACTATTGCAGTAGAAAACAAAACAAAACAAAAACCAAGTTGCAAAACATTTTCTCCATGGCAATGCCTTTTAGAGCTCCTTCCAAAAAATTTTCTCCTTATTGAGTATTCTAAAGGATAAATCCAGTGGCCAACTTTGAAATTGCCCATCTAAAGTTAGCATAGTGGCTAAGGCACTTGATTGCTAACCAGAAGGCTGGCAGTTCAAACCCACCAGCCACTCCTTGGAAGGAAAATGGGTCAATCTACTTCCATAGTGATACTGCCCCGGAAACCGAAGGAGGGGTCACTATGAGTTGGGTCCGACTCAACGGCACATAACAACAACAAGAACAAAGTTTCTATAGGCCAAGGGTCAGTAAACTATGGCAAGGGAGCAAAATTCAGCCTGCTAACTTGCTCTTATAAGTAACATTTTATTCAACATAGCCATGCACATTTGTTTACTTACCATGTCTAGCTGCTTTCACTCAGAGTTGAGTAGTTGGGACAGAGACTGTCCCACAATGTTTAAAATATTTACTAAGTATTTACTATCTGACAGAAAGTTTGCTGGCTCTTGCTGTAAAGAGTGGACTTGTTAAATGACCACACACATAACCTGAGTGTATGTGGCAGGACTCTTTTGATTGTGACAGAATCCATTCTGGAATCTGGCTTTGGAGACTATGGATGTGGATGGGACTTCTGATATGACTGGATCCAAGGGTTTGAAGGGTGTCTTCAGGGCTTTCTCTCTTATTCTTCAACTCTTGCTTCTGCTTTCTGATGGTTTAGCTTCATTCTCAGACATGAGACATTCATGAGGTAGACAAGATGGCCACCAGCAGGTCCGTAGCTCATAATTACCAAAGAAAAGACACATTCTTTCTGCATCTACTGCAACCCCCAACCCCATTCCAAAGGACTCTGACTGAGCTATGTGCCCATGCTGGACTTGTTATTGGACTTAAGAGGGTAGAAGGCTCTGTAGTGAACATGTCATTTTACAGGTCTGCCCTCCATAGATAGGATGGGAATACAAGGCCATGTGTTTGATAGCACCAACAGGGGAGGAGTTTTCCCTTGGAGACAAGGGAAACTGAGGATTGCTTAGGAGTTTGCAGATAACCCAGAATCTAAGAATTTTTTGGAAAGCTCATATTTTTATATGTTGCCTCTCACTCTGATTTCTTCCAGCTGCTGAATTATTCACCCCATCTCCCTACATCCTGTCTTGCAATTGCATCTTTTTTTCTGACTACTTTGCCCCTTGCTGCTCAGAACCTCTACTCTTTCATTCCTTCCAAACTCACTTTATAGCAGTCTTCTGTGTATTGCAGACTTTTCTGTAGGCATTCAATATTTGAGGGAATATGTAATTTAGCATATTAGAATATGTTGTTGTTAACTGTTATTAATTCAGCCCCCAATTCATGGCAACTTTATGCAATATGTAATGAAAAGTTGCCCAGTCCCATACCATCTTCATGGCTGCAGACTGAACCACTGTGATCCATGGAATTTTCATTGGCTGACTTTTGGAAGTAGGTTTCCAGGCCTTTCTTCCTAATTTGCCTTAGTCTGGAAGTGCCACTGAAACCTGTTCCACATCATAGCAACATGAAAACCTCCACCAACAGATAAGTGGTGTCTATACATGAGGTCAATTGTCTAGGAATTGAACCTGGATCTCCTCTATGGAAGATGAGAGTTCTACCACTGAATCACCATTGCCTCCTTTAGTAGAATATAAACAAAATGTGTTGCTGTTGATTTGATTCCAGCTCACGGAGACTCCATAGAACAGAGTAGAACTGCCACATAGGGTTTCCAAAGCTGCAATCTTTATAGAAACAGACTGCCACATGTTTCCCCCATGCAGCAGCTGGTGAATTCCAACCACTAATCTTTAGATTAGCAACCTTTTAATAGTGCTTAGCCACTGCACCATCAGGGCTTAAAAAATTAACATAAGTAAGCACTCCCCAAAGGATTTATCAACTGTTTCTTACCTTAGTGAATTTTTCTCTGACCTGGTGCCCTTTTCAAACCCTAGCTCAACACAGTATTCTTATAGAATTCTGCTCTTTAACTATTTTCCTCACACTAGACTCCAGACTCTAACATCCCAAGATTTGTGAGATATTTTGTTTAGAATAGTTTTATTTTCTATACCCTAGGGAGCTCTGGTAACATAGTGCCTAAGGCACTTGAGTGCTAACCAGAAGGCTGGCGGTTCAAATCTATCAGTCACTCCTCGGAAGGAAAGTTGGGCAATCTACTTCCGTAGTGATACTGCCTCGGAAACCCAAGGAGGGGTTGCTATGAGTTGGGTCCGACTCAACGGCACATAACAACAACAACCACAAATTAGGCCCCAAAGCAATTCATACCCCTAAACTTGTTAAGGAGCTCTGTCAAACAAAATGCATGCTTGAGAGATCATTGGCTTTGGTAATACTAGAAAAGTTTTGAAAGTATTGTGCATTGTTATAATGGTTGTAGTAGTTGTTATTGTAACATATATTCTCTCCAAAAACATAAACCCAGAGATTGAGAGAAAAAGAGAGAGTGAAAGGAGGAGGGGGCTGGGAAAGACTTTCTTGCTTCCACATGCGTGTCATTGGTTATATTTGGAAATTTTAGTATTCATAAATTGTCTTTCTCTTAAACACAGACTTCTGCCAGTAACAATAAACTGTGTAAGGCTGATGTAGCAAAAAGTCAATTGTCCTGTACAGCTTTTTTTTTTTTTTTGCAAAAGTGGGGACATGTCTCAGGTAGCTACTGATCCAAGAATGTGAACGATATGTGGAGAAGATCTGAATCCAACCCACAACCTGCAGCCAAGTACAAGAGTCTAGTGAGAGCACAGACTAGACCATCCAAACTCTTGCTATGTTGCAGTGAGAACAATATGTTTGTTATTGTAAATTATTGTGATTTCAAAGGTGATGGTTATACTGTATTGTTGCAACAACAATTGACTAATACACTAAGGCTGAGAATCAAACTTCTGTGTTCATAGCTCTTGGTCTTTGCTAAACCACTCCCTCTTCTTAACTCTAATTATAGGTATTTTTGTCTTTGCATATTTATGCCCTTTACTGCTGGCTTTTAATTGATGATGGTCCCTGGGTGGTGCAAATGGTTAACATGCTCAGCTGCTAACCAAAAGTTGATGGTTTGAGTCCATCCAGAGGTGCCTTGGAGAAAAGCCCTGGTGATCTACTTCTAAAAATCAGCCATTAAAAACCTTATGGAAGTTCTGGCAAGATGGCGGACTAGGCAGAAGGACTGCACAGACCCTTTCAACAAAGAAAAGGGAAACCAATTAACACAGACACAGAAGATAATCTTGGACCCCTGAGCCTTGAAGGGAAGGATACAAAAGTGGACTAAACCCCAACTAGCAGAAGAATTTG
>NW_006921731.1:4498693-4527189 GCF_000298275.1 Orycteropus afer afer
AGAGAGTATGGCGGGATGGTCACTGGGAAGAGGTAACTATGGGGAGGAAGTGGGACGGGAGCTGTTGCATTGTGGTAAACTGTGGTCAATGACATGTGACAAAGTATATGTGAACTGCTGTATGGAAAGTGAATTTGCTCTGTAAATCTTCACCCAAATCACAATAATAATAAAAAAAAACCTTATTGAGTACAGTTTTACTTTGACTTACATGGGTTGCCATGAGTTGGACTAACTCCATGGCAACTGCTTATTAGACTGTAATTTTCCAGACAGAGAATTTATCTCTCCCATGTCCCCCAGTCCTGAGCATAAATATTTGTACCTTGTTACTGTTCAAGAAAGTTGTTGTATGAATTATTATTGTCTTGGTTCTCTAGTGCTACTATACATAAATACCACAAGTAGATTACTTTAACAAACACGAATTTATTCTCTTACAGTTTAGGAGGCTAGAAATCTGAGTTCAGAGTGCCAGGTCTTGGAGCCAGGTGGAGGTCCCTTGACCTTGAGTTTTCATTCTGCCTCTTGTTCCAGGTCCACTGGAGCAAGTTAAAGGCTTCTTCTGACTCATGCAACTGCTGGTTGCAGAGGTTAATGAACCCAAGATCGGCAGGAAACATGGCAGGCCACTGGTTATCAAAATGTGCCAAAACGCTGGAGACCTTTCTCAAAGCTTTCCCATATATACTGTAAGCAGGCCACACCTCAAAGGCAACTAGTTAGATGCTCAAAGCAAATTCCACCATGGAGTTGATTATACCACATCCAATCTCATCATGGGGAAGAACTGCATCCAGCTGCCAAGCTACTCAAAGTCATGGCCCAACCAAGTTGACAGTAACCATAGTTACTTCTAACCTCATCTTAGTGATGGCCATGATAGACATAAATTACGTACTGATTAACCAAAAACCAAACTAATTGCTATTGAATTGATTCTGACTCATAGAGACCCCATGTATTTCAGAAAATTCTCCCCTTTAAGTCCATAGGGGTTTTCAATGAGTGTGACTTTTTTGGAAGTAAGTCTAGGCCTTTTTTCCAAGGCACCTCTGGGTGGATTCAAACTTTCAAACTTTCACTTAGTAGCCAAGTATGTTAACTGTTTGCACCACTCAAGACCCCTATTTTCTGACTACTTGCTGGTAAATAAATACCACTGGTCCCAAGTAGGACCATGTGAGATTTAGAAACAGATTGGCATAAATTTATCTTGCTAATTATGATAGTGCTTAGACTTGACAGTGGAAGTAGTGAGGTGAACCACAATAATTTGCTTATACCCCTAATGATCTCACAACTTTTTCATCATGGTATGGTGAAAGATATTTTTGAATTCATCTGAAAGCGTTTGTGATTATAGTGAGTGACTGCATAAAATGGAAATAGTTTATAGATAATACTGTCTTGTCAAGAAAAGGCATTCTGTGTGCTCAGAAAATTAGGGAGTGTTTGTCTCTCTTACTTAATCCTTTTCATTTCCCAGTTTTAGTCAAATGACCAAAAAGCATGGCACATTGGTATATAATATGCTGTCATACCTGTGTTGTTCTGTGACTTCTAGGGGTATTTAACTGTTCTAACAAAAATATGTATCCAACTCTAAAAAATGGAAAGAAATTACAAATGAACAGTTTGGTACTCAGCTCATTCTCAGAGAAATACAAGAATAAAGCATTCAGCAAATCAAGGTGAAAATATTATAGGTTAAAGATAGGTGGGGGTGCAGTGGCTAAAAAAAGTCAACCCACCCAGAACATTGTATGATGATTCTTTATCTTGTGCCTGAAATAACTTTAGCCGTTTTTAGTCAAATGACAGTAAAAATAGGGAAGGCTATTTCAGAGAAAAAAAAGACTCAAAATAGGACTGTGATCATCTCTTGCCATGTGACACTGGGGAGAACAGATGTGGAAGACTCTAGGGCATTTAAACTTCACTGCTTTGCCAGACTTCAGGACATAGTGGGATCACAGAAAAGAGAATGCAATAGTTTTAGCAGCCAGACAAGATCTAAGAAGAGATTGAATGTATCTTGATGATGACTAGGTGTGTCTTCTTTAAAAAAGGTCCACAGGAAAACAAGGATGAGGTGACCCTTTATGCAGCATCTTTTTTCCCTCCAAGTCTCCAAGGATGGAGTTTGGTTCAAAGTTTTTGAGTTAAGAGTTTTTGAGGTAGAGATTGCAGGCATTTCAAAGAAACCTCCTAGAGTTGTTAGAGGAGTCCATGGGTGGCACAAATAATTAAGCACTGGACTGCTAACTGAAAGGTTGGTGGTTCAACTGCACCCAGAGACACCTCAAATGTAAGGCCTGATTATTTGCTTTTGAAAAGTCACAGCCTTGAAAACCCTATAGTGCAATTCTGTTTTGCACATACAGGGTTGCTAGGAGTCAGCAAGTCGGCTTGACAGCAACTAACATCAACAGAGTTGTGAGGACATCTCAGAGCAGCTCAGCCCAGTAACATCCTTGACGTACTACAAGATGGTTTATTTCAGCAATTCCACCAGAGGCCAGCTTCTGACCTTGACTCTTGCAGGCCAGAAGTTCAATACTACTGATGACTCTCAGGGAAATTAATTGTAGGGAGATTGAACCTTCACACCTTACTGCAAATGTA
This sequence comes from Orycteropus afer afer, assembly GCF_000298275.1. Taxonomy (NCBI): domain Eukaryota; kingdom Metazoa; phylum Chordata; class Mammalia; order Tubulidentata; family Orycteropodidae; genus Orycteropus; species Orycteropus afer. The sequence continues at coordinate 4,501,322 of NW_006921731.1, forward strand.
CAAATTTATATGGAAAACTAGAGCATTCAGGTAGTTTGAACAATAATGTTTGTGTAACCAGTGTATCTTAAAACTTCTGATCCCTTTAAGCCATTCTTTCAACAAATATTCATTGCCAAAACAAACTCACTGCCACTGAGTTGATTCCAACTCATAGTGACCCCCTTTCGATTTCTGAGGTGGTAAATCTTTACAGAAGTAGATTGTTCAGTCTTCCTTCCACTGAGTGGCCAGTGGGTTTGAACTGCCAGACTTCTGGTTAGCAGTCAGATGCCTTAGGCACTACACCACCAGAACTCCTTTAGTACCTGCTATATAGGAGGTCCTGGTAGAATCTGGAATCTGGTGGTCAACAAACAGACTGACCTGTGTCCTCAGTAGGTTTACATCTTAGGAAGTTGTATAGATAGATAGATAGATAGATAGATAGATAGATAGATGGATAGATAGATAATATTACTTCAGAAAGTGGAAAGAAGTAAAACAAATTTAAAACAGGATTATAAGTGTGCATGAGGGTGGGAAATGGAGAATTACTACCTGTGATTCTTGAAGGTGTTTCCTTGGTTCCATTTGTCTCTGAGGGTTACCTTGAACCCTGCTCAGAGTTTGCTCATGAGCAAGGTCAATAGCAATTTGTTTATGCTAATGCCAGTTGAATTTCTGACATTTTCAGCCAGAGTTTTGGACGTCTTAACTTGGCATTTGAGCTCCTTCTCAGTCTAGTCTCAATTGATGTTTGCAGCCTCAACTCCCACAATACCATCAAAACACTCCCACTCCCCTCACACCTAGTCCTGTCATAGCAAATCCCCTCCTTCCCTGACAGAACAGAGGATGAAGTTTAGAAACTTCCATTGGGACACATCGGTGTTTTCCTCTGTCCAGAATTCTCATTGTCCTAACCTCTGGCCAATGCCTATTTGTCAAAGTCTATATTATTCTCCAAGGCCTCATTCACATCTTCCCTCTTCCAGGAACATTTCAAAGCCCTTGGCTAAAACTAATCTTTCCTTTCACATTGCACGTTGGGTCTCTGTCAAAGTATTTATTAAAATTTTCCTTAAATTATAATTACATATTATCTTATAAGTCTAATTGCAGCACTAGAATATGAATCTCCAAAAATTAGAGTTTATGCATTTTTCTTTTAACCTCTGTATTATCCTAAACGCTTGGCAATACAAATTGAACTAATATCTCTTGTATAGAAATGTCCTAGAATTTATCAATTGCTGTATAGATTTAAGGATAATGAATCTAATAGCTACTATATGTTGTGTACTTCCTCTGGCATGGTGCTATGTACTTTAAATATGACATATAATCCTTGCACTGGCTAAGTTAAGATTGGCTTCTCTAACAGACAAACCCTGTAGTCTTAATTGCCTAACATGGTGTTTATTTTCTTGTATGTTCAAAAGTCCACTATGGGAATTTGGTTGATGAATCTCCTTCCAAAAATGATTTACTTCCATTTTCTGGTCTGGCAACTCTGATAATCTAAAGCCTTTTTTTTGGTTATTCTACATCAAGAAGCTTGTTGTGTGGGTGTGGAGGATTGCATGGTGGTTCCTAAGGGCTTGGGTGGGAGGTGGTGTAATCAGTTCCCTTCTCATTCTATTAACTAGATCACTGGCACATGATTCCATCTAGATGCAACCCATTGTCTTCAAGTTGATTCTGATTCATAGTGGCCCTATAGGACAGAGAACTGCACCTTAGGTTTTTCAAGGCTGTAATTTTTATAGAAGCATAGTGCCACATTGTTCTCCCATAGACCAGCTTGTGAGTTTGAATCACTGACCTTTGCTTTGCACCTGAGTGCTTAACCACTGTCTCATCAGGAATTCTCATCTAGATGCAAACAGGGCAGGAAAATATGCTCTTCAGCACATCTCTACAGTATGGAAAGGGAGCAGGATCCTCGAACTACTAAGGTGGAGAGCTAATTATTTTGCTATGATCATTATAACAATCCTATGAGACAGGTGCTATATTTATCATCCTTTTAATAGATGAAAAGCTTAGAGAGATAAGCCAACTTAAGGTCCCTCTAGAAGCACAGAACCAGGCTTTGAACCCAGATATCTCTGAATTTCAAAGACCACTTTGGCATTGACACAAGGAAGTGCCACTTTTTTCACTACACTTTCCAGATTGCAAAAAATGATTCTCATGTCAGGTTTTTCTACCAAAGTATCATGAATGTTCAGATGGATCTGCATAAACCCAACTATTTCATTCTTTCCAGGTATTTCTATTGTCTCTGAGCATGGCAGGATCCATTGTCCCATTGATGTCCAGCCTATACACTTTCTCATCCATTCTTCTGAGTCTTTGAGCACAGTGGTACAGTGGTATATGCTTGGAGGAGTATGATGTCTAATGGCTATGGGTATGCTGCCCAAAGTAAATAGAAACAAAGTGGAGGAGAATGGGGACAATGAGGACATTTGATACAAGGTAATGTGTCTATCTAGTGAAAGAATTGGGGGACAGAGGAGGAGGGTGAGAGGATTCTGTCTTTATTTTCCAGCATGAAATATAGATAGAGAGCTACTGTTGAGTCAACTCCTATTCATAGTGACCTTATGTCTAACAGAATGAAATTTTTCCTAGTTCTGCATTATCTTTACAATCACTGGCATGTCTCAGTCCATATTGTGGCTATTGTGACAATCTATTTCACTGAGAATCTCCATCATCATTAATGGTCCTTTACTGCACAAAACACTATGTTCTCCTCCAATGATTGATCCCCATGATATTTCCAAAGTGAGCAACTTGGACAATTGTGATCCACAATGTTTCCCTTGGTTGATTCAGAGGTAGATTGCCAGGTCCCTCCTAGTCTACCTTAATCTGACAGCACTGCTGAAAATTATTGACCATGAGTGACCCTGCTGGTACTTGAAATACTGGGACATAGATTCCAGAGTCACAGGAACATACAAGCCACCACAGTATGAGAAACTGATGGGAATGAAATATAGCTCACCTCATATAAAATAGTAAACATGGAGGAAAAAAAAAAAAAAAGTTTAGCCTATAGCTTGTATTTGTTATTTCACAAAGCTAGGAATCACTGTTGGCATTTAACTTTTATGTAATAAACCATCAAGTGATTTATTATCAGTTTATTTGAAAATATCCTCTGTGTTTTGATATTTCATGTTGTTGAAGATTCAGAGGAGCTTTTGTTAGTTAAGGTCTCAGCTGACAGTCTATTGGGGAACATGAAGCATGATTTTGGTATGAAGCATACCAAAACCCTAACAGATGACTGGACTGCATTATACCAGAAAGTACACTGTGAGGTATATGTGTGACTAGAGATCAGAGAAGGGAGAGGATCAGTGTGGATTAAGGCAGCCTTCAAAAGCTTGCTGGAGAAGGTAGAGCTCACTTTTAGGCCAGATAGATGGAATGAGATTGAATAAGTGAGGAGAAATGGCAGGGCCTTTTTGGGCAAGAGTAAAGCCTGAAGACTCACTGGGGATAATGGAACACAAAGAAGGCAGCGTTCAAGGACATACACAGATGGAACCTTTCTGTTAGCAGTTGAGAGTAGGATTGAGGGAAGGGGTGGGAATGAATAGGTGACTGGGAATAGAGAGTAGATTGTCGTTAAACCAAAAAGAAACTCACTGTCATTGAGTAAATTCTGACTCATAGTGACCCTCTTTGGGTTTCCAGGGCAGTAAGCCTTTATGGAAGTAGATAGCCCAGTCTTTCTTCTGTGGAGCGGCTGGTGGGTTTGAACCACTAACCGTCTGGTTAGTAGTCAAATGCCTTAGGCACTACACCACCAGAGCTCCTTAGGAACTGTTAGGACTGTTGTTAGGTGCTGCCAAATCAACTTGGACTCATAGCAACAACATATGACAGAGTAGAACTGCCCCGTAGGGTTTTCGTGGCTATAATCTTCATAGGAGTAGACTACCAGTTCTTTTTCTAATAGGAGCTCTGGTGGTGTAGTGCCTAAGGCCTTTGATGCTAACCAGAAGCCTGGTCGTTCAAACCTACCAGCCACTCCTCAGAAGGAAGGCTGGACAATCTACTTCAATACTGATACCACCTTGGAAACCCAAGGAGGAATCACTGAGTCGGATCTGACTTGATGGCAGTGAGTTTGTTTTTTCTTTTTTTCCCATGGAGGTGCTGCATGGGTTCAAACCTTCATACTTTCAGTTAGCAGCAATAACAAAGTGCTTTTGTAAGGCAAAAAGAAGTTTCAAATTAGTATAAGAAGCAATTGAGAAGTGGGTTGACCTTGCTATTTATTTTCATTTCCTAGTACAGCTGCAACAAAATATATCACAAACAGGTGAATTTAAATAATAGGAATTTATTGTCTCACAGTTTTGGAGGCTAGAAGTCCAAGTCAGGACATTAGCTTTAGGGAGGACCCTCCCTTGTTGGTAGCCTTGAGCGTTCCTTGGCTGAGGGCAGATAGCGTCTATCTTCCCCCAGTGGGTATCCGTCTATTCTGCTCTTTTTATAAATACCACTTTAAACCAAACCAAACTCACTCCCATCGAGTCAGATCCGACTCATAGAGACCCCTCCTTGGGTTTCTGAGGAGGTATCTCTATGGAAGTAGATTGCCCAACCTTCCTTCCAAGGAGTGGCTGGTGGGTTTGAACAGCCAGCCTTCTGGTGCCTTCTAATGCCTTAAGCACTATGCTCCCAAATGCACTTAGTAGAGATAAAAACCTTTAGGATCCATTCTACTCTGATATGACCTCATGAACATGACAAAACAAAACCTCTATTTCCGAACAAGGTAATATTTACAAGTATAGGGGTTAGAATTTGAACACTTATTTTGAGGACAGAATTCAATCCATAAATTGCTGTTGTCAGTGAGGGTTGATTCTTACCTGAAAACAGGGAATCAGTTATAAAGATTTGGTTTGTTCAGGCATTGCTGGACTTTGAAAGGTCAGAATTTTAGAGGAGGTTTGATTTTATGTTGCAAATAATAACCTTATCCTTTTCTACCCTGAGTACCATCACCACTACCTTCATCATTTCTGCAGAATATACATTCTTCTATTAGTGCCTAAGGCACTTGACTGCTAACCAGAAGGCTGGCTAATCAAACCCCCAGCCACCCCTCAGAAGGAAGGTTGAGCAATCTACTTCCATGGAGATACCACCTCGGAAGGAGCTCTGGTAGTGTAGTGCTTAAGGCACTTGACTGCTAACCAGAAGGCTGGCAGTTCAAACCCATCAGCCACTCCTCAGAAGGAAGAAGGGGCAATCTACTTTCGTAGTGATACTGCCTTGGAAACTCAAGGAGGAGTCGCTAAGAGTTGGGTCTGACTCGATGGCACATAACAACAACACCACCTTGGAAACCCAAGGAGGGGTCGCTATGAGTTGAATTGACTCGAAGGCAGGGAGATTACTAGTCTGCTAAATATTCACATGGAAAGTAAAGCATGCTGAAGAAGAGAATTCTTCCTCACCTTTCCAGACTTTTTGTATAATCCTACTGGAGAGGATTTCAAAGACTGACTAAATTGCAATGTACATTCAGCCAGCTGGGTGAATACAAAGCATTAGTTAAATTTGATTAAACAAAAAAGAAGAAATATGACTTATCTTGCCTTTTAGTATCATATGGCGATGTACATGGCTACTGTCATGTGCCAGGTTTTCTCTGCCAAGAGCTAATCAACCCCCAACATTCCTTTAGACACCTTTACTTTTTTGAGCACACTGGCTTCCACAGTACTGTCCCTTCTGGCCCAAATTTGCTTTCCCGGGAAACAAACTCAGAGACAAGAATCTGTGTGCCAGATGCTCCCTGGGGAGTGTTCCTGGGCACCACCCCTGTAAAAGAGGGAGGGATGCAAGGCTGGCAGGAGAAGGAGCTGAACTTCCATGTACTTGCTGGGAACTCTGGAGTGAAAATAGCCTTTCAGAGTGGTCCAAATGAGGCCAGGGAGCCAGACATTGGTATCTCTACACTGGCAAGTTGTTAGATGTGAGCTACCTGTAGCAAGATGGGAGCAGTGGTGCTTGAGGGGTAGAAATCTTGCCTTCCATGCATGAGACCTATGTTCGATTCTGGCCAATGCACCTCATGTGCAGCCAACACTCGTCTGTTGGTGAAGGCTTGTGTATTGCTATGCTGCTGAACAGGTTTCAAGGTACTTTCCAGATTAAGACAGAGTAGGAAGTAAAGCCTGCAGATATACTTATGGAAATCTGATAATAGATACCATATGTATCACAATAGTCTGATCCACACCTATCAGGATGATGGTACTGGGCAGGACAGGATTTCATTGCATTGTGCATGAGTTCACCATAAGTAGGGGGCTGATTCTATGGCAGCTAACAACAACAACTGTTGTTAGGATAGGGTAACAATAGCTGGTGTTGGAGAGAACAGGAGAGATGTTTCATCATTCTGGCTGAAGAGTGAGAGTTTTACATCCTCTTGAATTGGACATGTAGTTTTCCCTACACCCACGGTGTCCTTTCTGCACTGTTTCAGCTTCAGCCACAAGCATTAGCTACAAATAGATTGTTAGTGAGGGACTTCAAGGCACTGCCCACTTTCTTCAAGTGTGAATGGAGGAAATCCCTGAAGGAAAGTACTGAGAGTTCTTTCGAGTTTCTGTATATTGAGTGTCTTGATTAGCTTCTGCTTATAAAGAACCTCTTGAACTAATTAAATTACTTTGAGATGAAACTTTAGCTCATTTCACATGCCACTCAAGTGAAAGTGCCTGGTATGTAAGAATGTAAATTTCATTGAGTTTTTTAACCATGTTTTTCACTGGAGGTAACTAAGGTCAGGGGCTTCACTTGGAATTGATGGGGAAAAGTGTACAAACTCCTCATCCCTGGGGTTACTGCACCTCATGTTCTAGTTTTTCTGATCCTCATTTTTGATGGGACCCAGCACTCTGCTGACATGTCCAGGAGTGTCTACCCTCTGGAATATATAGTTCTGAAGCAATACTCATGACTACAATTCCTAACCTCAGCTGCCCTGAGCAAGCCTGGTACATAGACTTGAACTGGCCAAACTAACTCCATTTGGTCTATTGTGGCTGCTTGGAGAATTGTGTTAAAAAGGATTCTGAAGTCTGTTTTGGCCTCAATGAGAAAAAATGCAGATACTGTTTTCAATGTCTGTTATGGATATTGGATAGATGTTAGATAGGAGATTATGTGCTTACCATATGATCTAGAGTTCTCTGTTTCTCCAGAGATTTGAGGCTTTCTATTGGTAAAAGTTCCCTACTATTTTAATATTATACAAGCATAAGTATATGCATGTGTATATATACAGTGCAGGACTGGGCAGTGTTTTATTCTGTTGTACATCGGGTCTCTATAAGTCAGAGCTGACTCAATGACACCTAACAACAACAACATACTAAAGTATCTGTTTAACCTTAGCATGAGAAAAGAGTGGTGTTTCAATAATACGTGAAAAGCAGCAGTACTCATTAAAACTCACTGTCATCAAGTCATTTCCAACTCATAGCGACCCCTCCTTGAGTTTCCAAGATGGTATCTCTAGGGAAGTAGATTGCCCAGTCTTTCTTCTGAGGAGTGGCTGGTGGGTTTGAACCACCAGCCTTCTGGTTAATAGTCAAATGTCTTAGGAACTATGCCACCAGAGCTCCCAAAAGCAGTAATACGTGTAAAATCAGTTGCAGTTGAGTTAATCCTAACTCATGGTAATCCCGTGTCGGAGTAGAGCTTTGCTCCATAGAGTTTTCAGTGGATGATTTTTCAGAAGATTACCAGTTCTTTCCTCTGAGGTCCTTCTGGGTGGACTTGAACCTCCAACCATTTGGTTAGCAGCCAAGCATATTCACCCTTTGCACCACACAGGAACTCCTATATAAGTAAATTGGAGTCATAAATGAGAAGGGATTTGTACAATATAACTATCAATATTCCCTTTAACCTTTATCCTTTGTCCCATTCTCAACACTAACTTAATTATCAACTAAAATTACCTCCACTTACAAACTCTATAAACTTCAGCAAGTTATTCAATTTCTCTGTGTCTCAGTTTCCTCATCTATTAAACGGAGGTAACAAAACGATCTATGTTCTAGAGCTGTTGTGAGACTGAATGAGTGATGTATTTAAAATACTCAGAACAGTGCCTGATACATATGTAGATTGACAAGTGATAGCTAAATAAATAGTTTTTTATTGTTTGCCATCCATCTATGTTCTGTAGAGGCTGCTTTTTGACCTCCAAGGTAGTCTGCTGTCCTCATTCTCAATTGAGGAGAAAACAATTTTACTTGCTGATTTTCTGCTGGAGCTTCCAGGACATGGAAACCCCAGGGAAGAAAGTTCATCAATAATGATGAAACCAAATGAAAGAAACTACACAGACAAAGAAGCTGAGTGTTTTGGTGTACGTCTTAGAAGATTAACTTAAAAGCTTAATTTCTTTTCCCCTCTTTGGTGTAATGTTAATTAAATTAAATTTTTTTTTTTTTAAATAAAACTATCCATCAACAAAGGAATGTATAAACACATAACATTGTGTATGTTATACATGCATACACTGGAATATCATTCAGACATAAAGAGAAATAAAGTCATAATGTATGCTGCAGCATGAATGAATCTTGAAACCATGCCAAGTGGAATAAGCAAATGTTGTATGATCCTACTTATATGAAATAGGAGCTCTGGTAGCGTAGTGGCTAAGGCACTTGACTGCTAACCAGAAGGCTGGCGGTTCAAACCCACCAGCCACTCCTCGGAAGGAAGATGGGGCAATCTACTTCCGTAGTGATACTGCCTCGGAAACCCAAGGAGGGGTCACTATGAGTCGGGTCTGACTCAACGGCACATAACAACAACAACAACAACTTATATGAAATAGGTAGAATAAGAATTGTATAGAGACCAATGTTTATTAGTGGTTATTAGGGATGAGAGAAGGAGCCCTGGTGACATAATGGTTAAGCTATCATGGTTCGAATCCACCAGCCACTCCATGGGAGACAATGTCTGGCAATCTGCTCCCATAAGTATTATAGCCTTGGAAACACTATGGGAGCAGTTCTATTATGTTCTATAGGATTGCTATGAGTTAAAATAGACTCAATGGAACATAACAACTAAAACTGGGAGGAAGAAAGACAAATAATGGTGATATTTGTAAAACATAATGAATGTAGCCAGTCATTGGGTTTTACATGCAAACTATTTAATTAGCAAACTTTTTTATTGTCTATACATTTATCACAAAAATATTTTTAAAAACTTGTTTTTTTATTTGTTTGTTTGTTTTAAGCTCATCTGGTTTTCTTGTTTTCAGATAAAGGGATCATTGCCAGTATAGTCTTACCTTTGCATAGAAGTATGGGATTATGAAAGAAAGCTTACTCCTTTATTGTGGGACCTCTCTTTACTTTCTGCACAATTTTTCTGTAAGCCTAAAACGATTCAAAAGAATAACATCTATTAAAGTACCAAAAAAAAAAAAAAGTTTTGGTCTTGAATAATGCTGAGTTTGAATCCTGCACCAACTGTGGGTTGCCTGTAAAATCAGAAACAAAGTTATTTTACCTCACCAAGCCTCAGTTTTCTTAGATGTATAATGGAATATTAGCTGGCCACTGCTAAATATGGGTCTCTGTGAATTGGTGCTTCTGGGCTTGCTGCTTGATGAAGGTTGGAATGAAAGTCCTGATGTTCTGCTTACTTCTGAAGTATCTGCAGATTCTAAGAAGAATTTAAATGATATCCAGCTGCTTGTAAATATAATATATGATCCTTAAGTCTTTAAGCACTGATAAACCTGTTTTGGTGTATATGATAATTTTGTTTAAATTACAGGATCATTTACAAACTAGGTCAGGCCTCCATTACCTGTGTGAATTGGTTGTTGGATAACAGGATGCATTTCCCCATAGAAACACTGTTAAGCATGGTTACAAACAACAACGACAACAACAACAACAACAAAAGGTTGCTCTTGCATCGTTCTGACTCATGGCAACCCCATATGTGTCAGAATAGAACTGTGCCCCATAGGTTTTTTTTTTTTAATGGCTGATTTTTCACCAATAGATTACCAAGACTTTCTTCTCATCTGCCTCTGCTGGACTGGAACCACCAACCTTTCAGTTAGCAGCCAAGTGCATTAACCATTTGCACTACCCAGAGACTCTTAGTTATGCTTTTTCCTCTGTTATTGTTGTTATTCTTAAATGAACCTAAGGAGAATTTCAGAAATACATCTACCTGCATCTTGTTGCTATGGAACCAGGGTTTCACCGGACCTCAGTCACTCATGGTAGTTCCCACCATCCAAGGGAAATGATCCATGAGAGTTGAGTTTGGAGGAGGAGTGAAAGAACAGGGCTGGGAACTTCAGGACATAGAAATTGAGATGGCCCTGTGAGGTGGTCAGGAGCATTGGGCCACACACATCTCAGCACCACATGGCTCCTCACCACTTTCTTTCTCTTTCTCCAGCCTTGGACACTGGTTGATTTTGTTTTCACTCCTTTATAAGGATTCCTCTCTTCACTAGAACCCCAAGGAAGGTAATCTTAGGGTTTCTTCCCACTCTCCTGCTCCTCATGAAAGCACTAGGCCCATTCCAGTCTTCCTTAAACAGTCTTTATGTTAAATATTTTTAAATTTACATATGATAAAATCCACTTTTGAACTAGACTTTTATGACTTTTGACAAGTGCATGGAGCTGTGTAAACACCACCAAAATCAAGACACAGAACGTGATTCCCGCCCCCCTCCCCCCAAAAAAATTCCTCCAAGCTACATTTCTTGTGGTCCCTAGTGTTTTATCCACCACCTCTCTGTCAGTTTGTTCTACCATGGGTGGCTTGCTATGATGCTGGAAGTTAGGTCACTGGTATTTCAAATACTAGCAAGGTCACCCAAGGTGGACAGGTTTTAGCAGAGCTTCCAGATTACAACAGATTAGGAAGAAAGGTCTGGCTACCTACTTCTAAAAATTAGCCAGTGAAGACCTTATGGATCACAACAGAACTTTGTCCCATACAGTGCTGAATGATAAGCCACCGACGTGGAAGACACTCAAAATATTTTGAGTGGAACCACCAACCTTTTAGTTAGCAGCCAAGTGCATTAACCATTTGCACCACCCAGGGACTCTTAGTTATGCTTTTTCCTCTGTTATTGTTATTCTTAAATGAACCTAAGGAGAATTTCAGAAATACACACACACACACACACACAGTGGCCCTAACAATGGACTTGGCATACCAATGATCATGCAGATGACACAGCACTGATCATCCTTTTGTCCTGTTGTAATGAGCTTACCATGAGTTGGAGCTGACACAGTGGCAACTAACAACAGCAACTCTAAATGTTTTATATTCCTGATAAGAAAAAACCTGTGAGTGGTGGATAATAAATGATCCTCTTTTGCTATTTGTCTTTTACTCTTTTTTTCACATAGGACTTTTGAGAAAGATAGAGCACCCCCATGAGTTGCTAATGCACATCTATGGACTCCCATATATGATTCTATTGCTTTCTAGATTTTTCAAAGTAATCAGATCAGGGATGGGACTTCCAAGAGAACAGGCCTCTAGGGTCTAGGGGCCAAGGTGAAGCATGGTGACCACTGGGGCTTAAATTAAGGGAGCCAGTGGTACCAAGGAAAACTCAATGGATTTGTCTTTCCCTGCCCCTCATCACATGTCAAACTGCCACAAAAACCCTTGGACTGTCTTGGAATGAGCTGAAAAGCAAAGACTGGGTCAGAGTAGAGGATCCAAGAGTAAAGAGGGAGTAGAGGGAAATCTTTGGTGGCTGAACTAAAGAGAAATGAGAAGTCCTAAGGTTTTCTGGTCCTTGCCATAGTCATTGTTCAGTTACCTAGTGCTTCTATAACAGAAATACCACAAGTGTGTCACTTGAAAATAACAGAAATTTATTTCCTCAGAATTCAGGAGATTAGATGTCCAAATTCAGAGTACTGGTTCTATTTCTGTCATCTCTAAGGGAAGATTTCTTTCAGTTTCTGTAGCCCCAGTGTTCCTTGGTTTGTTGGCAGTCTCCATATGCCTTCTTCTGGTTTGTACTTGCTTCTCTCTGTGTCTAATCTGCTCTTTGTATATCTCAAAAGTCACTAGGTTTAAGACACACTCTACACTGATACAGCTTCATTAACATAATGAAGAAAACCATATTCTCAAATGAGATTACATCCATACATATTGGGATTAGGATTCCAACACATATTGTTTGAGGGACATAATTCAATCATAATAATCATATTTGTATGAATGAGAAGATAGATCCCTCTGCTCCTTTTGCAGTGCTACACCGACAGTTACATGATGGAAACATGGACTTGGCACCCCTCTCACTTCCTCAGCTGAGCCCCCTTAAGAAGCGCACCACTTGCATATCCATGACTTAGATGAACTAGGTGCATGTGGACCGCTAATCATCACCCTATCACCCAGCATTGTAGAGGTTTTTTTGAATAAAAAATCATTTGTGGGAAATTTACCAGCTTCCAGTGTCAAAATTTTTGGCAGACATATTAAAAATGTAGGCACAAATTTTCCATTAGGACACCTGCTGTCTCTATTTCTTGATGAGATCTTATTATTAAACCTGAGGTAAATGCTTGTACTTCAGTAGCTGGCAGCAATCCCTTGCCTTTGTGTTTCAAATTACAGTAAAAAAATCTCAAATGTCAAAATGCATGTCACTTTTAAATAAAATTTTACATCAGAGAATGGGAGAAATGTTGTTGTTGAGTCATTTCATGTCATGTCTGACAGGAATACTGATGACTTGAATCAGGCAGATGAAGACTGAGGGGGAAGTGGGGATATTTTGCTAGGCACAAAATCTGAGATTTATATCTGGCCCTTTTGAATTTTTCTCTTTTTCTCATCTACTGCCTGCAGCAAAATCACATTTCTGATCAGCGTCCCTGTGTGTAAGTCACCTGCATCCTCGGTGCAGCATCCTAAGTCAGTATCAACAAAGAGTATGTGATGCTGGTAAAGAATAATGAGAGTACCATGGACCACTAAAAGAACTAACAAATCTGTCCTGGAGGAAGTGCAGCCAGAATGCTCCTTGGAGGCAAGAACGGCCAGACTCCATCTCACCTACTTCGGTCTTGTTATCAGAGGGATATCATGTTTTGTAAAATGGACGGTCAGTGAAAAAGAAGAAGACCTTCAAGATAGATTGACACAGTGGCTGCAATGATGGGCTCAAGTATAGCAGGGATTGTGAGGCTGGTGCAGGACCAGGCAGTGTATTATTCTGTTGTAAGTTATGTCATTATGACTCGGAGATGACTCGATGGCACCTAACAACAACAACAACAACAATAAACACTCAGATGGTTTGTGCTCAACTATTAACCTATAAGTTATTTGACTACTACTTAGGAGGCTGGTGGCTCAAACCCACCAGTCACTCCTGGGAAGGAAGACTGGGCAATCTACTTCTGTAGAGATACCACCTCGGAAAACCAAGGAAGGGTCACTATGAGTTGGATCTGACTTGACGGCAATGAGTTTGGTTTTTTTTGGTTTACTAACTTAAAGGTTGTTGGTTTGGACATACCTAGGGGTGCTGTGGAAGAAAGGCCTTGCAATCTGCTTTCATTAAGATTATAACCAAGAAAATCCTATGGAGCAGTCCTGTTCTGTAATATATGAGGTTACCATGAGTTAAAATTGACTTGATGATAACATGTATTTATTACTCAGAATCCTCAGAGGAGTTTTAGGCTTTTTTTTTTTTTTTTTAATTGTGAGGTGGGTGAAAGTTTACAGAGAAATTCATTTTTCCACACAACAGTTTGTGCGCATTTTATTAATGTAACAACTGTCTTCCCACTTCCTCCCTGTGATTGCCTTTTGTCTGTGTCCATATTTCCTATGCATTCTTGCCCTCTGAGCTAGCTCCTTGTGCAAATACTGCCCTTCTGATCTCCCATGGTTAACTGTTCTAAGGATTATACCTACCTGGTGTAAATGTTCACCTTATACACCTGTCTATGGCTGAGAATTTTAAGCTTTTTAAGATAATGCTTTCAACAGTAACTCAAATAAAACTGTTAAATTGATTAATCAAATATACATGCCACTATGAGTCGGGGCCGACTCGATTGCAAACAACAACAACAACAACACACCATAAAACAATCATTTTTATTTTGATAAATAACACTAATTCTTCATTCCTGTGTTGCTAGAGAGTTTTGCTTATTAGAAAGAGACCAGACATTGGACATAGGTTTAAATCTACTGAGTTCTGACTCGGTATTTGCTTAACTTTAGAAAAAGGACTTAAATTTTATAGTCCCAGTTTGTCTTTTGTAAAATAGGGATAGGAGTATCAACTTCATTGGGAGGAGGATTAAAGGTAATATATATGTCCTAGTTACCTAGTGCTACCATAACAAAAATTGCCACAAGTGGGTAGCTTCAAAGAACAGAAATTTTATTTCTAATAGTTCTGGAGGCTACAAGTCCAAACCAAGGTAACCATATTATTCTTTTCTTTGGGCCTCTCTCCTAGTTTTTGGTGTCTGCTGAAAGTCCTTGATGTTCCTTTACTCTCAGACAGGGCATCACATTGTGTCTATCTTCCTCCAGTGTTTTGTGTCTGTATATATTCTGTTGTTTTTATAAGACAACTCTCAGAAGTGACTAGGTGTAGGATCCACTTTACACTGGTATGGCCTCCTTGACATAACAGAAGAAAATCCTTGTTTCCAAACAAGGTCACATTCATAGTATAGAGGTTAGTATTTGAAGACATAATTCAATCCATAACAATGTATGAATATACTTAACATGGACCTGAGATACAGTAATTGTTCATTAAGTTTTAGTTCTTTTTCTTTTAATTGCTTACTATTATGAGATAATTTACTATTACACATGAGTAAATATTCATGTACATGAAGCATTTTGTGTAAGAAATTATAAAGCAGACTTTTATGGATTGAACTGTGTCTCCCAAAAATATGTGTTATAAATCCTAACCCCTATACATATGGTTATAATCTGATTTGGGAATAAGGTTTTCTTTGTTATTTTAATGAGATAATATTAGTATAAAACAACAAAACCAAACTCACTGCCATGGAGTTGGATCCAACTCATAACGACCCCTCCTTGGGTTTCCGAGTGTTATCCGCAGGGAAGTAGATTGTCCAACCTTCCCTCTGAGGAGAGGCTGGTGGGTTTGAACCTCCAGCCTTCTGGTTAGTAATCAAATGCCTTAGGCATTATACCAGGTGTGTCTTAAATCAATTTCTTCTAATATTTAAAAGAGCAGATTAAACAAGCAACAAGGAAGCAAAGATAGGGAAAAACAGATGCTACACTGTATGAAGATCACCAAGAAACTGAGAAATGGAAGCTGAGAAGAGATAAGGACATCCCCCCAGAGTCCACAGAGAAAGAAAGCTCTCCCTTAGAACTCAAAACAAACAAAAACAACCAAACTCAGAGCTATCAAGTCAATTCCCACTCATAGCAATCCCCACTGGGTTCCAAGGCTGTAAATCTTTAAGGAAGCAGAACTCTAGCTTACTAAGCATTGAGAAAATAAATTTGTTTGTTAAAGCTGCTCACTTTTTCTGTTATAGCAGTACCAGATAACTAAGACACAGGCATAAGCAAAAAAAAAAAAAAAAAAAATTGGTGAAAGCAATTCTAATAATCATATTCTACTATCAAATATTTTGACATCTTCTGACTACAGACAAAGGGTAGGGTTATATTTAATTGTATCATTTTAAGATAGATAATGGCCATCTTCCAATCCATAAACACTTGCTATCCTTCCATTTATTTAGATGTTCTTTGATTTTTATCAGCAATGTTTTGTAGTTTTCTGTGTATAAGTCTTCCATCTCCTTGGTTAAATTTATTCCTAGGTATTATATTCTTTTAGATATTATTATAAATGGAATTGTTTTCTCAATTTCCTTTTTAGATTATGCATTGCTGGTAGAAATAGAAGTGATTTTTGTGCATTGCCCTTACTGAATTTATTAGCTGTAGTAAATTTCTTTTGCAATCTTTATATAAGATTATGCTATTTGCAAATAGAGAAAGTTTTACATCTTTCTTTCAAATTTGGTTATCTTTTTTATTTCTTTTTCTTGCTTAATTTATCTGGCTAACATTTCCAGTACAATGCTGAATAGCAGGAGAGGGAATTTCAGTTTTTCACCATTAAGTATGATGTTATTTGTGAGTTTTTCATAAATGCCTTTATCATGCTGGGGAAATTCCCTTCTAATCTCAAGCTGTCTGAGTGCTTTTATCATTAAAAAGTGCTATATTTGGTCAAATAACTTTTCTTTTCATCTATTGAGATAATTGTGTGTCTCTGTGGTTTCCTTCATGTTATTAATCAGGTATATTACATTGATACATTGATTTTATCATGTTGAATCACCCTTTTATTCCTAGGGAAAAATCCTGCTTTGCAATAGGGTATAATTTTTTTTTTTTTTTTTTTTTTAGAACTGCTTATTTCTATTTTCAAGTCTGTTAATGTTTGTTTCATATATTTTGGGACTCTGTTAGGTGCTTGTATGTTGTTGTTGTTGTTGTTATGTGCCGTCGAGTGGGACCCAACTCATAGCGACCCCTCCTTGGGTTTCCGAGGCAGTATCACTACAGAAGTAGATTGTCCCATCTTCCTTCCGAGAAGTGGCTGGTGGGTTTGAACCGCCAGCCTTCTGCTTGTATGTTAATAAATGTTATATTTTGTTGATTAGTTAAGACTTTTATTAATATATAATGTCCTTTGTGTCTTTTTTTTTTCTTTGTACTTCCCATTTTATTAATTACAGTAATGTTTCCACAAAGCAAAATGAAGGTGGTGGTAGAATTATTATAGCTAGTATACATTTTATAAAACTGATCCATAAATTTGTTCTATATTTAAATATTTCAATATATAAAATAAAATAAAGCTGGGAAATAGATTTAACATCTTGTTTACTACCAAAAACCCACTGCCATTGACTCACTTCCAACTCATTGTGACTCTACATGACAGAGTAGAACTGCCCTGCCCCAAAGGGTCTCCAAGGTTGCACATCTTTAAAAAGCTGACTTTCTCAACTTTCTCCCACATAGTGGTTCAAACTGCTGACCTTTTGGTTAGCATGTGAATGCGTTAGTGACTTCACCACCAGAGAGCCTATCACGTATTAAATATCTACTTGCTCTTTTTAAGTAACAATGCAAAATTTGATAGTTTATAATCTTAGATTAATAAGAAAAAATAATAAAACAATGTTTTTTTATACCAATGATAAAATACAAATTTCCTTTTTACTATTTAAGTTATATTCAATATATGCATATTTTAATATTAACCCACTGCTATTAAGTCAATTCCAAATATGCATTATTTTAACAATATTCCTAAAGCTAAAATATATGTAAAATAATCACTAGTAATGAAAGTTTCTTCAATAGTCCAGATTTATAAGAAACAAAAAGTAATTGTTGCATTCTGTTTTCAATTAACAAAATAATTTTTTTTTAAATTGTGATTTGGGTGGAGATCAAATTCACTTTCCATACAGCAGTTCACATATACTTTGTCTCATGTCATTGACCACAGTTTACCACTATGCAACAGCTCCCCTCCTATTTCCTCCCCATAGTTACCTCTTCCCAGTGTCCATCCCTCCATACTCTCCTGCTCCCTGAGCTGTCTCCCTGTGCATAAGCAGCCCTTCTTTCTCCCATGATTGTTCTCTCCAAGGAGTGTTTCTACTTGAGGTAAATGTTCAACTCATATGCCTATATTTTGTTTGGCTAGAAACCACAGGTGTGGGTTCAATTCCAGACCTGAAGGGCAGCTAGGGGCCATAGTCTCAGTGGTTCCACCAGGCTCTATTGGACCAGCACACCTGGTCCCCACCTTTTTTTTTTTTTTTTCTCCAAATGATTTTGAGTTTTGTTCCACATTGTTCTCCCTCTCTATCAAGGGTCTCCTGCATAGAATATATAATGTCCTTTGTGTCTTATGACATTTTCTTTCTCTTTTTTTACTCAGTATATTTTATCTTGGGAGCTCTGATAGTGTAGTGCCTAAGGTACTTGACTGCTAACCAGAAGGCTGGCAGTTCAAACCCACCAACCACTCCTCAGAAGGAAGGTTGGGCAATCTACTTCCGTAGTGATCCTGCCTCAGAAACCCAAGGAGGGGTCGCTATGAGTTGGGCCAACTCAACAGCACATAACAACAACATATTTTATCTGATATTAGCACAACCTTCCTAGCTTTCTTTTGTTTACTATTTGCATGAGATATATTTTTCATTCCTTTTACTTTCAACCTATATGTGTCTTTGGATTTAAAGTGAGTCTTGTAGACAGTATATCGTTAGATCATGCTTTTAAGTAAATTTCTTCAATTGTTGCCTTTTTATTAGAGAGTTCAATCCATTTACATTAAAGTAATAACTGATAAGGAAGGATTTCTGCCAATTTGCTATTTGTTTTCTCTATGTCTTTTAGCTTTTATAATCTTCATTCCATCCATTACTGCCTTTTTTGTGATTAGGGCTTTTTTGTTGTTGTTATTGTTTTGAGTCATTTAGAGCCCATTCTCTATTTTGTGTATGTTTTTTAATATATTTTCTTTGTGGTATTTAGCCACATTCCATTTAGCATCCCAAATGTCTAATAATCTAGTTGAATTAATTAATACCAAATTAACTTAAATAGCTCACAATAACCCCATTCCTATAAAATTCCATTTTCCTTTAGCTCTTTGAGCATATTTAAAGGAGTTGTTTAAAGTTCTGTTTAGGAAATTCAATACCATGCTTCTTCAGGGACAGTTTCTGTCATTTTATTTTGATTCTTTGAATGGGCCATTCTTTCTTGTTTCTTCATAAGCCTTATAGTTTTTTGTCAAATATAGGACTTTAATTTTTATAATGTGATAACTCTGGAAACAGGATTATCTAGCTTCCTCAGAATTTTATTTTTTGAAAGCCATGGTAGTCCATTGGTTTAGCACCTTTTCCAAAATATTTTTGCACAGACTATATTGCTTGTTGTATATGGAAACTTAAGTCTCTGTTCTTTTAGCTTTTATTCAGCTAGTGTCTTAACAGAGATTTCCTTCAATTCTCAGAGCTAAAGCAAACAAAGGCAAAAAAACAAAACAGGGAAACAAAAACCAAACAACTGCTTCTCCAAATCTTTGCAGATTGGTTCTATGCTGGGACATTCTTGCAAACACTTAGCTAGGCTTACACTGAGGTGAAAGCTTTCCTGAGCATAACTCTCTGGTTGGTTATGACATGGGTTTTTAAAACACCCTGTATGTACAAGTACTTTTGAATTCATTAGCCTCTTTAACATGTAGGGCAGGGGCAAGGAAGTGAGCTAAATAGCTCACTTTTATCCATTTATCATGTTATAAATTATTGGTCCAGTTGTGAGGATTTTTGTTTTCTTTATATTGACACGTAATCCATACTTATGACTGTAGACTTCGATCTTCATTAGTAAGTGCTTCAAGCCCTCTTTGCTTTCAGCAAGGTTGTGTCATCTGCATATCACAGGTTGTTAATGAGTCTTCCTCCAATCCTGATGCCATGTTCTTCATAATTTCAAGCCTGAACAATGTTGAAGTGTTTGTAATTGGATCAAGTTTTATCATTCCAAAATATGTTGTCAACTCATGAAATAAATAAGAGATGAATCCTATGCTTTTATGAGCTCAAGTTTTCACTTCTATGCCAAGCTCCCATCCAACACCATATATTTGGAGCCACAAGAAAAAAGTACCAATGTCCAATGCTTTTAATAAAATTACTTAACCTTTCTCTGGAAGCATAAAATTAAATGATGAGATTATTCTTTGTCATTCTCCAACACTGTTCTGGTTTCTATAGATTTTGTGGCCACTATCAGTCATTCTGAGATATAGCACTTGTGAATATATACACACCAAAACAAAACAAAACCCACTGCCATCAAGTAGACTCCAACTCATAGCGACTCCCATTGGATTTCCAAGGCAGTAAATCTTTATGGAAGTAGATTGTCTCATTTTTCTCCCACGGAGTAGCTGATGGATTTGAACTGCCAATCTTCTGGTTAGCAGCCAATGCCTTACCCACTGTAAAGGAGCTCTGGTGGTATAGTGGTTAAGGCATTTGGCTGCTAACCAAATGGTCAGTGGTTCAAACCCACCAGCCACTCCATGGGAGAAAGATGGAGCAGTCTGCTTCCATGATGATTTACTGCCTTGGAGAGCCAAAGGGAGTCTCTATGAGTCAGAATTGACTCAATGGCAATGAGTTTGTTTTTTAGTATATGTTGTTGTTATGTGCTGTTGAATCGGACCTGACTCATAGTGACCCCTCCTTGGGTTTCTGAGGTGGTATCAATATGGAAGTAGATTGCCCAACCTTCCTTCCAAGGAGTGGCTGGTGGGTTTGAACCACCAGCCTTCTGGTTAGCAGTCAAGTGCCTTAGGCACCATGCTACCAGAGCTCCCTTTTAGTGTGTATATATATATATATATATATATATTTATATACACACACATATATATACATATATGTGTATATATGTACATATATTTTTTCCTATATATATTAAACAATCCAAATAATATTCAGTTGATTAAGATTTATGGTGATCCTATGTGTTTCAGAGTAGAATTGCATTTTACAAGGTTTTTATTGGCTGTGATCTTTCAGTAGTAGATTGCCAAGTCTTTCTTTTAAGGCACCTCTGGATGGATTCAAACCATCAATCTTTCAGTTAGTAGCTGAGGGCTTAACAATTTGAGCCACCAGGCCTTTGTGAATATATTGTTATTGTTGTTTTATGCCATTGAGTTGATTATGACTCATGGTGACTCTGTGTGTGACAGAGTAGAACTGCTCCATAGGATTTTCTTGACTGTAATCTTTTGGGGAAGCAGATCATCAGGACTTTTCTTCTGTGGTGCTGCTGAGTAGGTTCAAACTGCAAACCTATAGGTTACCAGGTAAGCACAAACCATTTGCACCACTCAGGGACCTTGTGAATATATGCTGTTGTTGCTGTTAGGTGCTGTTGAGTCAGTTCCACTCATACCAACCCTATATACAGTAGAATGAAACACTACCTGGTCTTGTGCCATCCTCACAATCATTCCTATATTTGAGCCTGTTGTAGCCACAGTGTCAAGCCATCTTATTGAAGGTTTTCCTCTGATGTTCCACTTCTCCAAGCATGATGCCCTTTTCCAGGGACTTGTCCTTCCTGATAATATGTCTAAAGTACACAAGATGCAGTTTTACTATCTTTATTTCTAAGGATAATTCTGGCTGTACATCTTCCATGATGGGTGCATTCACTCTTCTGGCCATCCATACTAAAGAGAAAACAAACTCACTGCTGTCAAGTTGGATCTGGCTCATAGCAACCCCTCCCTGGGTTTCCAAAGAGGTATCACTATTGAAGTAGATTGCCCAATCTTCCTTCCGAGAAGTGGCTGGTGGATTTGAACTGCCAGGCTTCTGGTTAGTAGTCAAATGCCTTAGGCATTATGCCACCAGAGCTCCCATAGTATATTCAATACTCTTAACCAACATCAAATTCATAAACATCAGTTCTTCTTCTGCCTTCCTTATTAATTGCTTAACATTTACATGCATATGAGGCAGTTGAAAATACCATGGCTTTAGTCAGGCATGCCTTAGTCCTCAATGTGATATCTTTGTTTTTTTAACACTTCAAAGAGGTCTTTTGTAGCAGATTTGTCCAATGCAATAACTCATTTGATTTCTTGACTACTGCTTCCATGGGCATCAATTGTGGATCAAACTAAAATGAAATCCTTGACAACTTCAATCTTTTATCCATTTTTCATGTTGTTACTTATTGGTCCAGTTGTGAGAATTTTTGCTTTCTTTATGTTGACACATAATCCATATTTATGACTGTGGTCTTCGGTCTTCATTAGTAAGTGCCTCAAGCCCTCTTTGCTTTCAGCAAGGTTGAGTCATCTGCATATCACAAGTTGTTAATGTGTTTTCCTCCAATCCTGATACCATGTTCTTCTTCATAATTTCAAGCCTCAAGCTGCAATATTGAAGGAGTCTATAAGCAAAATTTTGAATGATACAGGAATTATCAAAGAATATGGAAGAAGAGTCAGCAATAGGAGGAGAATATGGACTGTGTAGCTAATTGCCTCCATGAACAACTGCCTCCTTTGTCATGAGACCAGAACTGGATGCTGCCAAGCTACCATTACTGAACATTTTGATCAAAGTTTCTATAGAGGAGTACTTATCAAATAGAGGAGAATACAGAACAGAATTTCAAATTCACAGGTACTCCAAACTTTCAGGAGCCATAGTATCAGAATGAACTGCTAAAGCTATTGCCTTAAGATAATCTGTAAAAAGTTATATCAAAAATACCCCTTGAATTCTTCTTAAAACCAAACAATAGTTTAGCTTAACTGGTAAAAATAAGTGCCTTGAGCATTATGCTTCTTGAAGAACTATGTATATGGGATCACAGTGACAACAGCAACTTGAAAGATTAGAGTTCCAGCAAGATGGCAGAACAGGCAGATAAGCTACACAAATCCTTTGCAACAAAACAATGAGAAACCAATTGAAATGGAAGACAATCTCCAAACCCTGAGTTTTAAAGGAAACTCATAGTCATTTTGAATATTTCCCGGTACCAACCTAAGAATCTGCTCTGCTCACCAGGGACTGCATAGGCAAGGACTGCATTGGTGCCTGACAACCAGAGAGGAAAACAGTGAAGAAGGAGACACACAGATGGATGGACTGCCAGTGGCTGTCTGAGGGTACAGCCATTTTGAATATTTGCAAGTGGTGGGCATGGCCATTTTGAATACATGCATGTGAGGTTCTTACCTGGACCACAACATAAGAATAGCCTTTGCTTGTGGAGGACCGCATGCACAACCACACTGGAGACTGATGACTGCAAAGGTGTGATTGTCCCTTTGTCACTCTTATACCTCACACCCTTTTGGTGAACAGAGGTGTGGGTATTCCCACCTCCACCCATCTTATTGGCCAGCAGGAATTCCATCCTGGTCTGTGCCCTGACAGAGTCTGGGTACCATGTCCCCTGCCACACCAGTTTTTTTTTTTTTCCTTTTTTTTAATTATTCTTTTGTGTCTTCATCCTTTCTTTTCTTTTTTTCCTTTTTATTTTTTTTTTTTCTCTTCCCCTTTCTTTGTTCTCTTCTTTTGGCTCTTCCAATCCCTTGTTTTTACTTTTGCTGTTTTCCAATTTTTTAGTTACTATTCTTTTACCCTTGTTCTTTTCTCTCATTCTTCCCTCCTCAGGTATATATGTTGTTGTTGTTATGTGCCGTCAAGTCGGACCTGACTCATAGCGACCCCTCCTTGAGTATCCGAGGCAGTATCACTATGGAAGCAGATTGCCCAATCTAAATTCCAAGGAGTGGATAGTGGATTTGAACTGCCAGCCTTCTGGTTAGCAGTCAAGTGCCTTAGCCACTATGCTATCAGAGCTCTCTCTCTCTCTCTCTCTCTCTCTCTCTATATATATATATATATATATATATATATATATATATATATATAATCTTTTCACTGTCTCTCTCTCATTATCTTTCTTTTATTATCTTAAAATACATTTAAAAAATTTTTATTCTCATTTATTGCTTTCCTTTTTTTGGGAGGAGGAAATTGATCCTGTTTATGTAGTTTGATTTTTTGTTTTCTTCTTCTTTTATTTTTATTTTTGTTTTTCATTTTTTGGTGGTTTTTTAAAATTTTTTCTTTGTTTAACTGAGTGGGGGGCAACAACAATCCCCAAAAAACCCAAACATACCTGCACCTCCTGCAGCTCCACCCACTGAGTGGGAACCGCCACTTGCTTTTGCACCAACTGACCAATGATATGGTGGCTGATACCAGCTCAACTCACCCTCAACTGCTCTTAATGAACAATTGACAGAGATCTGTGCACACATTCATTCTCTATCAGATCCACCAAGAGACAGGTGGTGAGTGTCTAAGTGCTAACAACTAGCAAATAGAGGAGCACAGTATTCTGCTCACACAGAGGAAGAAGTAGCACTGGAATTACCTGATAAGGAAATAAAAAGAATTATATTTGGGTACCTTCAATGGATTGAGAGACAGATTAAGGAATACATTGACAAGATCAAGGAAAACAATGACAAAATTATGGAAAACACAGATAAACTCTAGAACAATTTAGGGAAACAATACAAGAACAGATTGACAAAATAAACAAAAAACTAGAAACAATAGAAAAACAACAAATAGAAATCCAGATTAATAGTAAGATTTCAGAAATGATAACCCATTGAATGGGCAAAGGAGTAGAAATGAAACAATGGAAGATAGAATTGATAAGATTGAAGACAAATTCCTCAATACTAAATTGTTAAGGGAATCAATCAGACAAAAGATCAAAACAAAATGAATAAAACCTAAAATTCCATCAAGATGAATAACCTACATGTAATCAGAATTATAAGGAGCTCTGATGGTGCAGTGCCTAAGACATTTGACTGCTAACCCAAAGATTGGCAGTTCAAATCCATCAGGTGCTCCACAGAAGGAAGATGGGGTAATCTATATCGAGGAAGATTATGCCTCAGAAACACAATGGGAGTCACTATGAGTTGGAATCAACTCTTTGGCAGTTGTTTTGGTTTGGCTTAATCAAAATTGCAGAACAGGAAAAGACGTAAAACCACAAAGAAAATTGCTGAAGATTTGTTAGAGGAAAATGTCCATAATATGATGAAAGACAAGAATATATAACCATTCAAGAAGTTCAAAGAACCCCAAACAGGATAAACCCCAAAAGAAAATCACCAAGATATATTATCATCAAACTCATCAAAACCAAAGATGAAGAAAGAATCCTGAAAGCAGCATGGGAAAAATAAAGTTACCTACAAAGGGCAACCAATAAGACTAAGCTCTGATTGCTAGACAGAAATGATCCAGGCAGGAAGGCAATGGGATGATATATATATAAAATCCTGAAAGAAAAAAAAAAATTCCAACCAAGAATTATATAACCAGCAAAACTGTCCCCCAAATATGAGGGTGAAATTAGGGGAATTTGTTAAAACCAGACCAACCTTGCAAAAGATCCTAAAGGGAGTCCTTCTTACAGAGAACTAACAACAGCAAAAAACAACTGATGATTAACACACATAACCCAGAACCAACCCAGTTATCAAAGTATCCAATGTAAAATAAGATACAAAGCTGTAAATAGGGAACCAGAGATATCAATTGGTAAATGAAGGTAGTTACAAATCAAAACAGGAAATAAATAGTGTAGCCACATAATTTATAAATGATGAGGAAGTCAAGAAAATAGAGAGATAGAACAGATTGTTTTAAACTTGGGAAGAAAATAATAAATCACAGGGTTACTTCAAAGAAAAATAATAAATCTTTGCATTAAAAAAATAATAATAATAAGGTTCTGGCAAGATGGCGGACCAGGCAGAAAGACTGCACAGACCCTCTTCAACAAAGAAAAGGTAAACCAATTAACACAGACACAGAAGATAATCTTGGACACCTGAGCCAAGGGAAGGATACAGAAGGGACTAAACCTCAACTAGCAGAAGAATTTGTGGAAAAATACCAAACAAGGAGACAGATGGAACTGCGGTCTGGCAGTGATCCTGAGCGATCCTGATGGCACAGACAGCTTGGAGATTCCCGAGTGGTGGTAGGACCTAAGAATTAACCTAAAAATCACCCTGCTAGCCAGGGACTGCATGGAGGACTGTGCATGGTGGCTGGGGAATAAACAGA
>NW_006921731.1:4532324-4556399 GCF_000298275.1 Orycteropus afer afer
GGTAAACTGTGGTCAATGACATGAGACAAAGTATATGTGAACTGCTGTATGGAAAGTGAATTTGCTCTATAAATCTTCACCCAAATCACAATAAAAAAAAATAAATAAAAATAATAGAAGAGAACAAGCACAAATATTTAGCAGATATTAAACCAATAGCAATGAAGGAGATGATAGCAAGATTCATAAACAAAATGAGTTCAGTATAGAAAATTATTGGAACAAAGAAATCAGCAACACCATGAAAAATATGTAACAAAATTACATAAATAAATTCATACTTGAAAATAATTACACTAAATGTCAATGGATTAAATGCCCCACACAAGCGATGGAGAGTTGCAGACTAGATAAAAAAACAACACCCATCAACATGCTTTCTACAAGAGATTCATCTTAGAGACAGACAAAAAATAGACTAAAAATCAAAGGTTGGAAAAAGATATGTCAAGCAAATGGCAACAAAAAAATGGAAGGAGTGGCAATATCAAGTTCTGATAAAGTAGACTTTAAGACAAAAATGACCACAAGAGACAATCAAACCAAAACTCACTGCCATCAAGTTTGATCTGACTCATAGCAACCCCTCCTTGGGTTTCCGAGGTAATATCACTACAGAAGTAGATTGCCCAACCTTTCTTCCGAGGAGTGGCTGGTGGGTTTGAACTACCAGCCTTCTGATTAACAGTCAAATGTCTTAGGTACTACACCACCAGAACTCCTACATAAGAGACAAGGTGGGACATCATATAATGTATAAATGTATAATGTATAAATGTATAAATGATCAATTGAACAAGAGGACATAACCATAATTAATATCTATGTACTCAATGAAATAGCTCCAAAATACATAAATCAGATTTTAACAGAATTAAAAAGACAAATAAATGATTCCACAGTCATAGTAGGAGAACTTTAATATACCACTTTCATTCACAGATAGAACAACTGGAAAGAAACTCAACGAATAGCCAGAAGAACTAAAAAAAGAAGATCAACCTACTTGACCTTATAAACATCTACAGAGCACTTCACCCAATAACAGCAAAATGTACATTTTTTTCCAGCACCCATAGAACATTCTCCAGGATTGACCATATGTTAGGCCACAATGCAAGCTTCAATAAATTAAAAAATATTGAAATACTGCAGAGCATCTTCTCAGATCACAATGCTATAAAATTAGAAATCAACACTAGGAAGGCCAATGGAAAAAGAGCAAACACATGGAAACTGAATAACACTCTCCGTAAAAATGAGTGAGAAATAGAAGAAATAAAAAAGCAAATTAAAAAATTACTTGAATTAAATGACAATGAAAACACAACATATCAAAATCATTGGGACACAGCAAAAGCAGTCATCAGAGGGCAATTTATACCAATAATTGCATTCACAAAAAAAAGAAGAAAGAGCCAAAATCAGCACTTAAACCAACATTGCCACCAATTAGTAAAAGAGCAGGGGAATAAAAAAAAAGCTACAGTCACAAGAGGAAAAGAAATAATAAAGATTTGAGAAGAAATAAATGAAACAGCAATTCATTTCAATTGAGAGAGACAATAGAAAAATTCAGCAAGAGTACCCAAGCCAATGCCATGGAGTCAGATCCTACTCATGGTGACCCCTCCTTGGGTTTCTGAGGCAGTATCACTATAGAAGAAGATTGCCCAACCTTCCTTCCAAGGAGTGGCTGGTGGGTTTGAACCACCAGCCTTCTGGTTAGCAGTCATATGCCTTAGGCACTAGGCCACCAGAGCTCCCAGCAAGAGTAGAAGTTGGTTCTTTGAAAAGATTGATAAAATCAAAAAGTCACTGGCCAACTTAGCAAAAGAAAAGAAGGAGAAGACACAAATAACACAAATAAGAAATTAAATGGGTGACATCACAACCGAACCAATAGAAATAAAATAATATCAGTATACTATGATGAACTGCACTCCAACACATTTGAAAACGTAGAAGAAATGGACAGATTTCTAGAAGCACAGTACTTGCCAAAACTAATACAGACTGAGGTAGAAAATTTGAACAGACTATAACAAAAGAGGAAATCGTACAGGTCATAAAAACATTACCAACAAAAGAAGTCCTGGCTCAGATGGTTTCACTGGAGAATTCTACTCATCATTTAGAGAAGAGCTGACACTAATCCTTCTCAAACTATTTCAGAACATAAAGTGATGGAATCCTTCCAAATTAATTTTATGATGTGAGCATAACCCTGAAACCAAAATCAAGAAAATACACAACTGGAAAGGAAAACCACAGACCAATGCCCCTCATGAATACAGATGTAAAAATCTTCAACAAAATCTTAGCTAATAGATTCCAACAACATATCAAGAAAATAATAAATCATGACCAAGTGGGATTCATACCAGGTATGTAAGGGTGGTTCAATATTAGATAAATAATCAACGTAATATATCACATAAGTAAAATTAAAAAAAAAAAAATTAATCTCATGGCTGTGTCAATCAATGCAGAAAAGACATTTGATAAAATCCAACATCCATTCCTGATAAAAACTCTCAGCAAATAGGAATAGAAGGGAAATTCCTCAACATAATGAAGGTCATACATGCAAAACAATAGCCCACGTTATTTTCAATGGAGAGAGACTGAAAACATTTCCCTTGTGAACAGGAACAAGACCAGGATGCACTCTATCTCCACTTCTATTCTCCATTGTATTGGAAGTCCTAGCCAGGGGAATAAGGACAGATAGGGAAATCAAATGCATCCAACTTGGTAAGGAAGAAGTTAAACTATCCCAATTTGCAGATGATATGATTTTATACATAGAAAATCCAAGAGACTCATCAAGAAAGCTACTGGAACTTACTGAAAGATTTATCATAGTGGCAGGACACAAGACCAATTTACAGAAATCAGTTGGATTCCTTTATACCAACAATGAAGTTTCTGAAAAAGAAATAAGGAAATCAATACCATTTATAATAGCTACAAAATAGATAATAAATTTTACCAGGAACTCAAAAGACCTATACAAAGAAAAATATAACACACTATTTCAAGAAACTATAAGAAATCTACATAAATGGAAAAACATATCATGCTTATGATAGGAAGATTGAACACTGTGAAAATGTCAATACTACCCAAAGCAATCTTTACATTCAATACAATCCCAATCCAGATTTGATCAACATTCTTTAAAGACATGGAAAAACAATTAATAATTTTATATGGGAAAGAAAGAGACCTCAGATAAACAAAGAAATGTTGAAGAAGAAGAACAAAGTAGGATATCTCACTCTTCCAGATCTCAAAACCTACTATACAGACACAGTTGTCAAAACAGCCTGAAATTGGTAAGGTGATAGACACATGCATCAGTGTAACAGAATTGAGAACCCAGATAGATCCATTGACCTGATCAGCTGATCTTTGACAAAGTGTCAAAATCTATCCAATGGGCAAGAGATAGTCTCTTTCACAAATGGTGCTGGCAAAACTGTGTATATGTTTGCAGAAAAATGAAGCATCCTACACAAAAATGAACTCCAGTGGATCAAAGACTTAAATGTGAAACCTAAAGCTATAATGTTCATCCAAGAAAAAAATAGGGGCAAACTTAGGGGCCCTAATTTCTGGCATAAATAGACTATCAAGCATAACCCAACATGCACAAACAGCAGAAGATAAACTAGATGAATGGGACCTTCTAAAAATTAAATTCTTATGTGCATCAAAAGACTTCTCCAAAACAGTAAAAACATAACCTACAGAATGGGAAAATGTATTCAGCAATGACATATTGGACAAAGGACTTATCTCTAAAATTTATAGAAAACTCTAACACCTCAACATCAAAAAGGAAAATAATCCAATTTAAAAATGGGCAGAAGACATGAACAGACACTTCACCAAAGAAGGTATTCAGGCAGCCAACAAACATATGAAGAAGTTTGCAATCATTAGCCATTGTTGTTATGTTGTTGTTATTTGCCCTCGAGTCGGCCCCGACTCATAGCGACCCCTCCTTGGGTTTCAGAGGCAGTATCACTACGGAAATAGGATTGCCCAACCTTCCTTCCGAGGAGTGGCTGGTGGGTTTGAACCGCCAGCCTTCTGGTTAGCAGTCAAGTGCTTTTAGCCACTATGCTACCAGAGCTCCTAGAGAGATGCAAATCAAAATGACCATGAGATACTTTCTCACCCCAGAATTAATAGAAAAGTTCAATAAGACAGAAAGCAATAAATGCTGGCTAAGATGTAGAGAGATTGGGACTTTCATACTGCTGGTGGGACTGTAAAATGAAATGATACAACCACTGTGGAAATCGATATAATGATTCCTTAAAAACTTGGAAATAGAAATACCATTCTGATCCAGCAATCCCATTACTAGGTATATAACCTAAAGAAATGAGAGGCAGAGCACAAATAGATATATGCATATCCATGTCCATCACAGCACTATTTACAAGAACAAAGAGATGGAAACAACCTAAGTGCTCACCCACTGAGGAATGGATAAGCAAACTATGGCACATACACACAATGGAGTACTGTGCAACCCTAAAAGATAATGTAGAATCCTCTGCATAATGTGGATTAACTTGGAGGTTGTTATGCTGCATGAAATAAATCAATCACAGTAGGCAAAATAGTGTGGTAGTCCATTATTGTAAAAAGTCAAGGAAAGGTTTATGTATGAAAGGAAACTCTTTGTCTCTTTGTTGGTTACCGGGGATAGGAGGGGAGGGGAGGGGAAATTGGGGAAATTACTAGCTAGGTTGGGAAAAAAACAAAAAAAGTATGTATATATATATCTATATATAGATATAAGCCAAAAATTGTTGTTGTTATGTGTCATTGAGTCAGCCCTGACTCATAGCGACCCCTCCTTGGGTTTCCGAGGCAGTATCACTATGGAAGTAGGATTGCCCAACCTCCCTTCCGAGGAGTGGCTGGTAGGTTTGAACCGCCAGCCTTCTGGTTAGCAGTCAAGTGCCTTAGCCACTACGCTACCAGAGCTCCCAACCAAAAATTATTAGTGGTTAATAGGTAAGAGGGAGGGGGAAAAGGAAAGCTTTTGTTTGAAGAGCATTGTATTTATGGTAATGGTGGTGGAATATTTTGGAAAAGGATAGCAATAGTGACACAACATGAAAAATGTCATCAATGTCCCTCAGCTGTAAATGTGGAAGTTGTTATGTTGGCAAATGTCTTGTTGTGTATGTTTTCACCACAATAGTAATTAAACAAAAGATAGGAATCATATGGGGCAGTATGTTTATGTTAATGAGGAAGAACAATTCAGAAAAGATAGGAGTGCATGGAGGGAAGGACACAGGGAAGATGTAACTATGGGGAGGAAGTGGGAGAGGAGCTATTACATTGTGGTAAATTGTAGTCAATGTCATGAGACAAAGTGTATATGAATTACTATATGGAAAGTGCATTTGTTCTGTAAACTTTTACCCAAATCACAGTTAAAAAAAAAAAAAAAAAGATAGGCATCTTTTGGGGCAGTGTGTTTATTATGTTTATGGGGAAGAACAATTCAGAAAAAAAGAGAGACAATGATTGCACAACTTAAAAAATGTAATCAGCATCACTGAATTTTACATGTAGTAATGATTGAATTGGTGTACGTTTCACTGACTATATTTTGCACAACAACAAAATAAAATTAAGAAAGAAAAGAAGGTGGAAGGAATACATACAGTTACTGTACCAAAAAGAAATGGTTGATGTTCAACCATTTCAGGAGGTAGCATATGATCAAGAACCAATGGTACTAAAAGAAGAAGTCACAGCTTCACTGAAGCCATTGGAAAATATCAAGTCTCTAGGTATTGATGGAATATAAATTGAGATATTTCAACAAATGGATATAATGCTGAAAATGCTCACTCATCTATGTCAAGAAATTTGAAAGACAGCTACTTGGCCAACCAACTGGAGGAGATCCATGTTTGTGCCAATTCCAAGGAAAGTGATCCAACAAAGTGCAGAAATTATCAAACAATACAATTAATATCACATGCAAATAAAATTTTGTGAAGATAATTCAAAAACGATTGCTGTAGAACATCAACAGGGAACTACCAGAAATTCAAGCTGGGTTCAGAAGAGGACATGGAGTGAGGGATATCATTACTGATGTCAGCCCAATCACAACTGAAGCAAAGAATACCAGAAATAGGTTTACCTGTGTTTTATTAACTACACAAAGGCATTTGACTATGTGTATCATAACAAATTACAGATAACATTTTAAATAATGGGAATTCCAAAAAACTTAACTGTACTCATGAGGAACCTGTACATAGACTAAGAGGCAGTTGTTCAAACAGAACAAGGGGATACTGAGTGGTTTAAAATCAGAGAAGATGTGCATCTGTGAGTATATAGAGGACTCTATGCCAGTGTGGACTTGGGCCTTCTCTAGTTTAGACCATCAATTTTGTTGAACATCAGGTCTATCGAGATATAATTTACATACAATAATATGTGTCCTTTTGAGGTGTACAGTTTGATAAGTTTTCACAAATATATAGTTTAATAATGGCTATATAATATCTCTCCCCCAAAATTTCCTCTACCTCATTATAGTCAACTTTCTTATTCCCTACCCCCATCAGTTCCAATTTCTCCCTATACAGTTTTGCCTTTTCTTGAATGCTGATAAATGAGATCAAAGAGTAAAGAGGCTTTTGAGTCTGACTTTTTTTCACTTAGAAATTACGTTTGTGATTTATCTGTAACTGTTGCACTTGGTAGTTTTTTTCTTTTTTATTGTTGGATAGTACTCCACTGTGGGAGCTCTGGTAGTATAGTGCCTAAGGCACTTGACTGCTAACCAGAAAGCTGGAAGTTCAAACCCACCAGCCACTCCTAGGAAGGAAGTATGGACAATCTACTTCTGTAGTGATACCACCTCGGAAACCCAATGAGGGATCTCTGTGAGTCAGGGCCGACTCCACCGCACATAACAACAACAACAGTAGTCCATTGTATAGCAATTGGTTTATACATGAAACATTGAATTGGCATTGGAGTTTTTTACTGTTTGGGGATGTCAAACATTTTTAAGAGAGGAATTGAAATATCCTAGTGTTTAGAGAGGAGCTTTGGTAGCGTAGTGCCTAAGGTACTTGGCTGTTAACCAGAAGGCTGGCAGTTCAAACCCACCAGCCACTCATTGGAAGGAAGGTCGGGCAATCTACTTCGATAGTGATACCACCTGGGAAACCCAAGGAGGGGTTGCTATGAGTTGGATCTGACTCCATGGCAATGGTTGCTTTTGTAGTGCTTGGAGGATGACTGGGTAGAGAAAGACCCTTTAGGAGAAGGACAATAAACTAAGACAGTGACTATAAATTTGAAGAGATGTCTATCAGTCAGGAAAACCAAAAACATTCTTTAACCTAGGTATGTGAAGTTTCATAAACATGAGAATTAGAAGTTTATATGACCACTGGGAGGGGTGGTGGTGGCATAGGACAAGGTTAAATATAAATTCAATTATCTCATCCTGTAGCCCTGATAGAGTTTGTTCTCAAGAGTTCCTCTGGAAGTTACTATGAGTTTCTTCAATCTTTGGGAAACTCCTCCAGGTATCTGAATGTATAGAAGCTGTTCTCAGTGTTTGATCTCTCAACTTGCAGGATCAGTGTCATCTGGAACTTGCTAAACATGTAAATTCTCAGGCCCCACTCCAGACTTCCTGAATCAGAAACCTGGAGTGGGGCCCAGCAATCTGTGTTTTTAAGGATCTGTCTGGGGATTTTGATGCTCACTAAAGTTAGAGAACCATTTGTCTGTACTGTAAATACAGATTATTCCACAACACCTGCCTACCCAAGAGCTGTTTCAAATCTCAGGTCCACCTATGCATCAGTATGTAAATGTTTCTGCCTTCCAATTCTCACACACATGCCTGTCATTGACAAAGTCTAACCAGAGATCATATGGGTAAGGAGATCATGGAAAACGTAGTTCTCTGCTTCTCTTTTGAAATTTAGAGTAATCTCAAGAAGGTGGAAATGATGGTAAGTTGATATTGAATGATCTAAGGAGCTCTGGTGGTGTAGTGCCTAAGGCATTTGACTGCTAACTAGAAGGCTGGTTGTTCAAACCCACCGGCCACTCCTCCAAAGGAAGACTTGGCATAGTAGAGATAGCTCCTCGGAAACCCAAGAAGGGGTCACTATGAGTCAGATTCAACTCAATAGCAGTGAGTGAGTGAGCACAGTAAGGAAAAGGTGATTGAGCTGTTAGAATTTTTGAATGATAGATATTGACTGAATAAGAGCAAGATTTCTGCAGAGCCTTCCAAGTTTTAAACCAGGTAATTACTTATTTCTTCTTTTTGCCTAGTTAGGTAGCATTTATCTGAATGTTGCTAGAATCATATTTAGTAGATTTAGTGGCTGCTCTGGAGAATGTGCTATTTCCAGTTTTTGAGGCAATTACATGATGTTATATTCCCAAACAGACTAGGTTAATATTTCTAATAAACTAGTGTTTCCTTCCTGGTCTGTGTAAATTTCAGTCACAATATGTCTACAGTTTTTCTGCTTGATATTTTAAGCAAAACCTATTGCCACTGAGTCAGTTCCGACTCATGGCAACTCTATATGACAGAGTAGAACTGCCCCAAAGGATTTTCAAGGCTGTAAATCTTTGCAGAAACAGATTGCTTTCTTATCTTTCTCGCCCCAGTGGGTATAAACCACTAAGCTTCTGGTTAACAACCGAATGCAGTAACCACTGCACCAACAGAGCTCCCCATTTTAAGCAAAAGAGAAAGGTAAGTAATATTTAAGGACCTTGTAAACTGAATGTGTATCCATTTTGAACAATTCATTGTTTTATTTAATGAACTTTAGTGCCCCAGGATAAGAGTGGTTCCAAAAGGGCCTCAATCAACTAGACTGTTGAAGAGAAATACAGAACATAAACTGGGTTTTAACTAAAATCATACTGCTATTACTTTTTATGGAACCCATAATTTCTGATAGAAAACCATCATTATGGAAATGCCTATTGGGATTTGACCAACTACATTTGTAGCACAAATGAATACTTGTAGGGTTGATTTGTATCCTACTACTGGCTGCGTACCAAACAGTGTTCTTTGCTATTCATAAGGTTTTCCCTGGCCAATTCTTTGAGAAGTGGATGGCCTCTTCCTTCTTCCTAATCTGTCTCAGTCTATAAACTGGGCTGTTACTTGTGCACCAGGTGCATCTCGCTGGGTTTTAAACACCAGAGGCTCAGCCTCAAAACTCACGTCTACATGTCACCACAGTAGGACAAACCGACAGACAAGTTTGTTGAAGACCTCTCGTATCACCCCACCTGGGTCCCTGTGGCTGACTGTAGCTCTGTCTGGCTTCCTGGCTTTTAATCCCCTTTCTCCTGCTCTTCTGACCTGCTGCTTTGGGTGTCCCTGAGTTGTCCCTGGGGCTGACTGCTCCTCTGTCCGGGTTCCTGGCTTTTATCCCCTTTCTCCTGCTTTTCTGGCCTGCTACTCTGGGCGAGCCTGAGTTTCCTCTCCTTGCAGTCAGGACATTAGATGACGTGTAGCATTAGGAAAGTCAACTGCAAAGGAACTGTTTCAAGTGCTGAGGAGCAAGGATGTCTTCTTGAGGACTAAGGTGCGCCTGACACAAGCCATGATATTTCCAATCACCTCGTATGCATGTGAGAGCTGGACAATGAATAAGGAAGACCAAAGAAGAGTTGATGCTTTTTGAGTTGTGTTGCTGGCGGAGAATGCTGAAAGTACCACGGACTGCTAAAAGAACTAACAGATCTGTCCTGGAGGAAATGCAGCCAGAATGCTCCTTGGAAGCAAGAATGGCCAGACTTCGTCTCACCTATTTTGGTCATGTCAGAAGGGACCATTCCCTGGAGAAGGATGTCATGCTTGGTAGGGTGGAGGGTCGACGAAAGTGAGGGAGGCCTTCAACGAGATGGATTGACACGGTGGCTGTGATGATGGGCTCAAGTATAGCAGGGATTGTGGGGCTGGCGCGGGATTGGGCAGTGTTTCGTTCTGCTGTGCATGGGGTCGCTATGAGTTGGAAATGACTCGAGGGCACTTAACAACAACAACAACTGGCTGCGTAGGGCTAAGAATATGGCCCATGGTTGTTAATAATACAGCTTTCATGGCTTATAGGTTCTATGTGCTACCTTTTAGCTCTATTCTGCTCATATTTATCTATTTATATTTTTAAAACCAGAGGGAAGGCACTTTTTCTTTCATTTATATCCTCAGATAGATCTTTTTTTTTCTTTGAGAATGACAGTAAGATATTTGTTTTGAAAACATGGACAAAAGGAAAACAAACCACATGATATATTTCTCCTGGTAACTGAAAATAAGCAATTATTTATAGTTGAGATTTTCTTTTCCTCTGTTCTGTCGCTGGGCTGCTGCAGACTTCAGAACTAAGAGTGAGACTGATAACTAAATCAATACTTTCACAACTAATTTCAAATATTATATATGGCTGATTGCAAAATTCCAATCTCTGGATACAAATTGCTACCTATACCTGAAGCATCTTCACTTGGAGGCCCTATTTATGTTCTGTTTCCTCAACAGTTTTTGTCACAAGACTTTGAGTATTGTACACGCTTAACAAATTCTCACTGATTGAAAAATATACCCCTCCTTGGGTTTCTGAGGCAGTATCACTACGGAAGTATATCGCCCAACCTTCCTTCCAAGGAGCGGCTGATGGGTTTGAACTGCCAGCCTTCTGGTTAGCAGTCAAGTGCCCTAGGCACTAAGCTACCAGAGCTCCTGGCTGGTGGTAGTAACAATAAATGATTCATAATTATGAAAGAGAGGAAGGAACTTGGGAAGATATTCAGTCTGTCGATTTATTATGTCTCTTATAGAGCACCTCTCTTTGCCAGAATTCACTCTTAGCCAAGAATCTTTTGCCCATTCAAGGCCTAATTGCAAAAGTAGAAAATGGTGTGCCATGTTGGAAAGAACATACATTTTACCAGATAATGTTTTACATTTTTTCTCTCCGCCAATTGTTGTTGTTGTTATTTGCCATCGAGTTGGCCCCGACTCATAGTGACCCCTCCTTGGGTTTCCGAGGCAGTATCACTACGGAAGTAGGAATGCCCAACCTTCCTTCCAAGGAGTGGCTGGTGGGTTTGAACCGCCAGCCTTCTGGTTAGCAGTCAAGTGCCTTAGGCACTATGCTACCAGAGCTCCCCTCCACCAATTAGAATGTGTTTAATGACTAACTCTCAGTTGTAAAATGAGGCTAATCTACTTTATGGAGCTTTTGAGAGACTTGGCACTGTTAACATATGTAAAGTGCTTAGTATAATGCCTGGTACTTGATAGATGTCAACTAGATGATTGATATGCACATGTTGTTTCAAATGTGTATGCCCGTTTCTGGTTAATGAAAGATTCTCATGCATTTATTCCCTTGATCCTCACAACCACTCCAAGAAGTTAAGAGAGACTTTGTGTCTTTATTTTGCTAATATGGAAACTAAAGTCTAGATGCCCTTAGGTAGTAACTGGGAAACTAAAACTCCAAACTGGGTTCTTCCTCACACCAAATCCTTTGCTCATTCTCCCACTTTGGACAATCAGCCATTGATAGAAGCTTCTTCATCTTACAACCAAGACAGAATCAATTTCTATTTTCCCTGTCTCTACTTCCAAACACCTTCAAATACGCTATTTATATTGCTTTTATTACCTATTATCTATTACCTAACACATTACTTTATCGTTATGCATAGGTCTGTGTGCCAGAAACATTGTGACATATTTAAAGCACTACTGTGTCTGATTTACTTTGGTGTCCACAGTTTCTGGCACATAGCAGGTACTCAGTACAGGTTTGGTGAACTATTGAAGACCAGAATCTGAAAGCAGCAGGGTCAAAAAGTTTCTCTTAATTAGAGAGAAAAGGAAGGAGAAGCATTGTTTAGTGTATTATTCCAAGTGTATTATTCCAAAGCCAGCATGATAGCTAACAAGACAGGAAGCATCCATTTGCAGGAAATGTGCATAACCCACCCCACTGGGAAAGTTAATTATGTTTTTAAAGGGAGACAGGCGCCTGGTAGCTTGTGGCACAAAAGCAGTGGGTGAAGGGATGGCCCAGGAAAGGAATGCTAAATAGTTTATTCAATTTATGTTACCAGCTCACAGTGCAGCTCTAGGAAGAAAGCAGATTCCTGAAGGGCTGCTGTCATATATATTCATCAGTGAGAGACATGCAGTCCCTGTTCTGTACCTTCTTTGATCAAACCTCTTCTTCAGCATATCCTGGTATGTCCCCATTCACATCTCCCAATCTGAAGTTCTCTAAAATCTCTGGAAACTCCTCCATCCACAGGCCCTCTCCACTCTCACATACCTTTTGTGGGCACGTAAATTGATTCAACATGTTATAGAGGCCAATTTTAACAATCACCCTCAACATTTTAATGTGTGCAGTCTTTGTTTCAGTAATGCTGCTTTTAGAAATCTGTCCTGAAGAAATTCTCCCACAGGAAGGTAAAAATATAATACATGCATACGCTGATTTACAAGTCTCTTGGTGGTGTAAATGGTTTGCACTCAGCTACTAACCAGGAAATTGTGGTTCGAATCTACCCAGCAACACCATGGAAGAAAGGTTCATTGACCTACTTCTGAGAAATCAGGCACTGAAAACCCCATGGAGCACAGTTCTAGTCTGAGGCACAGGGGTTACCATTAATTGGAATTGACTGGATGGCCATAGGTTCATAGTCTGATTTGTAATCATAAAAATGAGAAATAACTCTAATCTCCATCATTAAGAGATGCTTAAATAAATTTTTATATTACTAATTTATATAAGGGAGCTCTGGTAGCATAATGCCTAAGGCACTTGACTGCTAACCAGAAGGCTGGCCATTCAAACCCACCAGCCACTCCTCGGTAGGAAGATGGGGCAATCTACTTCCATAGTAATACTGCCTCAGAAACCCAAGGAGGGGTCACTATGAGTCAGGTCTGACTTGACGGCACATAACAATTTATATAAGTTTTCACATTAATAAGGTAGATCTCTATGTGATGATATAAGTATATTACGTTGAAAAAACAAGTGGCAGAACAATGTGTACTGCAAGACCCTATTTTTATGCACAGAAGAATAATGTAATGCAACATTCTTTTAGTCAACAAATATTTACTGAGCATATACTATGTGCCAAGTGAAACAAACTGCCATTGAGTCGAATCTGAGTCATAGTGACTTCCACTGAGTTTGCAAGGCTGTGAATCTTTACAGAAGTAGATTGCCTCTTCTTCCTCCCCCAGAGTGGCTGATGAGTTTGAACTACTGACCTTTTGGTTAGCAGCAATATGCCTTACCCCTTACGCCACTAGAGCTCCTTATGTGCCCTCCTAGAGCTTACATTTTCATTCAGGGAAATGAACAATAAGCATAATAGATAAGAGAATTACCTAGTATGGAAGAAGATAATGAACTCTAAGGATAAAAGAAAGTAGACAGTGATTAGCTCAAAGACAGTGTGGTGGGCCTGGAGGAAGGAATATGGTTTTCATTTTCTACTTCAGTTCTATTTTGTTCAAATGAATATGTATTATTTTCATTACTTTTAAAGGAATAAAATAATTTTTTCTTTCTGCATTGTCAACCTGTCTCATTCAATTAGATTTTTCCCTTCCTCTTTTAAATAACTAGGAATTTCTTTTACAAACAAAACCAAAATGAAACAAAATATTCCTTTATCATTGAGTCTCCTCTAGTTATGAGCCTATTATTTTATTTTCTTTTATACTAAAGTTCTTGAGAGGAGCTCTGGTAGCATAGTGGCTAAAGCACTTGACTGCTAACCAGAAGGCTGGCAGTTCAAACCC
The DNA here is from genome assembly GCF_000298275.1 of Orycteropus afer afer. Taxonomy (NCBI): domain Eukaryota; kingdom Metazoa; phylum Chordata; class Mammalia; order Tubulidentata; family Orycteropodidae; genus Orycteropus; species Orycteropus afer. The sequence goes on from NW_006921731.1 coordinate 4,546,219, forward strand.
ACCAGCCACTCCTCGGAAGGAAGGTTGGGCAATCTACTTCTGTAGTGATACTGCCTCGGAAACCCAAGGAGGGGTCGCTATGAGTTGGGGCTGACTCGACGGCACATAACAACAAAGTTCTTGAGAGTATCCTTGACTTTCATGTTCTTTGATCTTTCAGTTTTCATCACTCTGCTGCCTAAGCTCACCAGGCCTTTAGCCCTCTGTGTTGATGGGAGTTCTCCCTTCCTTGATTGTTAAATTCCAAGGACATTATCACAGTGCCCTGGGCTCTCTTCTGGGATTCAGCAAGGATTCTGTCCTGGGCTCAGTGTTCCTCTCCCTCCACACAGTCCCCCTGGGTGAATCATCTACCTTCATATTCAAATCACTGGCCTATTTTCTGATGTCTCCCAGATTTGAACCTCCCAATTTTAGACTCCATTTGTCCATCCCTTTGGGATTTCATACTGAGCATGTTTAAAACTGAATCTATAATCTTCTGCTTAAACTACTCCATCTCCTGTCTTTTGTTCAACAGGTTGGGAGGTACTACCACCTAACAATAAACTAAGATTAAAACCTGTGTCCTACTCATCTTTATAGCACAGGGGTGGAGCGGGTTGGGGGAGGTAATTAACAAATGTTTGAAAATAAGAAGGAAGGAGTATGTGTGATTTTGTAGTAGAGATAACACCATGAGTTTACCAAGCAATTTTATTTTTCTTTGGTACACAAAGTAATTTGATATTTTCCAGCTCACTTGGATCTAGGTGGGTTTACTCAACTGATTCTAGCCAGAGGCATGTGGGCAAAAGCAATGGTCATCACTGTTATATGTTCAATTGTGTACACCAGAAAAGATATGTTGAAGGTCTTAGAACCTGTGAATGTGATCTATTTGAAAATAGGATCTTCGAAGATGTTATCAGCAACATGAGGTTACACTGAAGTAGGGTAGATGCTAAGCTAATATGAGGAACGTCCATATAAAAAGAGAAGAGACACAGACACACAGAGGGAAGGTGGCCAGAAGAAGACAGAGACAGAGATTGGAGTGATCATCCACAGCCAAGAATTTCCAGGAACCACCAAAGAGTAGAATAAGGCAAGGAAGGATGTTTGTTTAAAGCCTTTAGTGACAGTGTAGCCCTGTCAATTCCTTGATTTCAGATTTCTACTCTCCAAAACTGTGAGAAAATGAATTTTCTGTTGGTTTAAGTTGCCCAGTTTGTGGTACTTCATTACAGCCACTCTAGCAACAAATACAACTGCTTTCAGCTTAAACATCAAACATCCAATGAACCTTCCATTTGCTCTCTTAACTTTCCCCATCTGTATGGCTGAAAATAAAGGACTTCTGAATTTAGAAGAGAAGAATACACAAATGGAAGTAAGTGGTATCTCTTCACCTTTGTTTGAAAGTTTTCAAAGGGCTTCCTGTCTCGGAGCATCCACATTCAGTTATGGATAATCAAGAAATAAACTATTATTTATTTAAATCACTAAGGCCACAAGGTGACTTGCTATGTCAGATAGTATTAATTGCTCTGACCAATATAAACTTCAAAATACAGTTCTTTGTATGGTACTTGATGATACAAGCATATTTTCTTTAACAAGATGTACAAATATGTGTCACTTATCATCCACTTTTTGTAAAATAGAACCAGAAATGGAAATCAGCTTCTGGTTGTATTTGTCACTACTGCTGCTGCTGCTACTGCTGGAGAAGAGGCCAGAGAAATGAAGAGAGACAGAGGCGGTGTCTGAGAGCCCAGCGGTGCACGTGGAGCCAGAGGACGTGAGCGAAGAGGGAGTGGAGTGCACCTCACCCTTCCCACTGTTCCACCTGCCTGAGCAATAGGAACAACCTCTCCCTGCAGCACCTGCCACTGTCATCTTCCTGCCCATCAGACAAAGCCCCAAATCCTTTGTCCAGAGTCATATCCTCTAACTCACCGTCCTGTATCCCATTTGTGGCAGCTGCAAGAGAATGGTAGGGGAAAATAACAAGCAAAAGGAGAGCTGCTTCCCCCTGCCTTTTTTTTTTTTTAAAGGGGAAAAAAAAAATCTTATGGGACCACAAATGTATATGTGGTTGAACATTGCCTGAATGGTTGTGAAACAATATATACCTGTATCCTTAAACATGAGTGAAGTAACAAAGTTATTGTATTTGACAAGTTGTGATATAGTCCTGTAGGCATGTTTCCTAACATTATATCTTTGCAGTCATTCTTCAGTTTCTTCCAAGTCTCCTCAAATTCTGACAAGCCTTGAGCTGTGACTTCATCCCTCTACTGTGTATAGTAGTTAATCCATTCTGTACGCTGAAGTTAGGTTCACTAACTTTCAAAATGTTCAATGGAGTCCACTATTCCCTAACTACCTACTTAACTTTACACTCGGAAGGAAGGTTGGGCAATCTACTTCTGTATTGATACTGCCTCAGAAACCCAAGGAGGGGTCGCTATGAATCGAGTCCAACTCAACTGCACATAACAACAACAACTTTACACTGTTTCCTCAACCATTTCCTCAGAAGCATTTTGAGCTGATTTAAACTTTTATTTTATAAAAGTTGCACAACAAGGTGAATGTAGTGAATTGTGTAGAACTGGTTAAAATGGAAAATTTTGTTATATGTATCTTACCACAAAAAACTAACATGTTTCTATCCTATTTGATAGATAATGGATATTAGTTTTGTTATAGTAAGTCTACTGCTACTATTGTACCCCCTTTGTCAGTAATTATGGATCAAAACTGTTCACCAGACACAAAATAAAGGAAAGGAGGTGAGGCCAAGGAAAAGCACACAACTTGCATTGCAAACCTGCCCACCTGAGGACAGAGTGCCACACCACCTTTCTGTTGGCGGAGAGCATACAGCTGTTGCAAGAGCATCAGGAAAATAAATATCAACAGCATACTGTTACAAATTTTTCTGTATGTGAACTATATTTTAAAAATGTTTCAGAGGCACATGGTTGAATAGCAAAGTGGTACAGGTGAGAAATTAATTGGGGAAATAGGTAGGATGTATATACAAGTCTGCTTTGTCCAGTGTCACAGCCATGAAAGACCAACTTGACTGTGAATCTGTATTGTAGCAAGTTATATTTTGGTCATGAGCAAAGTTGCAGAAGGTCATCTGTGTCTGAAAAATGTCTGGCACAAAAAAATAAGTATGCCCTGCTGATGGAAAAGTTGTCAGATTCTTAGCTGATTGGTCCAGTTTTGAAGGATTTTATCTTTGGGTAGACTGGGAGTCCCAACGTAGGTTTAACTTTGAAACACTAATTCTTATAGAAGTGCATTTGTGTGAGCTTCATAGCAAAGATATCTTAGGTCAGCTTTATGGCATTAGTGATCAGATCTTTTCTCCTTCCTAAGTACTTTTTCCCCTGGTGAAGATAAGAGAGCAATTAGAAGACATATGCTCTGAGTTGTATTGGGATTGTGAATGAAATCAGTTGATCATGACTATTAGCCCACAGAAAGAAGTTTTCTGAAACATAACTGTTGCACTTAACTGCTGGAGTCTGTCCCATGCTCTGTGCAAAATCATATAGAAATCTAAGGCCACAAGACTTTTTCCTACCTCCTTCCTCAACATTTTCTACCCTGAATAGCCTGATTTCCACCCATGGTTTTCCTACATCACCAACCATACTTGATGACCCCTTACCTCATTAATTTATTGCCTTCGCACTGTTGTGGAGTTGGATCCAACTCATAGCAACCCCTTCTTGGGTTTCCGAGGCGATATCACTTTGGAAGCAGATCGCCCAACCATTCTTCCAAGGAATGGCTGGTGGGTTTGAACCACCAGCTTTCTGTTAGCAGTCAAATGGCTTAGGCACAATGCCACCAGCCTTATCCATCCATTTTTCTGTATTCTTCTTTAGTTTCATTTTCAAATTCTCTTAGATTAGCAGGACTCTGGGCAAACACACATTTAATTTAGTGCACCTGCACTGCAACTCTGGAGATCTGATGTTGTAGTGACTAAGACATTTGGCTGCTAACCAGAAGGTCAGTGGTTCAAACCCACCAGCTGCTCCATGGGAGGAAGTTCAGGCAATCTACTTCTGTAAAGATTTTTAGCCTTAGAAACCCAATAGATGTTCCTATGGGTCAGAATCTACTCAATAGCAGTAAATTTTACACTATAATTCTATAATAACAATATCCTTTAAGTAAACAAGTCTACTTGTTTTGATGATTTTTATTGGTTTTTGTTTTTGCTTAACTGTATATTTTATATATTTTCTAAACTGACTGTATAGTGTTTTGTCAATAAAAAAAAATTTTAAAGATTACTTAAAGATAAAGAATTTAAAAAAATATATATTTTAAAGGAACAGAAAAAGTAATTGGTCTGAGTCCAGTTCAAAATACCAATAAGGGATATTATTCTCACTATCTGAGGAAAGGATACAGTTAAGGACACAGATAACGAGTAAATAGAGATATCATAGTTGATGCATAGTTGATGAGAAAAGACATGCAATAGTAGGAAGAACAGGATCTTTGAAATCAAACAGTCCCTAGTTACTTATCTTGGGTCTAGGTTTCCTCTTCTCTGTAATAGGATAAATGCTTCATACGAGAAATGTGATGATTAGATTAAAATGAAGTCAAAGTATAAACAATGCCTATGCCTAGTGCATAATAGTCAAGGGACAGCAGTCATGTGATATGTGGACCACACTCATCTCTACAGCTACCACTCTATATCAATTGATATGTGTGAACAATAAGTCACAACATCTTTCTCATTGACCCAGAATGCAGCTGAAAAACTTCCAGGCACATATAAACAGTCAAATAGATATGGCTTTTGAAGTATTGGTAGTAAACACTCTATCTGTAGTAGCCATGATGGTGGTAGTGGTGGTCGAAGTTTAGAGCTAGATATAGCCACATAAGCTTGTTCTGAATGGACCTCTTACAAGTGAAAATCATAAACTCAAGACAAAATACAAAAAAACAACTACATGAAGGCAATAGAGAAAGAACAAAAGCAAGTATTTTCTGGGTAGTCATTGACACTTATATATGTATATATGTAAAATCTTCAGTATCTGCATCTGGGTTCATACATTTCCAGGGTTGAAACTTCAAAAGCTAGTGTGGGTTTCCTCAAATTTCTTTGTTAAGTCAGAAATCTTGCCTTTGTTTTCCAAACAGGGACCATGGCATTAATATTTTTGGCTTATGAAAAAGGGACTTTGGACCTAAAGAATTCTGAGTCCCTTCTTGCTTAGCCAAATACCAATTATTTTTAACAGATCTCTGGTCAAAAAAATGTTGTCATTGGCTCAGGCTGTATTTGTTCCTCTTAAGGTGAACATTTACTTTGCATTTCCCCTCAAAAGGTTGCATAAATGCTAATTTTGTTCTTTTCTTTTTTTGGCCAGAAGTCATATATTACATTATGGATGCTGACAGAAAATATTGAACAATAAAATGTAGAGCTGTAATTATCAAAGCAAGAATAACACTTTTAAAATATGCACTATTGAATTCTGTAGTAGACTGGAATTAATTGCTCCCAGGCAGGAAATTTCTAAATAAATAAAGATTTCAGGACAGAAAATAGAAAAATCTGATTCCTTCAAATGTTGTCCCCCACAAATAAGTATGATAGTTCATCCAATTGATTCCTTTTATTCAAAAAGCTGAAAAACATCGCAATTAAAAATTCAATCTTTTAAAATTACTATTATGCACTTCATATATAATGATATGTCAAATTTATTTTCTCTTTTTCTTTCTTTTTTTTTTTAACTAGATGTGTTTATGGATCTGAGGAGCTCTGGTAGCACAGTGGTTAAAACATTTGGTGGTAACCAAAACAGCAATGGTTCAAACCCACCAGCTGCTCCACAGGAGAAAGATGAGGCAGTCTGCTTCAGTAAAGATTTACAGGGTTGGAAACTCTGTGGGGATGTTTACTCTGTACTATTGGGTCGTTATGAGTCAGAATCTACTCGATGGCAGGGGGTGTGGTTTGGTTTCGTTTATGAATCTTGTTATTTAACAAATGAACATCAGGCTTAAGACAATGATTACTCGGCTAGATGTATTTCCTGGAGAGTTTGGTTGCATTTTGAGATCTATATTAATTCACAATGTATCACTAAGGTAAGATGATTGTATTCAAATAGTGACACTTAATTCTTATCCTTATGCTTAAAAAAAAAAAAAAAAAAGGTGAATGATACAAGCAAATATATTTTAAAAACATGTCTCTTACAACCAGAATTTGAAGTGGGAAAAGCAATAAACACATGTCTACCCTAAAAACCCTGTTTTACAACTTGTTCTTCAAAATCTACACATTGTTGTTGTGTACCAGTCGAATCGGCCCCGACTCATAGCGACCCCTCCTTGGGTTTCCGAGGCAGTATCACTACAGCAGTAGATTGCCCAACCTTCTTTAGAGAAGTGGCTGGTGGGTTTGAACCGCCAGCCTTCTGGTTAGCAGTCAAGTGCCTTAGGCACTATGCTACTGGAGCTCCTAAATCTACACAAGGAGGAATATATTCTGACAGATTTGCTGCAGCATACTATAGTTTCTATAAGGGAAAGCCCTTTAGTTACTAAATTTACTAAATACTAATTTGGTTATTAAATGCCAGTGATGTCTTTATTTTCTTCCATTTCTTTTTCAATATTGACAGCTCACCACTATTTCTCATTGCAAGTGTGAGAAATTTTATTATTCACAATTATTTGTTTCTGTCCATTCTTAACTTAATTCCCTATAACAAGGAAAGGGGGTTTTTCCTTGACTTGTTGACATTGAGCTTGCTCATATGACTTTCTTTGACCAAAGGCATACCACTGAATGGAAGCTTTAAGTGGTCTGGATTTGCACCTCTTGTTCTTGCCTCTGTTACCAGAACAGCCTGTTCTGAACTAGGGCTTCTCCCTCCTCCTAGGATCTAGAAGGGAGAAGATATGTAGGGATGAACCCAGCAGAGCTATAGCTTTGCAGTTCTTATGTAACATGAGGAAGAAATTACTGTTTACTGTTGTAAATTACTGAGCTATTAGGGCATTTATTACTTGGCAAAAACTGGCTAATAAACCAAAAAATAACAATAAATTAGAACTATTCTTCCCCTTTTTACTTTTTCTCTGCAGTAGGTACATTGTTCATCAATAACACTACACAATGGACAGAATTTCCCAAAAATTGTGGTTTCCTTGACAGCAGGGCTAGGAACCTGCTTATCCATTTTGGTATCTCCAGCACTAGTGTAAGGTAATGAATATTAGAAGAATGAATGCTTATCTTGAGCTGCACTTCAATCACTATATATTCTCTAAAATATCTTTCTTTACTCTCAGCTGGCTCTCTCCAGCCTACCATCCTGTGGTCACTTGATTTGTATTCTCTAAGGCCTCAAAGTAAGATGCCCTGTATGGTTAAGCCCTTGACTGCTATTCAAAAGTTTGGCTATTCAAACCCACCAGTAGACAGACCTGGCAATCTGTTTATGAAGGATACCAACTGCACACATGAGGTCACCGGGAGTTGAGACTGACTCAACCACAGCTAATAACACTAACAGTGTGGTAATAGAAATATATAACTAAAGCACTAATATCCTAACAGAAAAATGTAGATGCAAGAACAATTTTAAAGCCTCAAAGTTATCTTTATAAAACAGGTCTTGTAAAGAATTTGCTATAAAGAAATAATAAAAGCATACATAGACTGAGTCTTGACTATCTACCAGTCATTAGGTTGAGTAATGTAATCCATTTTTTTTTACTTAAATTTCACTCACATACACACAAAAAAACACAATGAAGTAGAAGCAAGTATTTCTTTCTTTTTCTTTTTTTAACAGAAGAGGAAAGTGACTTCCAATGTCACACCTGGTAAGTGGTTGAATCTAAAATTTTGAGTCCATACATTCTGAGAGCTAGATTCTCACCCCAGTATATCATTTTCAAATATTGTATTTCAAAAGTAAATTGAATCGAAAGCTTGCATGATTTGCTGTTTTGTATTGTCCTCGGAATAGCTTTTTAATCTTGTCCAGGGAGGAAGGTTTCATCACGTCAGACTTCCCTAGGTTGACAGTGTCTTGGGTCATTGAGACAGAGAACATCAGAAACCTTTTGCTTTGCCTCTTCTCTGGGGTTCACTCTGACTAGCAGGTGATCTTTGAGGAAAGCTTTTATTCTTGACAATTTTTTATTCTGAAAAGTGCACAAGGATTAATGAGACAATTGCCTGCAAAGCGCTTTAAGCTCTGGGGAGCCATGAAGCAATGCAAGTTCAAGGAATCATTCCCCTACATAAATCAGCCCTAAGTTTTTAAATAGAAATCCTCTTTAAAGAGTAACACTTGAGGTTGGGATAAAAATCAACAAGCATGCAGTTCAGTGGATGTTAAATATCCCCCACGATGTTTCGTGTCACAGGCTGACAAACTAGAGCCACAATTTGAGCCAGAAGGACCACAGAGAGCATCTAGCCTGCACCATCAGCTAGTAAGGATCAATGAAGTTGAGCAATTTTTGTATGATGGACATTGCAACAAAACCCACCAAAGGAAAAGGGCACAGAGAGGGCTGGGGAGCTGGGTGGCTGGTGATAGCTTCAACAAAAAGGCAGGACATGAGCCAGGGCTGAATGACTGGTAGGGTCTGAATATGTGCGGGAGAGGAGGCGATACATTCCAAGTGACTAAGACTACGTGATCTCCAGTTTGAAGGTATGGTAAGAAAAGTAATAACGCCTAATACTATAATTTGATATAGACTCAAGCAGAAGATGTAATGCCTGTAATTGATTGATGCTTTCTCAGCTTCTTCTCTCATCCCCACTCTCTTCCTCCTTCTGAAAACATTTATAAATTGTGTCTTCTGTTGTTAGGCATTAGATTGAGTCCTAAATTCTTGGAAGAGGAGTTCAAGTAAACATTAATATTGGTCCCTACTGTCAAGGAGCTCCCAAGCAGCAGGAAAGTGGGGAAAAGCAGAGAAAAAGCAGCGGGGGAGGACCAGGACAGAGTGAGGAAGCAGTGGTAGGGGTCCAGGTAAGGCCAGGGACCAAGGCCATGCCCCTCCCAAGCCAGAGGAAAGCAGAGAAAAAGCCACAGTAGGGAGGGACCAGGACAGAGTGAGGAAGCAGCGACACAGATCCAGGTAAGACTAGGGACCCAGGCCCTGGCCCCAAGTGGCAGAAAAGAGGCAGAGATCCATGTAAGGGAAGGGTGGAGAGGGTGGAGAGGTTTCAAACAGCTAAGGGAGACAAAGTTGTCTGTCAGTTTGTCCTACTGTGGTGCCGTGTTACTGTGAGGCTTGAGGCTGTGCCACTGGTGTCTCAAAACCAGTGAGGTTACATATGGTGCACAGGTTTCAATGCAGCATACAGACTGAGACAGACTAGGAAGAAAAAGAAGGGCATCCACTTCTCAAAGAATTGGCCAGGGAGAAACTTATGAATAGCAGAGAAACACTGTCTGATACATTACTATGCAACATTGTGAATAGCCCAGAAACATTGTTCAATACAGTACAGTAGGATAAATCACTTAGGTCAGAAGGCTTTCAAAATAGGACCAGGAAAGAGCTGCATCATCAGAGTAGAACCAGCCTTACTGATACGGATAAGGTAAAACTTTTGAGACCTCCATTTGCTGACATGGCAAGACTCAATTTAAGGAGAAACAGCTGCAAACATCCATTAATAATTGGAACATGGAATGTACAAAGCATGAATCTAGGAAAATTGGAAGTTGTCAAAAATGAAATAGAACACATAAAGATTGATATCCTAGGCATTATGGGCTGAAATGAACTGGTTTTGGACTTTTTGAATCAGACCACCATGTGGTCTACTATGCCAGGAATGACAATTTGAAGAGGAATGGTGTGGCATTCATCATCACAAAGGATATTTCAAGATCTGTCCTGAGGCTCAATGATGTTATTGTATATTATATGTTGTTGTTGTTGGTAAGTGCTGTCGAGTCGTTTCCGACTCATAGCGACCCATTGCACAGAAGAACGAAACACTGCCCAATCCCGCGCCAGCCCAACAATCCCTGCTATTCTTGAGCCCATCATTGCAGCCACCGTGTCAATCCATCTCGTTGAAGGCCTCCCCCTCTTTCGTCGACCCTCCACCCTACCAAGCATGACATCCTTCTCCAGAGAATGGTCCC
>NW_006921731.1:4559304-4571621 GCF_000298275.1 Orycteropus afer afer
GGTGCCACATCAGCAAATGAAGGTCTTGAAAGCTTTCTCTTTTCCATATGAGTAAGGCTGGGTTTCCTCAGATGTGGCAGCTCTTTCCCAGTCCTATTTTGAGAGCCTTTTAGCCTAAACTGACTATTCCTAAAGGTGCGCAGTAATGTACCAGTGTTTCTTTGCTATTCATAAGGTTTTCCCTGGACAATTCTTTGAGAAGTGGACGGCCTCTTCCTTCTTCCTAGTCTGTTTCAGTCTACAAGCTGGGCTGTTACCTGTGCACCAGGTGCATCTCTCTGGGTTTTAAACACCAGATGCTCAGCCTCAAAACTCAAGTCTACATGTCACCACAGTTGGACAAACCGATAGACAAGTGGGTCTTGCTGTTGGAGACCTCTCGTATCACCCCCAACTGCGTTCCTGTGGCTGACTGTACCTCTGTCTGGCTACCTGGCTTTTAATCCCCTTTCTCCTGATCTTCTGCCCTGCTGTTTGTGCGTCCCTGAGTTGTCCCTGGGGCTGACTGCTCCTATGTCCGGGATCCGGGCTTTTATTCCCTTTTTCCTGCTCTCCTGTCCTGCTGCTTTGGGCAGACCCGAGTTTCCTCTCCTCAGCTAATCCCTTTGGCTGATTGCTCTTCTCTCTGGCTTCCTGGCTTTTTATCCCCTTTCTCCTGCTCTTCCTGCTTGCTACCTCAGGCGTTCCTGAGTTGTCTCTCCTCTCCTGTAACCCTGGGGCTGACTGCTCTTCTGTGTGGGTTCCTGGCTTTTTTTCCCCTTTCTCCTACTCTTCCGGCCTGCTACTCTGGGCGAGCCTGAGTTGCCTCTCCTCACCTAATCCCTTTGGCTGACTGCTCCTCTCTCTGGCTTCCTGACCTTTAATCCCCTTTCTCCTGCTCTTCCTGCTTGCTACTTTGGGCATCCCTGAGTTGTTTCTCCTCACCTGTAACCTGGGGCTGACTGCTCTTCTGTCTGGGTTCCTGGCTTTTTATCCCCTTCCTCCTGTTCTTCCCACTTGCTACTCCAGGTGTACCTGAGTTGTCTCTCCTCACCTGTAACCCTGGGGCTGACTGCTCCTCTGTCCAGGTTCCTGGCTTTTTATCCCCTTTCTCCTGCTCTTCCAGCCTGCTACTCATACATTATATATTATAGGATAATATCCATATGCCTATAAGGAAGACCAGTTAATAAGACTATTATTCAGATTTATGCACCAAAGATGAGGAAATTGAAGATTTTTATCAGCTTCTTCAGTCTGAAATTGACAGAACATACAATCAGGATGTATTAATTATCACTGGTGATTGGAATGCAAAGGTTGGAAACAAAGAAGAATCACAAGTAGTTGGAAAATTTGGCCTTGGTGGCAGAAGTGATGCTAGAAATCACATGATAGAATTTTGCAAGTTCAATGACTTATTCATTGCAAATATCTTTTTTCAACAACATAAATGGTGGCTATACATGTGGACTTTGCCAGATGGAATACACAGGAATCAGACTGACTGCATCTGTGGCAAGAGGAGATGGAAAAGCTCAATATCTTCAGCCAAAACTAGGCCAGGTGCTGATTGTGGAACAGACCATTAACTGCTCATATGCAAGTCCAATTTGAAGTTAAAGGCAATTAAAACAAGTCCAAGAGAGCCAAAGTATGATCTTGAATATATCCCTCCTGAATTTAGAGACCATACAAAGAAAATATTTGATGCATTGAACACCAATGACCAAAAACCAGAATTGTGGAATGATGTCAAGAATATCATCCATGAGAAAGCAAGAGGTCACTAAAAAGATAAGAAAAGAAGAAAAAACCAAAACTGATGACAGAAGAGACTCTGAAACTTGCCATTGAGTGGAGAGTAGCTAAAGCAAATGGAAGAAATGACAAGATAAAAGAGCTGAATAGAAGATTTCAAAGAGCAGCTTGAGCAGACAAAGCCAATTGTTGTAATGAAATATTCAAAGACCTGGAGTTAGAAACCCAAAATGGAAGAACATGCTCGGCATTTCTCAAGCTGAAAGAGCTGAGGAAAAAATTTAAGCTTCAAGTTGCAATATTGAAAGATTTCTATGGGCAAAATATTGAATGATGCTGGAAACAACAAAAGAAAATGGAAGGAATACACAGAGTCACTGTACCAAAAAGAACTGGTAGATCTTCATCCGTTTCAGGAAGTGGCATATGATCTAGAACCAATGGTAATGAAGGAAGATGTCAAAACTGCATCAAAGGAATTGGCAAAGAACAAGGCTCCAGGAATTGACGTAATACCCATTGAGATGTTTCAACAAATGGATGCCCCATGGAGACACTCAGTTATGTCAAAAGATTTCGACAACAGCTACCTGGCCAACTGACTGGAAGAGATCTATATTTGTACCCATTCCAAAGAAAGGTGATCCCACAGAATGTGGAAATTATTGAACAATATCATTAATATCACATGCAAGTAAGATCTTACTGAAGATAATTCAGAAACGGTTTCAGTAGTATATTGACTGAGAACTTCCAGAGGGGCAAGCTGAATTCGGAAGAGGATGTGGAACAAGAGATATCATAGCTGCTGTCAGATGGATCTTGGCTTAAAGCAAGGAATACCAGAAAGATGTTTACTTGTATTTTATTGACTATGCAAAGGCACTTGATTGTGTAGATTATAAGAAGTTGTGGATGACATTGAGAAGAATGGAAATTCCAGAACACTTCATTGTGCTCATGAGGAACCTGCACATTGACCAGGAGGCTGTTGTTCGAACAGAACAAGGGCACAGTGCATAGTTTAAATTCAAGAAGGGAGTGCATCAGGGTTGTATCCTTTCTTCATACTTATTCAATCTCTATGCCAAACAAATAATCTGAGAAGCTGGGCTATATGAAGAAGAATGTGGCATCAAGATTGGAGGAAGAATCATTAACAACCTGTGATACACTGATGACACAATTTTGCTTGCTGAAAGTGAGGATGACTTGAGGCACTTACTGATGAAGATTGAAGAATACAGTCTGCAGTATAAATTAAATCTCAATATAAAGAAAACAAAAATCCTCATAATTGGACCTATAAGCAGCATCATGATAAATGGAGAAAAGATTGAAGTTGTCAAAGACTTCACATTGCTTGTTTCTACAATCAGCACCAATGGAAGCAGCAGTAAGGACATTAGATGACATATAGCACTGGGCAATTTGGCTGCAAGGGACCTCTTTCAAGTACTGAGGAGGAAGAATGTCTCCTTGAGGAGTAAGGTGTGCCTGACACAAGCCATGATATTTTCAATCACCTTGTATGCATGTGAGAGCTGGACAATGAATAAAGAAGACAGAAGAAGAATTGATACTTTTGAGTTGTGGTGTTGACAAAGAATGCTGAAAGTACCTTGGACTGCTAAAAGAACTAACCAATCTGTCCTGGAGGAAGTGCAGCCAAAATGCTCCTTGGAAGTGAGAATGGTCAGACTTCATTTCATTTACTTTGGTCAAGTTGTCAGAGGGGACCATTCTTTGGAGAAGGGTTTCATGCTTGGTAAGGTGGAGGGTCAATGAAAGAAGGGAAGGCCCTCAATGAGATGGATTGACACAGTGGCTGCGACAATGGGCTCAAGTATAGCAAGGATCATGGAGCTTGAGTGGGACCAGTTGGTGTTTCGTTCTGCTATGCAGGGGGTCACTATGAGTCAGACACAACTTTATGGCACCTAACAACAACATCAAGGAACTTAGAAACTAATAAAAAAGTAAGATTACATTTCTATCTCCATAATCTCTATTTCTATACCTGTATATAACAATTTGGGAGCTCTGGTGGTATAGGCACTTGACTACTAACCAGGAGGCTGGTGATTCAAACCCACCAGCCACTCCTCCAAAAGAAGATCTGGCAATCTACTTCCACAGTGATACTGCCTTGGAACCCATGGAAGGGTCTCTATGAGTTGGATCTGACTCGACAGCAATGAGTTGAGTATATAACAGTTGCGATGGAGTCAATTCTGGCTCATGGAGACCCATGTGTGTCTGAGTAGAACTGTGCTCCATAAGGTTTTCAATGGCTGTGCTCTTTCAGAAGTAGATTACCAGGCCTTTCTTCCAAAGCATCTCTGGATGGGTTCAAACCACCAACCTTCCAGTTAGTAGCCAAGCACTCAATTGTTTGCACCTTCCAGGCACTATGTCTATATACTTATATACATATTTATGCTCTCTTGTTACTGAGTAGAACATGAAAACCCAAGAGCTGAAGAGAGAATACCAATAGTTTAGAGAAAGAAGAGATTGATTCTATCAGGAGACACAATAAGAGCAGTTATAACCAATATTTACGTTGGGGCTTTCTACAAGCCAGCTATGTTCTAATGGTTTTCCATGCATGAGTTTATTTAATTCTCATCATTCTCCCATGTGGTCATTTCTATGTGAAAAGGAATCTATCTGTCCACATCTCTTGGCTCTGTTTTCTTCTCTCTTGGCTGGATTCTCGATAGAATCTCCAGGGTGGCGGCAGAGTTACGGTGCTAGCCTAATTGGAGCCCAAGGCAAAAAGAAAAATCAATAATATTCATGCTGTCTTTTTTTTAAATTTCATATATTGCTTTTCATATTTTTTCCATTATTGTTGATTTTAAAAAAATAAAGCATTACAACCTAATTTTTTTGATGATTGAGGTTTTTGGTTGTTGTTGTTGTTATGTGCTGTCGAGTTGGACCCGACTCATAGCCACCCCTCCTTGGGTTTCCGAGGCAGTATCACTATGGAAGTAGATTGCCCCATCTTCCTCCTGAGGAGTGGTAAGCTTTCTTAAATCCTTAAATTTCCTCCCCAAATTCCTTTTAATCTACCCCTGAGGTGAGATTCTCACTCACCTCACCCTAGTCCCAGATCTCCTGTCATAAGACTAACTTCCACCAGTTTCAGGAGAGTTTCTCTTAATCATGGTTCCCCTAGGTAGGGCTGTCATTGACCTGACATTGGTCCATGCCCATCTCTGAACCAACCACTGAATCTCAGGAGGAATGCAGCTCTTTGGTTCACCTCTGGAGGTGGATATGGAATCAGTTCTATTCCAACTTTTGTCAGTGTTTTAAAGGAGTGTCTGTCTCATTCATAGTTCCTGGCAGCAGGGCCTGGAATAGAGATTCTCATTCAATTGATTTGGTGGGGGGTACACTCAGGAGAAGATGAGTAAGGAAAGCAAGAATGTGGTTACCCTGGAAACACTCTTCAGTGTGATGTGATTCCACTAAAATGAATCAGGAACCCCTCTGTGGACCCCATGCTGGCCAGTCATTGGCTCGGTCTGAGATGGCGGAGAGATACCTCCTATTTGGCTGAGGACAATGTGCTAGTGAATCAAGAACTGTGACCTGTTTTCAGCTAATGCATAAAACAGCCAGGGATGGTTGCATAGACCAAAAAAAAGGATTTGGTCAGGGCACCCTAGTTTCTAATATAAGGGGTGGTCCCCAAAGATACAATTACCAGAAAGGGAAATAGATGCTGGCCAGACATTCAAAAACATCTTCTATCCTTATTTTCTTACCAAAGAAAACCAAATTGATAATCCCTTACCAACATACAATTCAATGGAAAAGAGATATAACACACATGCACACATACCACGTACACTACAAAACTATATACACTACACACACACTGCAATACTATACACACTACATAAATGATACCCATGCTATGGACACACATATATTATACACACATACTCTGCATATTGCACACACACACACACACACACAATACACTTTCATACATCCTGATCTAGAATTTTGAACAGCAGAGGCAGCTGCCTTTGCTGTCTCCTGCTGTCTGGCTTGTAAGTAAAAGCTTTCAACTGAAAGTCGAAGAGCAGGGCTGCTAACCTGGGCTCACCTCCCTGCTTTCACACATCCCGCCTGAGCCCCAGAAAGCCAATGAATCTTGCTGACAATCCTTGTGCAGACCCATGAGTGGCTCAACAAGATTGCACTATGATGAACAAAATGGACTTCTCTCTTGAAAATTCCATTATGGGAGATACCTTGACATTTACAGAGTCCATGTAACAGAGAAATCGTGGTGGTGGAGTGAACTGAAGTAGGAGGAGGAAAAAAGAGACTCATTGTCAGCTGTGTACCATGCCAGGGAGCCTGCATGAATGCTCCTCTGTCAGTGAGGGGCAGCCCTGTCACCCTTTTATTAGCTGTAATTGAATGCCTACAGAGTTAGTAATTACAAATACCAGCCAGACCTCACAGGCTCATCTGTCTTTGTTTATCATCAGAGCAAGGATATTGATCCTTATGAGGGCCTCCCTTTCCTTTGGCTAGAGATGGGGAAATTGGATTAATAAGGCCCGACGTGTATTGTGTAACACACACCTCCAGGAAATGCAGATTGGAAGTGTTGAAAATTGATGAGCACTTCATTTTCTGGGGTATTTGGGCTGCTATCACCCTGCAGTACTTCCTCAGTAGGGGCTTACATCCAGATTCTCAATCATCATAGCATCCTTGATTTTCCTGGTGCCAACACAGCCCCACAAACAATGCAAAACACATAGTTACCTTCTATGTCACCTTTGTACAAGTAGAGAAAAAAATGGCCTAGATGGACAGCTAATTATTTTGATAACTGGTAAATAAAAGGAGGAGCCGAGCACAATAAAAGGAGGAGCCAAGCAATTGACTGACCTTTGCTGTGTGAATGGTAGTCGGAGATGATAAGAAGTTTCTGTTTAAAGAAGTAATACAGCTAATCAATGAAGAACAAATGACAGAATCAGAGCAATGTTTTTAAATCTCTGCTATGCACCAGAATCACCCAGAAAGGGCTTGTTACAACACAGATGCTGGACCCCACACCAAAGTTTCCCAGTAGGTTAGGGGTTGGGCTGAAGAATTATCATTTCTAACACCTTCCCAGGTGATGCTGGTGCTACTGGTATGAAGACTACCCTTTGGAAACCACTGAATTTGAGCAACACTATTTTGCAACTCTTTAATGAAGTAAGAGATGTAGGCAGCAATCATCAATGGATGTTAATGCCACACACACACACACATAAAAGAGGCAACTAAACCGTATGTGGCTAGTGAAGGAAGTACACAAAACCACCTGTGAGCTAGTTTCATAAAAAAAAAAAAAAAAAGAACCTGATTCCTCAAAAAGTTAAACACACAATTTACCATATGAACCAGTAATTCCACTTTTTGGTAATATCCTAAAGACTTAAAAGAAGAGCCTCCAATAGACACTTGTACACCAATGTTCATAAAATCACTATTCACAGTAGTAGAAATAAGCTAAATGCCCATCAAAGGATGAATAGATAAAATGTGGTACATACATGCAATGGATTATTAAGCAGACATATAGAGAAATGAATTTCTGATACATGATATAGATCTACCTCAGAAACATTATGCTGAGTGAAATAAGTCACACACAAAAGAAAAATGTTGTATGATCCCACTTATATGAGATATCTAGAACAGGCAAATTCATGGAGACAACAGTTTATTAAGATTACCAAGGATAGGAAGGAAGAGAAACAGGGGAAAAAAAATGGAACCTGACTCAGTCACACCAGGTCTAACTACCAATTTACAGATAATACAGGGGTCAGAGAAGCATGTGCCCCAACAGTGCCACAGAGATGCAAACAGCAAAATCCAGAGTGTGGTCAGTCTTTAACACAAACAACTCAGTTATTGCGTGGACAAAAGAAAAGGAGAGAAAATGTACAGATGAGAAGAAATTTGAGAGACACATGAACTCAGTGTCTGGACCTATTTGGATCTTGATCTGATTGAATCAGCTTCAAAAAAGAAAACTGAGACAAGCAGGGAAACCAGAAAACTGACCAGGCATTCCATGAAATCAGGGAGTTATTGCCATCACCTTCATTCTTCACATGGTTGTGTTCCTTATGAACCTTTAATTCTGTTGAAATGTCATTTCTTCATAGAAATTACTTTAGCCACCTTATCTTGATAGCTCCCTTTTCTCTATTTTAGTATCTGTTTGTTCCTTATGTAGTACTGAACATTTATAATTTATTTGTTCATGTGTTTGTGTAATTTTTTTTTTTCTTTTTGTGTGTCTCTACTACTAGATTCTAAACTCAGCCTCTTATATATTGACACTCTTTCCCTGGATAATCAGGTTAAGTCCCTTCCTGCTATATATCACCTGTCCACCTATTGTTAATCCTCCAGGTCATCTGTATTTCTCCTGAAGTCTACAGAGCCATGCTCAGTATACTTCTTCTCCATATCCCATCTCTACTTAGGCTATGGGAGTCACTTTTCTTAGACTACCATGGTTTTTCCCCAGTGGAGGTGCATATTAGTTCTTTATGAAGATGAAGCATTCACAGATCATTTTTGCACCTAGATTTTCTCTAGGAAATGGAACATTTAATCCAAGCTACCTTTTCCCAAATCTCCAAAAGAGGCTAAACTGTTCCAGCACATATGAATTAGATTTCTCAATGAGATCCATTATTTTTAATAAATTTATCTTTAATGGGTGCCCTGTGCTCTTTAGACTCTAGTATGTATATTTTTCAGATCCTTTATGCCATGGAATGGACATCAGTTACTCAGCATTTCACCCTAGTTCAATAATTACTAAATTTAGTTTAGTAAAACTAAAACTACATCAGTTTTAGAAAAACAAATATTCCATGTGGATGCATAGGGTTTTTATTTTAATTGTTGCTGTTATTGTAAGATGTGGTGAGTCATTTCTAACTCATAATGATCCTGTGTACAGCAGAATGAAACACTCCCTGGTCCTGTGACCGCCTATTGTTGCAGTCACTGTGTCAATCCATCTCCTTGAGGGTCTTCTTTTTTGCTGATCTTTTACTTTACCAAGTATGATGTCCTTCTCCAGGAGATGTCCATCCTGATACTTGTCCAGAGTACATGAGATGAAGTCTCACCATCCTCACTTCTAAGGAGACTTCTGGCTGTACTTCCAAGTTCCTTATTCATTGCCCAGCTTGCACATACATATACCACAGCTTGGGTCAGGTCCACTTTACTCCTCAAAGTGACATCTTTGGTTTTTAACACTTTAATGAGGTCTTTTGCTGAAGATTTACCCAATGCAATACATTGTATGATTTCTTGACTACTGCTTCCATTGGCATTGATTGTGGATGCAAGTAAAATGAAATCCTTAACAACTTCAATCTTTTCTCTGTTTGTCATCATGTTGCTTACTGGTCCAGTTGTGAACATTTTTATTTTCTTAAAATTGAAGTGTAATCCATACTGAAGACTGTGGTCTTTGATCTTCATCAATGTATTTTGGTTTGCTCATAAAGATCATAAGAGCTTTCACCTGGCTTTTTTTTTTTTTTTTTCCTGGAGGAAAAGTTATTATATGGGAGATCTCCTGAAAGTATACCCATCTCATCCAGAGACTGGCTCAGAGTCAAACACAGTCAGGTTTAGATAGAGAAGTGCTCATTGGACCTCAGCCTAGGCATACCCTTAACATAAAGAGCCCCCAGACGATCTTTCAGGATGGAGAATATAACATTCTGCTTGATGGCATCTGCACTCAGCCCTTGAAGAAAGACTCTACAGAATGCCCAAGTGTCCTGTTTTGCAAACATAGTTTACTCTAAAAAAGGTTTAAAGGACAGGGAATGGAGCATAATTCTGTTCTGGGACATATGGGGCACCATGAGTTGGTATCAACTCAATGGCAACTGGCTAGCTTGGCTTCAACATAAGATCTGTTGCCTATTCATGGTGATTGAAATTCTTGCATTCTGCCTCTCAGAATTCTTTATACATTATCATCCCAGATAATTCATAACTAATGCTTTCTAGTGCCTGAGACAGTGCAGATTGCAAGGAGTAGGGTGCCTGAGAAAGGAATATTTCAAAGCCCATTTTGGACCATCAATAATTAAATTGAACAAATATTCATTGAGCATTCGGCATATTCCATACACAGTGTGTACAGTCACTGTGCATAGTATATTGTGTACACAGAAGAGACTCAAAGAACTAGGGACATAAACAATAAATAAAATGGCATAGAGTGTGCTATGATCCTCCTACAGGATGAAGGACTATACTCCTAGCTGTTGAAAGTACTGTTGGCTGACAGCCCTCAGCTATTAGCCCATTTCAGGAGTTTCCTCAGCTAGAGACAGCTGCCTTGCCCAAAGTCACATCCCCTTCCTGCAGCAATCTATCTAATGCCTGGTCTAAAGGTCTAAGGAAACCTTCCTTAGAGTTCCCCATTCCTGAGGCCTTTGTGGAGACTGCATGGCAGCTTAACTCCTCCCTCTGCTCTGGTCTGCTTCCTTCTCCTCCCTTCTTCAGGTGCTTTTCTCAATCAAAACCCACTGCCACCAAGTCATTTCTGACTCAGAGTGACCTTTTAGGACAGAGTAGAACTGCCTCGTAAGATTTCTAAGGCTGTGAATATTTGTGGAAACAGACTGCCTCATCTTTCTTCCATCAAGCAGCTGGTAGGTTCAAACCAATAACTTTTTGGGTAGCAGGCAAATGTTTTAACCACCATGCCAACAGAGCTCCTTTCTCAACAGTACCACTCAATAAACATTCTGCATGTTAATGTCCAACCCATGGCCTGCTTCCTGGGAAATACAACGTGCAACTGTTAGCAACTGAGGGAATTTCTGTTTAAGGTGCTCAGAATCTAGCTATAGAGCTAGTTATACAAGTAACTAACTGTGATCCATGATGTAAGTGCCCTGAGCCAATTCAGTGGGGAGTCAGTGCTATGAAAACAATGAGGAAGAAGTAATATATAGTCCTTCTGCTCCTAGCCTTCCTTTCCATCAAGGCAGTATTTGGGACAAGAAAGAATGAGCTCTGTACTACAGGGGAGCAAAAATGTAGGATAATTACCACTTTGCATGGCCAGGAAGTATAATTATTTTTAAAGGTCCATTTATTCTCTTCTAGTTTCTCTTTCACAACTTCTTCATTTTTACACTTGGATAATACCTTGACTTTCATTTCAAATAGTGTACTGGGCTTTCAACAACTCCGAGGTACACATTATGCAGTCTGCCATACAGCTGAAAGGCCAAATCCCAAGTAATGGGTTTTGGAAGATCAATAACCAAGTTGTTCCCAGACTTGCTAAAGGAGGTTTTACATTTATAATGTAAAAACAAAAGGTTCAAAGAAAGAAGAGAGTTCATCTAAAGAGAGATTACATCATTAAAACTTTAATTAACCTGATGGCTTTGACTTAAGAAAATCAATGGAGTCTTCTCACTTGTAGGAAAGAATAAATTTAATATTATATGGTGCAAATGTTTTTCTTTTTATCCCCCTAGTTTAGTATGTGATTAGTTTGGTGAGGGCCTGTTGAAGTTATTTCCTTCTAGAAGTTTAAAATTGGCAATTTTCAGAATTAAAAATATGATCATCTATATTTAGAATAAAATTTATAAAGATCTTAAAACTTAAAAAATATATGTATTTCCCAGGGAAGTAAGATACCTAGTGTTTGATTCCCTTTAAGAAGCACGGGGTGGTGGAAGGCAGTGAAAGCATTTTTAGGTGGATATAATTATGTTCAAATTTATTCCTTTGGGAGATTGAGATTTTTCTATTGAATAGCTCATTTCAACAAGCAAGTTCTGTTGTTTTAGCTACAGTCCAGCCAGCTCCTGGCTCATGGTAATCCCACACACAATGAAAGGGACAGCTGTCCCATCCTGAACCATCCCCATGATTTGTTGTGGATTGGATGGTTGTGATCCACAGGGTTTTCACTGGCTGATTTTTGGAAGTGGATCTCCAGGCCTTTCTTTCATCCTGCTCCATCATAGCATGGAAGATTCCCTGAAACCTGTTCAGTATCCTAGCAACACACAGGCCTCCACTGACAGATGGGTGATGGCCGCACATGTGGTGCATTGGTCAGGAATTGAAACTGGGTCTTCCACAGGGAAGGCGAAAATTCCACCACTGTGCCAGCAGTGCCTCATAAGTACTGTGCTTGCCACTCTGAGGTGTTAAAGAAGTATTTACCTCTGTTTCTAATTATTATTATTTATTCTTTACTTTTATTGTGGTGAAAACATACACAAGATACCACCAACATAACAAGTTCCACATTTACATCTCAGGGACGTTGATGACATTTTTCATGTTGTGCCACCGTTGTTGCTTTCTTTTTCCAAAATATTCTACTACCATTAGCATAAATTCAATGCCCCACAAACAAAAGCTTCCCTTTTCCCTCTCCCTCCTACCCCTGGTGACCACTAATAATACTTAGTTTCTATAAATATATAAATATATATATATATATATATATATATATATAT
>NW_006921731.1:4571721-4586902 GCF_000298275.1 Orycteropus afer afer
AACCTATATAGGAATTTTCTCTCCCCTCCCCTTCCATCCTGGCAACCAATAAAGAAATTTTCCTTCCTTATATAAACTTTTCTTTGACTTTTTACAAAAGTGAACTAATATAATATTTGTCTTTCTGTGACTGACTTAGTTCACTCAGCATAATGCCTCCAAGTTCATCCATTTTATGTGGTGTTTTGCAGATTCTACAGTATTCTTTAGGGTTGCACAGTATTCCACTGTGTGTATGCACCACAGTTTGTCTACCCATTCCATGGTTGATGGACAATTAGGTTGTTTCCATCTCTTTGCTATCATATATAGTGCTTTGATGAACATAGGTGTGTCCTGCCTCTCACTTCTTTAGGATATTTTCCTAGTAAAAACATTGCTAGGTCAAATGGTATTTCTATTTCCAACTTTTTGACGAATCTCCATACCAATTTCCACAGAGATTGTGTTATTTTACAGTCCCATCAGCAGTGTATGAGAGTCCCAATCTCTCCACATCCTTGCCAGCATTTGTTATTTTCTGTCTTGTTGAACTTTGCTGCTAATGCTGATGTGATACAGTATCTCATGGTTGTTTTGACTTGCATCTCTCTAATGGCTAATGATTATGAACATTTCTTCATATGTTTGTTGACTGCCTGAATATTTTCTTTGGGGAAGTGTCTGTTCATGTCTTTTGCCCATTTTTTTAATTGGATTATTTGTCTTTTTGATGTTGAGGTGTTGGGGTTTTCTATAAATTTCAGAGATATGCCTTTTTCTGATATGTCATTGCTGTATTTTTTTCCCAAAATCTATAGGTTCTTTTTTGACCCTTTTGAAGAAGTCTTTTGACAGACATAAGAATTTTATTTTTAGAAGGTCCAAATCATCTAGTTTATCTTCTGCTGTTTGTGCATGTCGGGTTATGCTTGATAGTCTATTTATGCCATAAATTAGAGCTCCTAAGTTTGCCCTTATTTTTTCTTTGATGAACTTTATAGTTTTAGGCTTCATACTTAAGTCTTTGATCCATCTGGAGTTCGTTTTTGTGTGTGTTATAAGATAAGGATCTTGTTTTGTTTTCTGCAAATAGATATCCGTTTTGCCACCATCATTTGCGAAAGAGATTATCTCTTTACCATTTAATGGAGTTCAGCATTTTGTCAAATATCAACTACAGATCTATTTCTGGGTTCTCAATTTCATTCACTGGTCTATGTGTCTGTTGTTGTACCAATACTGGGCTGTTTTGACTACTGTGCCTGTATAGTTAGTTTTGAAATCTGGGAGTGGGAGACCTTCTATTTTATTCTTCTTTTTCAGTAGTGCTTTGCTTATCTGAGGTCTCTTTCCTTTCCATGTGAAATTAGTGATTGTTTTTTTTCCATTTCCTTAAGGATTGTTAATGGAATCTGGATTGGGATTGCACTGAATGTATAAATTTCTTTTGGTGGAATTGACATTTTCACAATGTTCAATCTTCCTATCCATGAGCATGGTATGATCTTCCATTTATGTAGCTCTCTTATGGTTTCTTGAAGTATTGTTTTGTAGTTTTCTTTGCATAGTTCTTTTGTGTTCCTGGTAAAATTTATTCCCACATATCTTATCTTCCTATAAATGTTATAAATGGTATTGATATCCTTATTTCCTTTTCAGGAATCTCTTTGCTGGTGTAAAGGAATCCAACTGGTTTTTGTATCTTGATCTTGTATCTTACTACTATGCTAAATCTTTCAATAAGTTACAGTAGTTTTCTTGATGAGTCTTTTTGGGTTTTCTATGTATAAGATAATATCATTGCCTGCTGTGATTTGCTTTGTAAACTTTCATCCAAATCACAATTAAAATAAAAAAAAAATCATATCTGCAAATAAGGATAGTTTTACTTCTTTCTTACTTATTTGGAGGGCTTAGATTTCCCTCTCTGGCTTTATTGTCCTTGCTAGGACCCCCAATACAGTGTTGAATTGAAATGGTGATAGAGGACATCCTTGTCTTGTTCCTGTTAGCAAGGAGAATGATTTCAGTCTCTTTCCATTGAAAATAATATTGACTGTTGGTTTTGAATATATGCCCTTTATTATATTGAGGAATTTCCCTTCTATTCCTATTTTTCTGAGAAGTTTTTAATCAGGAATTGGTGTTGGATTTTATCAAATGTCTTTTCTGCATCGATTGAGATGATCATGTGACTCTTTTCCTTTATTTTACTTACATGATGGATTACATAGATTGCTTTTCTAATGTTGAACCATCCTTACATAGCTGGTATGAATCCCACTTGGTCATGATGTATTATTTTTTTTTGATATGTTGTTGGAGTCTATTGTCTAGGATTTTGTTGAAGATTTTTGCATCTATATTCATAAGGATTACTGGTCTGTAGTTTTCCTTTCGAGTGGTGTCTTTGCCTGGTTTTGGTATTAGGATTATGCTCGCTTCGTGAGATGAATTTGGGATAATTCCATCCTTTTCTACATTCTGGAATAGTTTGAGTACGATTAGTGTCAGCTCTTCTCTGAATGATTGGTCAAATTCTCCAGTGAAACCATCTGGGCCAGGACCTTTTTGGTTGGTAAGTTTTTTATGATCTATTCCATTTCTTCTTTTGTTATGGGTCTGTTCAAATTTAGGTAAATCGTGTGTTTCTGGAAATTTGTCCATTTCTTTTAGGTTTTCAAATTTTTGGAGTACAGTTCTGATATATTATTCTGATATTCTGATCTTATTCTTTTTATTTCTGTTGGTTCTGTTGTGACATCTTCCCTTCTGTTTCTTATTTGTATTATTTGGATTTTCTCTTTCTTTTCCTTTGTTAAGTTTGCCAGTGGTTTGTTGATTTCATGAATCTTTTCAAAAAACCAACTTCTACTCCTGCTGATTTTTTCTGTTGTCTTTCTGTTTCACTTATTTCTGCTTGAATCTTTATTATTTCTTTTCTTCTGGTGACTGTAGGCTTTTTTTTTTTTTTTTTTTTTGCTGCTCTTTTTCTAATTGTTGGTGATGTTGGGTTAAGGTGTTGATTTTGGACCTTTCTTCTATTTTGATGTGTGTGTTTTGGTTTTATTTATGGCTACAAATTGCCCTCTGGTCACTACTTTTGCTGTGTCTCAAAGATTTTGGTACGTTTCATTTCCATTCTCATTTGATTCAAGAAACATGAAAATTTCATTTCTTATTTCTTTTATTACTCAGTTGTTTTTGAGGAGGGTGTTATTGAATTTCCATGTGTTTACTGTTTTTCCATTGGTCTTTCCTCATGTTGATTTCTAATCTTGTAGCACTGTGATCTGATAAAATGCCTTGCAGTATTTCAGTGTTTTTAAATTGATTGAGGCTTTCTTTGTGGCCTAATTATGATCTATTCTGGAGAACATTCCACATGAGCTGGAGAAGAATGCATATTGTGCTATTGTTGGGTGAAGAGCTATGTAGATGTGTATAAGATCAAGTTGATTGATTATATTGTTTTGTTTCTTTGGCATCTTTGTTGAGTTTCTTTCTAGTAGTTCTATCTTTTATTGAGAGAGATGTATTAAAATCTCCACTGAAAGCTCTGGTAGCCTAGTGCCTAAGGCAGTTGACTGCTAACCAGAAGGCTGGTGGTTCAAACCCACTAGCCATTCCTTGGAAGGAAGGTTGGACAATCTACTTCCATAGTGATATTGCCTCAGAAACCCAAGGAGGGGTTGCTATGAGTCAGGTCCGACTCAATGGCAAACAACAACAGCAACAACAATAACTATTACTGTGTAGGAGCTCTGGTGGCATAGTCCCTAGGGCATTTGACTGCTAACCAGAAGGCTGGTGGTTCAAACCATCTACTCCTCAGAAGGAAGGTTGGGCAATCCACTTCCATAGTGATACTGTCTTGGAAGCCCAAGGAGAGGTCACTATGAGTTGGATCTGACTTAATGACAGTGAGTTTGGTTTTGGTTTTGAAAGGGGAGCCCACTGAGCTGAGCTAGGCTCTTGGGGGATTGTCCCAGGGAAGAAGTGAATATGCAAATCTTCTTTGTCTTTTCTTGGCAAATTTTATGGATAGGCACCTAGAATAAATGTCAGAATTTTACAATGAGCTTAGCTTTTGAAGGCAGCACATAGCCCTTGGACATTTTCTTCACGATAGAAGTTGGAATGAGAGGAGGTGAGTCCAAGAGTTGTGGGGTATAGGCAGCCTAAGAGGCAAGATATAATTTAGTTTTCAAAGCAGATTGCTTTAGCTTGTTAATATCTCAGTTAATCTGGTTTTGTTGTGGGTTCAGACAACTCTTGTGCAGTCTGAGTTTTGGAAAGCATTAAAGTAATCCCCACACAAGAATTTAAGAAACATACTAAGATCCTTGTTTGCTAGTCCTGTGGGTTTCACAGGAAAGACATTTATGATGAGTTATGTACCAGATGGATAAGTTATGTAACAAGATGGATAGATATAATGGCTGCAACAATGGGCTCAAGCATACTAACAATTGTGAGGATGGCACAAGACCAGGCAGTGTTTTGTTCTGTTGTACCCAGGATTGCTATGAGTCATGAAGTCACCTTACAACAAACATGTGCCAGAAATACATGGGAGAGGTTTGTGCGAGAATGGAAAGTGTTCAAACTTTGAGGGCAGTCATCGATCTTGTTATCTCCTGGATGATTTTCAGCAAGTCAATTAATTCCTTTGGTTTCAATCTCCTCAAGGGCAAAGTGTGTGTATGTGTGTGTGTGTGTGTGCTAATATACATAAAAATCATGGCATACTTATTGACATTTAGTGGGAACTCATTAACTGTAGCTTTGTAGCTACTATTGTTATTAGCTTGATATCCTCTCTTTGATTTTAAATTCAGTTATAATATGTTTAGCTTTTGATCATTTGTATAATGTTTCATGTCTTGTTTACTACCATTTTCATTTTCATTAGGTGCCTCTGGGTTCTCCTTGATGCTACTGCACCCATTTTGAAGATTACCACAGCAATTCATTTATCAGAATTTGCTTGTGATAGAAACCTATTAGCACTCAGAGTTGCTACTAATCCAACGGTGAAACTTATATAATATTCATTCACTTATTTGTTCAAACAGTATTTATTAAGTGCTTTTGTAACATGGTGGCATAGTGCCTAAGGCATTTGACTGCTAACCAAAAGGCTGGCAGTTCAAACCCACCAGCCACTCCCTGGAAGGAAGGTTGGGCAATCTACTTCAATAGTGATATTGCCTTGGAAACCCAAGGAGGGGTGGCTATGAGTTGGATCTGACTCCACAGCAATGGATAGGTTTTGTAACATGACTTGTGGCTGTAATGATAAACAAGGTAAGCATGGCTTCTGCTCTCATGGATCTAATAATTTAGTGGGGGAATCAGCTGACCTGGTGGTCATCACTAAATGTGTCATGTGCTGTCAAAGCAGAAATATAGATGTAATGGGAAAAGAAGAAGAAGAAGAAGAAGGAGAAGAGGAAGAAGAAGGGCATTTCACCCAGTTCTAAGTTAATGAAAGTTTCCAAGAGGAATTGATAGATATGGTGAGAACAGAAAAATGAGCAGAATTAGCATAGCAGAAGAGAAAGGGAGATATAGATAAGTGTATTGAACAGAGGAAACAATATTTAGTAAGCCCCTGCCCAGTGCTGGTTAAATAGAAGTGCACTTTGTCTGATCACCTTCTATGGCAGAAACTACTAGTTGTCACTCAAGATTTATTTTTCCTTTCTATATTAATAGAACTCCAGATTTTTAGCTGACCACATGACTACATGGAATAGAGACTGTATTTCATACAACTCTTGCAACTAGGGGTAATTATGGACTTGCTACTAGCCAATAAAATGTAGTAGGTATAGCGGGTTTCATTTCTAGGAAAAGTCCATAGAGAAAAGGAGTGTCCCTTCTCCTTCTTATTTTTATTCCTGATGACTGGAGCTGTAGCAGCCATCTTGGCACATGAGGTATGTGCTGTTTGTTGAGCAACAAGATAGACAAATATTGATGGTAATAATAGAGCAGTTATGACACTCTTGGATTTCCTACCTTTATATTTGAGAGAAATAAACTCTTTTTAAAGGTATTGTTTATTGAAGTTATCATTATTGTTTTGGGTTTTCTGTCACAGCCCAAAATAATCCTTACTAATCCAGTTTGTGTGGACATATCCATCTCCAAATGGCTTCTGAATCAATAATAATGAAGTTTATGTCTCTTAGCAAAAAGTCAGTGGTTCAAACTCACCAGCTTCTCTGAGGAAGAAAGATGAGGCAGTCTGCTTCGGTAAAGATTTACAGCCTTGGAAAGAAACTCTATAGGGCAGTTCTACCCTGTTCTTTAAGGTTACTATCAATCAGAACATTAATCGCTTAACACTTTAAAGTGTTAAGAGCAAAGATGTCACTTTGAAGACTAAGGAAGTGCTCCTAACCCAAGCCATGTTGTTTTCAATCACCTCATATGCATGTGAAAGCTGGATAATGAATAAGAAAAAACAAAGAAGAGTTAATGCCTTTGAATTATGGTTTTGGCAAAGAATACTGAAAATACCATGGATTACCAGAAGAGTGAACAAATCTGTCCTAGAAGAAGGGCAGCCAGAATGCTCGTTGGAAGCAAGAATGGCAGACGTCTCACCTACTTTTGTTATGTTGTCAGAACTATTCCCTGGAAAAGGACATCATGTTTGATAAAGTGAAGGGTCAGAGAAAAAGAGGAAGGCCATGAACAAGATGGATTGACACAGTGGCTGCAATGATGGGCTCAGGTATAGCAAGGATTGTGAGGCTGGTGCAAGACTGGGCAGTGTATTTTTCTGTTGTCCATAGGGTTGCCATGAGTTGGAGACAACTCTCCTGCACTTAACAACAACAGCAACAGCAGCATGAGTTGGAATCAACTCAGTGGCAGTGGGTTGGGCTTGATTTGGCTATGTATCACTCACTCACTGCCATTGAGTCAATTCTGACTCATAGCAACACCTCCTAGGGTTTCCAAAGTGGTATCTCTACAGAAGTAGATTGCCTAGTCTTTCTTCTGAGGAGTGGCTGGTGGGTTTGAACAACCAGCCTTCTGGTTAGCAGTCAGTGCCTTAAGCACTACATCCCCAGTTTTCTCTGGTTATGTATAAACTGGTCTTTTTCACTTGGGAATGGGCTAAAATGACTTTGCTAGGTGGAGGCTTAAGATATCGAGAACACTGACATGATGTTTTGAGGATGCAATTGTATTTCATCTCAGATGTTTTCCCAAATCAACATATACATTCAATGCTTTTGATCACTTATTTTCTCCCATATTCTTCCTTTCCTTCATGTAAAGAAAAAAAATAGATAGATAGTGGTGATGATGGTGGTGTGTTCAATGAAGAAACAGATGATCTAGACATATTAGTGTTGGGAATGAAAAATGAATGGAAAGATTGGGATACCTGTTTAGTATTGTTGAATCAAATTGGCAATTGGTACATGACTCCATATTTTTCTCCATTCCCATAATGGCTCCATTGATCACCTTTATTTTTCAAAATAAACTTTTAAGGATTTATAGAAAAATTGTAAAGCTAATGTAAGCAGTTTCTATATATCTCACACCACTTTTGCCTATTAACTCTGGTGGCATAGTGCCTAAGGCATTTGACTGCTAACCAGAAGGCTGGAAATTCAAACCCACTAGCCACTCCTCAGAAGGAAGGTGGGGCAGTCTACTTCCGTAGTGATACCACCTCGGAAACCCAAGGAGGGGTCGCTATGAGTTGGATCCGACTCAACAGCAGTGAGTTGATATATTTCTTACCACTAATGAACCACTATTGGTAAGTTATTAACTAAAATCCACACTTTATTTGTATTTCTTTTCTTGTCACTGATTGTGCTTTTTCTGTTCCAGAAGCCCAGTCAGGACATGACATTACTTTTATTCATATCTTCTTAGATTTCTCTGGGCTATGACAGTTTTCTTAGATCTTTTCTATTTTTCCTGACTTTAATAGTTTTGTGAAGTACTGGTCATGCATTTTGCAGAATTTCACTCAATTGAGATTTGTCTGATGTCTTCTCGTAATTAGATAGAGGCTATGGATTATTGAGAAGATGATCACCAAGATAAAATGTCATTTTCAGTACAGCATATAAAGGGTATATATTATCAACATGAGTTATCACCATTGATGTTGATTTTGATCAATTGTCTGAGGTGTCAAGAATGGATTGCGTGTAAGACTGTGTTTAGTTTTCTCAGAAACTGCCAAATTGTATTCCAAATGGCTGTACACTGGTGGTTAATGAGAGTTCTTGTTGCTGTGCATCTTTGCCAGCAATTGGTATTGTATTTTTCAAGTTATTATTATTTTTACCATTCCAATAGGTATGCAGTAAGTATATCATTACTGTTTGACTTTCAGTTGCCTAATGAAAGGTCCCTGCGTGATGCAAATGGTTTGCACTTAGCTGGTAATTGAAAGATTGGCGGTTCCATCTACCAGTGGCACCATGGGAAAAAAGGCCTGGTGATCTGCTTCTGCAGAGGTCACAGTCCCCCCGCCCCCCCCAAAAAAAAACCCCTATGGGGCAGTTCTACTCTGTAATATATGAAGTTGTCTTAAGTTGGAATCAACTCGATAGCAGAAGAAAATAACAAATGATGTTGAGTATATTTTTTCATATATTTATTTACCATCTGTATATCTTGTTTGGTGAGATGTCTATTAATATCCTTTGATCATCTGGTTAATTCTGTTTGTATAAATTGCCCTTTGCTTGTTACTGTCACCTTTTTCTGATTTTGTTATTTGGAAAAGCTCAAGGCTGTTGGAGATATTCAAGAGGGTATATTTAATTCTTACAAAAGGGTAGGAAAAGGCTGTTTGGAACCTGTTGATCTCAAAGGATAGACAGGTGCTTCCAGTTAGTCTTTAGGCCCAAAGATAAAAGAACATGGAGGGAATTTGGGTAAGACTTCGAAGGATTGCTAGGTAATCCCAAAACCTTTATTCCTCAGTCTCTATCGTGTTTGTGTCATGGGGTTTATGTCACTATCATCTGTTAGGAATCATTTGGACCTATTGTGATGGTCAGGAACATTATTCTGTAAGCATATAATCCCAACTCAAGATTTAAGCAAAGTTAAGATTTGACTCATCTCCCATGAGACGGTGCCTCATCACTGAGATGAATGTTCTGAATGATCCAAGTATCATCCTTCATTACAAATTTGTAGAGATTCTTGCATTTGGCACACTTTCACTTAGTTCTTGTTTGATGAATTGACTTACTTAAAATCTGGAAGGACTGTTCAAACTCCCTGCCAGGGATGTGGTTGTGGCTATCCATCTAGAACATAGCCTGGGTGGCAAAGGAAACTCTTGGCACACTGCTTCACAGAGACTTATAAACAATAATTAAATGGACTTATGCATTCCAATTCTGCTGTTTCATTTCCTCCTTCCAAAATACATGGAGGAGTTTTAGTTCTGGATAATAAATGACAAGAATCATAGCTCTCTGCATTTAAACCAAATGAGCTCAATAAGAGTATACAATTCTTGCAATTACAATTTTACTGTTTTGCATATATTCACAAAAGAAGGAGAAAACAAGGAAGCACAGGCTTATTGGTATGCTGAGGGCTGAGAGCTTTGTGAGGCCTCTGGTTGTCATAAGATCTGGAACTTGCTGACAGCTCTGCTGCTTGTGACTGGCTCTGTGATCTTGGGCAAAGCACTCTCCTCTTCTGGGATGAGTAACTGGAAGCAGATGATATCTGATTTATTTTCAGATGTAGTATGTGATGGTAATAGATTTCTAAAACAGGCTACATTCTTTGTGTAAAGGGGAAGACAGACAAGAAATTGCCTTGTAAAACTTGTATTGACTCTAGTCAGCCACCAGGGGGCATCCAATAGCACCTCTTTTCTACAAAGTGGCTGGATGTATAGCTTGGAGTTGTCTGCATCTAATTTCAGTAAATAGAACCATTCTTTCCCATTGACACAATTTCAGAGTTACGTTCCCTCAGGAAAGCAGTAGCTCCTGGAGGCGATAAAAACAGTGCTCAAGAATATTAGCAGTTTTAACAGCAGAATTTAAAGGCAACATACTTAATATATCTTTGATATTATCCTCATCATGTATTGCATTGCATTTGCTGTCTTAAGTTAGCAATTTTATGAGGTTGTGGAAAAAATTAAATGTTTTTGGCTAAGAATATTTCAATGATTTTCTTTATTTCCTGTGAAAATAGGGAACTGTCACCTCTGAAAGCCCTGTTGGTGTACTTTAAAATATCTCAGCGGATGAAAATCCTACAGAACTCGATTCTCCTCTGATATACATGGAACCTTCATGAGTAGGAATCAACTTAACAGCAACTGTTAGTAGTAATAGTAACAAAATGCAAACCAAACTTACTGCCATTAAGTTGATTCCGACTTGCAGGGACCCAGTTTGGATTTACAAGGGTGTAAATCTTTACAGAGGAGCTCTGGTAGCATAATGCCTAAGGCACTTGATTGCTAACCAGAAGCCTGGTGGTTCAAACCCACCAGCCACTCCTCGGAAGAAAGATGGGGCAATCTACTTCCGTAGTGATACTGTCTTGGAAACCCAAGGAGGGGTCACTGAATCGGGTCCAATTCAACGGCACATAACAACAACAAACCTTTACAAAAGCAGACTGCCTCGTCTTTCTTCTGCAGAGTGGCTGATGGGCTCTAACCATTGATCTTTTGGTTAATAGCCAAATGCCTTAACCACCACACCACCAGAGCTTCTTACTAATAGTAACAGTACAGGGTTAATGTATTACATTTACCTTACCCATCTC
This sequence comes from Orycteropus afer afer, assembly GCF_000298275.1. NCBI lineage: Eukaryota > Metazoa > Chordata > Mammalia > Tubulidentata > Orycteropodidae > Orycteropus > Orycteropus afer. The sequence continues at coordinate 4,582,507 of NW_006921731.1, forward strand.
TCCATTGTTTAGTGCTCATGATGGGCAAAGAAGGAACTGCACATATCAACATAGAATGACAGGACTGGAAAAGCTAGCAGAGCTCATCTGGTACCCATTGCACTGATAAGGAAGCCAAAATGACACCACGAAAACCAAACTCACTGCCATCGAGTCAATTCAGACTCATAGTGACCCCTATTGGGTTTCCAAGGCAGCAGATCTTTATGGAAGTAGACTGCTCAGTCTTCCTTCCATGGAGTGGCTGGTAGGTTTGAACTAATAACCTTCCGGTTAGCAGTCAAATGCCTTAGGCACTACATGCAAAGACATACAGATAACTAGACTGACTTGATACTACTTTATATTAGTTACTTATGAGGCCAATAGGAGGAACACTAAACTATTAAACTCACTGCCGTGGAGTTGGATCTGACTTATAGCGACCCCTCCTTGGGTTTCCAAGGCGGTATCATTATGAAAGTAGATTGTCCAATCTTCCTTCCGAGGAACACTAGCCTGGTCATAGTCAAAGCAATAAAATATGTGCATAGTAGATGGGATTAACCATGTTGGGGGGCAAATCCAAAGGCAGTTTATTAAAAAAAAAAAAAAAAAAAAAAAAACCTCAGTTCCATAGAGTCAGTTCTGACTCATAGCGACCTTCATTGGGTTTCCAAGGCAGTAAATCTTTACAGAAGTAAATCACCCCGTCTTTCTTCCATGGAGTAACTGGTTAGCAGCCAAATGCATTATCTGGTTGACCTTCTGGTTAGCAGTCAAATGCCTTATTCATTACATCATGAGAGCTCCTTTCTGTAGTATATAAGTCACTGGAATGTTTAGAAAACTCCGATCAAGGAGACTTCTCAAAAGGTAAGATAGAACAGTGTTTGTACTTTAGTAAATGAAAACATAAATTATATATGAATGGAAAAATATTGTAGGAAGAAGGAAATGGTTATACTAGAGCTAGGACAGAAAGCCAAGAGCTATGTGGTTACAGAATGTGTCTAGGACTTTCCACTGGCAAGAAAACATTAACTCTTATGATAGCTCTTACTGCAAATGATATGGTGATGAGATCTTTTGATGGCCTTCAACAATTTTCCACTGTTTGCCCTAAATGTATATGGCCCAATATCTCTATCTGTAGCTAAACTGCCAAATGCTATGTATTATTACCTCCTTTCTGCACCATATCTGTTCCCTTTACATTTTAAGCTGTTGTCCAAAGCAAATGTAATGAAAGTAAACATTTAAGCAAGAACAAATTCACCCAAAAGGATCCTTGTCTTTGAAAGAATGTTCAATGAATCAGCAGAAATGGAATCCAGTTTTTAATGGTTTCATAGACTAGGTTGTTGTTGTTGTTGTTATATGCCGTCAAGTCATACCTGACTCATAGTGACCCTCCTTGGATTTTTGAGGCAGTATCACTACAGAAGGAGATTGCCCAACCTTCCTTCCGAGGAGTGGCTAGTGGGTTTGAACTGCCAGCCTCCTGGTTAGCAGTCAAGTGCCTTATGCACCACACTACCAGAGCTCCCCAGAGACTAGGGCTTAGCCTTATATTGGCCTTCCTTGATATTTGCTGCATATTTGCAGTTGGTTAGTTATACAATGTTCAGAGTATAGTCAAGATGGGCAGCTCCTAAACTAGACTTGAGGGAGTATTGTCTGTGAACCTGATGAGTTCAGTAGATTCTTTGTTTAGCTCAGTTATGCTTTCTACAGAAGTCATTCAAAACGGACTCAGATATTTACATATTGAGAGTCATTGGGTGGTACAAAGTTAAAAATACCTCAGTTTTAAAATAATAATAATAATAATAATAATAACAATAAAACTCAGTTCCATAGAGTCAGTTCTGACTCATAGCAACCTTCATTGGGTTTCCAAGGTAGTAAATCTTTATGGAAGTAGATCACCCCATCTTTCTTCCGTGGAGCAACTGGTGGGTTTGAATCGTTGACCTTCTGGTTAGCAGCCAAATGCCTTACACACTTGGCTACTAATGGGAAGGTGGGCAGTTTAAGTTCACCAAAAGGCACCTCAGAAGAAAGCCCTGGTGATCGACCTTTGAAAAATCAGCCTTTGAAAACTCTAAGGAGCACAATTCCACTGACAAACATGGGGTTGCTATGAGTCAGAGTTGATACAGAGGCAACTTTTACCTGCACCTTGACCGCTCCATCATATAAATAGACATACTCCTCCCATTGCCCATGAATGAGGGAGGTAGAATGGTAATGAAATCAGCTACTGATGAGTTTTCAGGCAGCAGAAAAATTTAAGCATTGGATGCTGTCATATTGAGTGTTAATTGGCATCTCAGATGCTGTAGGAGGCAAGACTTTAAGATGGATGAAATAAAAGAATGTTGTTGTTGTTTGCTGTCGAGTCAGACCTGACTCATAGGGACCCTTCCTTGGGTTTCTGAGGCAGTATCACTATGGAAGTAGATTGCCCCATCTTCCTTCCGAGGAATGGCTGATGGGTTTGAACCACCAGCCTTCTGGTTAGCAGTCAAGTACCTTAGCCACTATGCTACCAGAGCTCCTGAAATAAAAGAATACTCACATATATTTTAAAGAGAAACAACACACTTCTCTTTTCTGTTTTTACAGACTCATCTTTGTAACATATCTTTGGACAAGGATCAAGGTATTTTTCACAATTGCTATAGCAAGTTGAACACACTATCCTAGGCTTTTGATTTCCAATTGCCAAGTCTTGTGGATGCTTAGCAATTTCAGACTATGACATGAGTAAGTTTAAGCTGTCTCAGTCTTCTGAACTAAGAAGTTGGTTCCATCCCCTAGATGGGGATGGAACATTTTATTGATTAAAACAATGTAAACCCCATTATTCAACTGAATTATGGTGCATGTGATTCAGTCTCTTAAATTTGATTGGCATGAGTCAGCCATGCTATGTCAGGCAGCTTTGGGACTTTGACCAACTCAAAAACTCAGGCTCGGGATTATGATCCATCCAGTCACCGGGCCTTCTTAGTAGAGTGCTCTCTAGACTTCTGCAGAAAATTCTACTCTCCTTATTGACTTTTCCATTCAGATCATCATATCGCCTAATTTTGCAAACTTCTCATCCAGGCTTCCTTTTGCACAATCATGCTGCAACTCACATATACATGTAAATTTATTTCTGTGTATAACTCTGGATGAGAACCATACCAGTTTCTTAACTCATTTGTCTGCAATGTCAGCAATTCTTTCAAGAAACCCATATTTATAAATGTACTCTTGTAGTTAGGCATTTTGTATCTTGTTGATATCCAGTAATTGTTATTTGAACCAAATAAATTGAAACAAGCAAATAAAAAAATAAAACGGACAGATTTTATACTAAATAGCTGATGGTGTAAACGTAATCACATAAGCTAATGTTTAGCTTGCAGGGGAGATTAAGAAGAAGGAGGAAGAAGAGAGCAAGTAAGAAGAAGAGATGCAGAAGAAACAACTTAGTCCCAGAGAGTACTGCAATGAAATTTAGAAGTAAGTCTGCATATTACCTTGGGCTTTTAGTTAGAAGGGAAATCAAATATTTGCAGTGTATGATATGTGAATTGATATAGACTTATATGAAGTCAAAGGTCATTTATTACAAAACATCTAAAACCCAGTTATTTCATAGAGGTAGATACTCTAATGGTCTTTTCTTTGCTTATGACAGAAAAAATACAAGATAATAAACAACTGATTGAAGTACTCTGTTGTAATTATGGCAGGAACAATTGGGCCAACATTAGAGATTAAAATAATTTATAATTTCAAGTAGGGCTGATATTCAGTCAGTCTACCATTGTAGAGTCCTAGTGTTTTCAACTACCTATCTCTCTTATCTATCTGTCTGTGTATCTGTTTATCTCTATCTATCTCTTTCTATCTATCTATCTATTATATTTTTTTATGGCAATATCCATTTTTAATTGTTGTGTTATCTGCTTCCCTTTTCTCTTGGACTGTTTCCATGTGCTTCTGAACCATTTCATTCCTTTGTGCTTCTGAACCATTCATTCCTACTTCTTGAATCATGAGTCAGTTTTTTAGCAGTGACTATATATTGGCAGTTTATTGTATCTTTTGGATTATTTATGTCTAAAACATATTACAGCTTACCTTCAAATAATATTATATAACTTCCCAATAGTACAAGGATCATAAACAGTGGAGTTTCAGTTCCTTCCCCCATCCTTTGTGTTATTAATGTCATCTTTCTCATATTTACATAAGTTATAGACTCCACTATAATGTCACAAAGTTTGTTTTAAAGAGTGAATTTCCTTTTAACACCATTAAAAATTAGAAGAACTTTTTAAATTTCGTAAAGTCCCATTGTTGAGGTTACCTAGTGCCACTCTGACAGGAATATACCGCAAATGGGATGGCCTTA
>NW_006921731.1:4587002-4588023 GCF_000298275.1 Orycteropus afer afer
CTGCTGGCTGCTGAGGCTGAGAAGCCCCAAGGTTGACAAGTAAAAAGGCACAGTCCCAATGTTACCAAACCACAGGGCAGGCCATTAACTTAAGTTCATCGTAAGTCCCATGGTCAGCAGAGCATAGTAGGCTGCTGAGCCACGACACGACTACATGCAGGGTCCAAGCGTGCCATAGGCTAGAGACCATTCCCAAAGCTCCTGCTTATATACGGGGAGCAGACCACATATCCAAAGGCAGCTACTCAGCTGCTCACAGTAGATTCCACTGTGGAGTTGATTACCAGTCTTATCATGGGGAATACTACATCCAGCTGCCCAGCCACTCAACTAGGCCTAGCCAAGTTGACACAAAAACTTAACTACCACACCTATCTATCAATATTTTCTTTGTGGCTTGTATTTTTGGTCTTATGTCTAGAAACTCATCACTGGGAACATGAGCATGTGCTAGTTCTCCCATGTTTTCTTATATGGGTGTGGTGGTTATGTTTTTGTGTCAACTTGGCTGGGCCTGGTTGAGTGGCTGGGCAACTGGTGATAGTTAATACCCATGATGAGACTGACAATCAACTCCATGGTGGGATTTACCACAAGCAGCTGAGAAGCTGCCTTTGGGGTATGGTCTGCTTCCCATATTTAAGGAAAAGCCTTGGGAATGGTCTCTAGGATATGGTAATCTTGGACCCTGCATGTAGCCATGTCGTTGCTCAGCAGCCTGCTATGTTCTGCCAACCTTGAGACTTAAAATGGACTTAAGTTAATGTCCTGCCATGTGGTTTGGTAATATCAGGACTGTGCCTTTTTTACTTGTCAACCTTGGGGCTTCTCAGCCTCAGCAGCCAGCAGCTGTCTGAGTGAAGAAAAGCCTCCAACTTCAGTGGGCCAGGAGCAGGAGGCAGAGCTGAACCCCAAAGTTGAGGGGTTTTCACCCAGCCCCTAGAGCCTGGCACTTTGAACTTGGACTTAAAGCCTCCAAACTGTAAGAGAATAAACTCCTGTTTGTTAAGGCCATCCCATT
>NW_006921731.1:4588123-4589817 GCF_000298275.1 Orycteropus afer afer
ATTCCTGTCACAGCGGCACTAGGTAACCAGGCTTTATAGTTTTTCATTTTAAGTTTATGTGCATTATCCATTTTTAGTTAATTTTTGTGAAGGATGTACTACTATCTGTGTCATGATTCATTTTATTGCATTTTGATGTCCAATTGTTCCAGCACCATTTGTTCTAAAGATTATATTTATCCATTGAATTGTTTTTTCTTTTTTTTTGTCTTTGTCAAAGATTAGTCAACTATACTTACTTGGGTCTATGTGCCTAGTCTTTAGCCGATAACATATTACCTTCCAACATTGTTCTTCTTCATTATTGTGTTACACATTCTAGGTCTTTTGCCTTTCTATATAACATTTTAGAATCAGTTTGTTGATACCTGAAAAATAGTTCACTCTGATTTTGATTGAGATTTTATTGCTTCTTACATCTTTGTCTTTATATTACAGGTGAGTTTCTTGTAAACAACTATATGTTTTTTTTTGTTTGTTGATTAAAATATTTTACCAATTCAACACTTTTTATATGTACAACTCAGTGACATTGATTACATTAATCATGATGTGCAATCATGACCCCATCCATTGTCAAATTTTCCATCACCATTTATAGATGTTAAATGCTTCCTAAACAATGATCCACCTTTCTCCCTTCCTCCTGCCCCTGATAACTGTTAACATACTGCAACATGGTTGAACCTTGAACACATTATGCTGAGTGAAGTAAGTCATTTACAAAAGGGCAGCTATTACATGAATCACTTATATGAAATATGTAAAATAGGCAAATATATAGAGGATATTTTCTATCCATGGCCTATGTCAAGTATGTCTTTTAATTGATGTTTTCAGACCAGTTTATTTTTTTGAATGATTATTGGTAAAAAAAAAAAAAAAAAAAAATTGAGAGCTCTGGTGGTGTAGTGCCTAACCAGAAGGGTGGTGGTTCAACTCCACAAGCCATTCCTCAGAAGGAAAAGCGGGCAATCTACTTCTGTAGAGATACTGTCTTGGAAGCCCAAGGATGGACCACTATGAGTCAGATTTGACTCGACGGCAGTGAGTCTGTTTTTTAATTGGTAAAACTGTATTGAAAAATACCATGTTTGTAACCGCTTTTTACTTTTTGTATTTTTTTCTTCATTTCACTGTCTCTGCATTAAGAAGCTGGGTTCCTCTTTATGTTTTGCTGTCCCCAATCTTCCTTGTAAACTCCCAAATGTTGTTGTTTGGTGCTGTAGAGTTGGTTCTGACTCATGGAGACCCTGTGTACAACAGAACAAAACACTGCAGAGTTCTGTGACATCCTCACAATCTTTGCTATGCTTGAGCCCATCATTGCAACCACTATATCAGTCCATCTTGTTGAGGCTCTTATTCTTTTTCACTGAGCCTCTACTTTACCAAGCATGATATCCAACTATAGAGATTGCTTCTTCTGACAACATGACCAAAGCATACAAGATGGTAGTCTGGCCATTCTGGCTTATAAGGTTGTAATTCTTTCAAGACAGATTTGTTTGTTCTGGCAGCTTATTGTATTTTCAATATTCTTTGCCAACACTAAGGAGCTCTGGTGGCATAGGGGGTAAGACATTTGGCTGCTAACCAGAACATTGCCAGTTTAAGCCCACCAGCTGCTCTGTGGGAGGAAGATAAGGCAATCTACTTCCATAAAAATGTGCAGCCTTGAAAACCCAATGGAG
>NW_006921731.1:4591131-4593759 GCF_000298275.1 Orycteropus afer afer
TTGGAAACAAAGAAGAATCATCAGTAGTTGGAAAATTTGGCCTTGGTGACAAAATTAATGCTGGAAATCACATGATAGAATTTTGCAAGTCCAACGACTTATTCATTGCAAGTACTGTTTTTTCAACATCATGAACAGTGGCTATTCTTGTGTGCTTTGCCAGATGGAATAGACAGGAATCAGATTGACTACATTGGTGGCTAGAGATGATGGAAAAGTTCAATGTCTTCTGCCAAAAGAAGGCCAGCAGCTGATTGTGGAACAGACCAACAACTGCTCATATGCAAGTTCAACTTGAAGTTGAAGATAATTAGAACAAGTCCATAAGAGGCAAAATATGACCTTGAATATATCCCTCCTAAATTTAGAGACCATCTAAAGAATAGAATTGATGAATTGAACACCAGTGACCGAAAACCAGAATTGTGGCATGACATCAAGAGCATCATCCATGAAGAAAGCAAGAGGTCATGAAAAATATAAGAAAAAAAGAAAAGATCAAGATGGATGTCAGAAGAGACTCTGAAACTTGCCCTTGAGCGAGGAGTAGCTAAAGCAAATGGAAGAAATGAGAAGATAAAAGAGTTGAATAGAAGATTTCAAAGCAGACAAAGCCAATTACTGTAATGAAATGTGCAAAGATCTGGAGTTAGAAAACCAAAAGGGAAGAACATGCTCAGCATTTCTCAAGTTGAAAGAACTGAGGAAAATATTTAAGCCTTGAATTGCAATATTGAAAAATTCTAGGAGCAAAGTATTGAATGATACAGGAAACATCAAAAGAAGATGGAAGGAATACCCAGAGTCACTGTACCAAAAAACCTGGTTGATTTTCATTCATTTTAGGAGGTGGCATATGATCTAGAACCAATGGTATTGAAGGAGGAAGTTGAAGCTGCACTGAATGAATTGGTGAAGAACAAGGCTCCAGGAATTGACGGAATACCCATTGAGATGTTTTAATAAACGGAAGCCCTGTTGGAGGCACTCACTCAGTTATGCCAAGAGATTTGTAAGACATCTACCTGGCCAATTGACTGGAAGAGATCCATATTTGTACCCATTCCAAAGAAAGGCAATCCGACAGAATGTGGAAATTATCAAACAATATCATTAATGTCGCATGAAAATAAAATCTTACTGAAGATAATTTAAAAATGGTTGCAGCAGTATATTGGAAGAAAACTTCCATAAATGCAAGCTGGATTCAGAAGAGGACATGGAATGAGGGATATCATTGCTGATGTCAAAGGGATCTTGGCTCAAACATAGAATACCAGAAAGATGTTTACTTGTATTTTATTGACTATGCAAAAGCATTTGATTGTGTGAATCATAACAAATTGTGGATAACATTTAGAATAATGGGAATTCCAGAACACTTCTTTGTACTCATGAGGAACCTGTACATAGACCAAGAAGCTGTTGTTCAAACAGAATAAGGGGACACTGCTTGGTTTAAAATCAAGAAGGGAGTGTGTCAGAGTTGTATCCTTTCACCATACTTAATCAATCTGTATGCTAAGCAAATAATCCGAGAAGCTGGACTATATGAAGAAGACTGTATGACCTCTGATTTCTGGAGTGTTGCTGCCATGGGCGTCGTTCGTGAATTCAAGTAAAATGAAATCCTTAACAATATTCTCTGTTTACCATGAGTTGTTTATTGGTTCATTTGTTGGGATTTTAGTTTTCTTTATCTTGAGTTGTAATATTGTAGGCTATAGTCTTGATCTTCATTCCCAAGCACTTCAAATCCTCTTCACCTCACCAAGCAAGGTTGTGTCATCTGCCTATCACATGTTATTAATGAATTTTCCTCCAATCCCGATGCTGTGTTCTTCTTTGTTTGGTCAGCATATAGATTGAATAAGTATGGTGAAAAAATGCAACCCTGACAGACCTTTCCTAATTTTAAATCAAGCAGTGTCTCCTTGTTCTGCTTGAACAACTGCCTCTGAGTCTATGTACAGGTAGCTCATGAAAACAGTTAAGTGTTCTTGAATCCCCTTTCTTCTTAATGTTATCCATGATTTGCTATGATCCATACAGTCAAATGCCTTTGCATAGTCAATAAAACATAGGTAAACATCTTCTGCTTATAGCCAATGATATCCCTCATTCCATGTTCTCTTCTTAATCTGGCTTGAATTGCTGTCAGTTCATTGTTGATGTATTGCTACAACTATTTTTTAATTATTTTCAGGAAAATTTTATTTTGCACGTAATATTAATGATATCACTCAATAATTTCCACATTGTCTTGGATCACTTTTCTTTGGAATAGAATTTCTTCCAGTCAGTTGGTCAGCTAGCTGTCTTCCAAATTTCTTGACTTAATTGAAAAGGGCTTTTAGTGTTGCTTCCATTCATTGAAACATCTCAAAGGGTATTCCATCAATTCCAGAACCTTGTCTGTCACCAATTCATCAGTGCAGCTTAGACTTCTTCCTTCAATATACTATTGGTTCTTGGTCATATGCTATGTCTTGAAATGATTGAATATTGGCCAATTTTTTTGGGACAGTGACTCTGTATTCCTTCCATCTTCCTTTGCTGTTTCCTGAATTGTTCAGTATTTGGCCCATAGAATCCTTCAGTATTACAACTTGAAGATTATTTTTTTTT
>NW_006921731.1:4597474-4616760 GCF_000298275.1 Orycteropus afer afer
TCCCTGAGTTGTCCCTGGGGCTGACTGCTCCTCTGTCTGGGTTCCTGGCTTTTATCCCCTTTCTCCTGCTCTTCTGGCCTGCTACTCTGGGCAGGCCTGAGTTTCCTCTCCTCACCTAATCCCTTCGGTTGATTGCTCTTCTCTCTGGCTTCCTGGCTTTTATTCCCCTTTCTCCTGCTCTTCCCACCTGCTACTTTGGGTGTCCCTGACTTGTCTCTCCTCACCTGTAACCCTGGGGCTGACTGCTCTTCTGTCCGGGTTCCTGGCCTTTATCCCCTTTCTCCTGCTCTTCCGGCCTGCTACTCTGGTTGGGCCTGAGTTTCTTCTCCTCACCTAATACCTTTGGTTGATTGCTCTTCTCTCTGGCTTCCTGGCTTTTAATCCCCTTTCTCCTGCTCTTCCCACCTGCTACTTTGGGCGTCCCTGTGTTGTCTCTCGTCACCTGTAACCCTGGAGCTTTAGCTACCCTCTATTCAAGAGAAAATTTCAGTCTCTTCAGACATCTATTTCAGTCTTTTCTTTCTTTTTAATGGCCTTTTACTTTCTTTCTGTATGATGTCCCTGATATCATTCCACAACTCATCACATCTTCAATCACTGGTGTTCAATTTGTCAAATCAGATGGGATGGTCTCTAAATTCAGATGTGTTATTTAATACTCAGGATCATATTTTGGCTCTGCTGGAGGTGTAGTGCCTAAGGCTGGCAGTTCAAATCCACCAGCCACTCCTCAGAAGAAAGGTTGGACAATCTACTTCTCTAGTGATACTGCCTTGAAAACTCAAGGAGGGGTCTCTGTGAGTTGGATTCGACTTGACAGCTGTTTTTTTTTTGTTTGTTTGTTTTTGTTTTTGTTTTTGTTTGGACTTGTTTTAGTATTCTTCAGCAGCTTCAACTTAAACTTGCATATGAACAATTGGTGGTCTCTTTCACAGTTGACCTCGGCCTTACTCTGATTGGTGATACTGCGTTTTCCCATAGTCACTTGCCATAGATGTAGCCGATTTGATTCCTATGTATTCTATCTGGTGAGGTCCAAATGTATAGTTATCATTTATGTTGTTGAAAAAGGGTATGAAAAAGGGTGTTTTCAATGAACAAGTCATTGGTCTTGCTAAATTCTATAATGTGATCTCCAGTGTCATTTCTATCACCAAGGCCATATTTTCCAATTACTGATGCTTCTTTGTTTCCAACTTTCACATTCTAATCACCAGTAATTATCAATGTATCTTGGTTGTAGGTTTGGTCAATTTCAGACAGAAAAGTTAGTTAATATCTTCAATTTCTTGATCTTTGCCTTTAGTGACTGGTGTTTAAGTTTGAATAACGGTAGTATTAACTGGTTTATTAACGGATATTATCCTATCACTGACAGCATTGTACTTCAATATAGATCTTGGAATGTTTTTTTTTTGGTGATGAATGCAACACCATTCCTCTTAAATTTGTCATTCCTGGCATAGTAGCTCATATTATCTGATTCATAATGACCAATACCAGTCCATTTCAGCTCACTAATACCTAGGATATTGATCTTTATGTGCTCCATTTTATTTTTGATGACTTTCAAAGATTCATACTCTGTACATTCCACATTTCAATTTTTAATGGATGTTTGAAGCTTTTTCTTCATTTTGTGTTGTGCCACATAGCAAATGAAGGTCCTGAAAACTTTACTCCATCTACATCATTAAGGTCGACTCTATTTTGAGGAGGCAGCTCTTCCCCAATTATATTTTGAGTGCTTCCAACCTGAAGGGCTCATCTTCTGGCACTATATCAGACAATGTTTCATTTCTGTTCATAATATTTTCAGTGATCAATCATAAGAAGTGGACCATCACACCCTTCTTCCTAGTCTGTCTTAGTCTGGAATCTCTGTCTACCATGGGTGACCCTGCTGTTATTTGAATTACCAGTGGCATAATTTCCAGCATCACAGCAACAGGTAAGGTGCCACAGCATGACCTAGTGACAGAAAAGTGGTGGGTGCTCCCAGTCAAGCCATGTAAAAACAACTTGTGAATGTGGCCTCCCATTGAGTCTATGATCCCTAGCTACTACAGAGCAACACACTAGACTGCAATTCATTTTTAACAATTAAGTTTAGCTGACTTATTTTAACCCACTTGTATTTCCTTGCATCTTCTTCCCATGTCCTACTACAGGTGAGATAGTTTATATTTTCTAGTTCTCCCTAGAAGAGCCTACATCTCTTTGGAACTCAGGTCTCTTGGTAGCTGTCTTAGATATTTTGTGCTGCTGTAACAAAAATATCACCAGTTGGTGTCTTTAGTGAACAGAAATTTAGATTCAGGGCATTGGATCTAGGGTAAGTCTTCTCTCTCTTTCGGTTCTTGGGGAAGGTCCTTGTTTGTTCACCTTCTACTCCTTGGTTCTTTGGTGAACTTCATGTGCCCCCCCCATCTCTGCTTACTTCTCTATAGCTAATCTTCTCTTTTTATATTTCAAAAGAGATTGACTCATGATACACACTGTATTAACACTATCTCATTAACATAACAAAAAAACTCTATTCCCCAATAATTATAACCACAGGTAATGTAGTGTTTAAAAAACATATTTTTAAGGGACACAATTCAATCAATACTTGTTGCATTGTGATTTCACATCTTTGATGGGCTCAAGAAAAATTATAATTTTGTAGTTTATCTGGAATTTTCTTGATCTTAAGTTGGCAGTGACATTATTTGCTGGTTTCTACATTTTTAATGGAAACAAAAGTAACTTTTTTTTTGTTTTGTTTTACATTAGCACATAATTCAAAAGTAGAAGATGGAGACAAAATCTTGAATTCATAATTGAATGTATAGTTGTCTTGACTTCTGTTTTCATGGTTTATATTGAATTCAACTGTATTATCAAAGAGGATATTTCCATATAGTATTATAACTTATCTGAAGCAGAAACCACACCCATCACTTTTTCAACCATTTTTCTAGATAATTTGATTATATACTAGTAGGTTAGGTTTCATGAAGAAAAATCTTTCTTTACTTGTACAAAGTCAGGCACAAGTTAGGGAAGGAGATGTCCATAGGACATAAAGTACATAGTGTTATGTCTTCCTCTGAGAAAGATATATAGGATAGAGTAGTTTCAGAGATTCAGAATTAAGTTCCTCTTTCTTCTAATTGTTGCTGAAAAAAATCATTTTGTAACTACAAAATAGATATAAATGATATTAATACTATACTACCTTTTAATGCAAAACCAGTTTATGATTGCATAAGAATGAGTAAGGACATGTCTGTATAACTTGTTGTTTTAGGTGTCATTGAGTAGGTTTTGACTTACAGTGCCCCTGTGTACAACAAAACAAAACACTGCCCAGTCCTTGCCATCCTCACAATCATTGGTATGTTTGAGCCCATTGTTGTACATCTGTGTCTATCCATCTCATTGTGAGTCTTCCTCTTTTTCTCTGACTCTCTACTTTACCAAGCATGATGCCTGTGTTAGACAGGGTTCTCTAGAGAAACAAAACCAGTAAAGCCTATATACTGAGAGAGAGAAAGATAAATTTATCTTAAGAAAATGACTCACACACTTATAGAAGCTGGCAAGTCCCAAGTTCTTGGATCAAACATCAAGCTGGGGGCTTTTTCTGACTCACACAGCTACAGGGCCTGATGAACTCAAGGTTGGCAGTCAGTGCACTGGCTGTTGACTCCAACGAATGATGAATCCAAGACCTCCAGGCCGAATGGTGGATTGTTCACTCATGGACAGTTATAGGCAGCACAACAGAATCCTGATCCACAGAAGAGTGTCTCTTTTCCCAGGATGTCCATAAATATACTGGAAGCAGGTCACACCCCTAGGGAAGCTCTCTTTCAATGGATTGGCTGTTCAAAATATATACATCTGATCTCATCATAGGAACAACCCACATCACAATTGCTTAAACCACACAGAATTGTGGTCAAGTCAAGTTGATACACTGCTCCAACTATCACAATGTCCTTCTCCAGGGACTGGTGCCTTTTGATAACATGCCCACAGTATATAAGATGAAGTCTTGCCATCCTCACTTCTAAGGAGAATTCTGGCTATACTTCTTCCAGGATCAATATGTTCATTCTTCAGCCAGTCCATAGTATATTTGATATTCTTTGCCAATACAAAATTCAAAGGCATCATTTCTTCTTCATTCTTCCTTATTCATTGTGAAGCTTTCACATATTTAAGTTGTTGTTGTTGTTGTGTGCCGTCGAGTTGGACATGACTCATAGCGACCCCCTCCTTGGGTTTCCGAGGCCGAATCACTACAGAAGTAGATTGCCCCATTTTCCTTCCGAGGAGTAGCTGGTGTGTTTGAACCGCCAGCCTTCTGGTTAGCAGTCAAGTGCCTTAGGCACTATGCTACCAGAAAAAATATTATGGCTTGGGTCATGTGCACCTTAGTCTGTACAGTGATGTTTTTGCTTTTTAATACTTTAAAAGAGTCTTTTACTGCAGATTTTCCAGTACAATATATGTCATTTGATTTTTTGACTGCTGCTTGAGTGGGCATTGATTGTGAATGCAAGTAAAATGAAATCCTTGACAATTTCAATCTTTCCTCCATTTATCATGATGTTGCTTATTGGTCCTGTTGTGAAGATTTTTCTTTTCCTTTATGTTGAGGTGTAATCTGTACTGAAAGCTATAGTCTATGTTCTTCCTCAGTAAATGCTAAAAGTCCTCTTTTCACTGTCAGCAAACAAGGTTGTATCATCTGCATATGACAGTTTGTTAATGAGTCTTTCTCTAATCTTGATGCTGTGTCTTCTCAGATTATTTGCTCAGGATACAGATTCAATAAGTATACTGAAAGAATACAACCCTGACACACACCTTTCCTGTTTTAACTCATGGAGTATTCCCTTGTTCTTTTCAAATGACTGCTTCTTGGTCCTCACACAAATTAAATTAATTACACAATTAAATGTTCTGGAATTCCCATTCTTTGCAATGTTATACATATTTTGTCATGAGTCACACAGTCGAATGCCTTTGCACAGTCAATAAAACACAGGTCAACATCTTTCTGATATTCTCTGTTTTTAGCCAAGATCCATCTGACATCAACAATGATATAAACAATGATACCAGCAATGGAGTACAACTTAAGTAGTTCTGGTAGCATAGTGCCTAAGGCACTTGATTCCTAACCAGAAGGCTGGCGGTTCAAACCCACCAGCCACTCCTCGGAAGGAAGGTTGGTCAATCTACTTCCATAGTGATAATGCCTCGGAAACACAAGGAGGGGTCACTATGAGTTGGGTCCAACTCGACAGCACATAACAACAACAACAACAACATATGTAGACACATACGAGTATAAGAAAAATGTATATGAGTGTGATAACTAGTCCGTGGGAGATGGTGTAGGTTGGGAGGGAACTAGATGAATGGTATATGATTTATCCTAGTTAGGTGGTGAAATCGATGTGTTATAATTTTAAGCTCCTTCCTCCCTTGACTTCTGAAATTCATTTAGTGGTGACAACACTTGTTATCTCAAAATTAAGGCTCAAAACATGAACAAATATGATGGAAAGAACATGGGATGGTAGTTCATTAGTTTGAGTCTGAATTCCAATTCTTTCACTTCCTAGCTGTGTAACTTTTGGTAATTTCCTTAACTTTTCTGAGCCTTTGCTTCCTTATCCAAAAAATGAAAGAGAAAACATCTATGTCCAAATCTTGCAAGAAGGTTAAATTAAATTATGGATATAAAAAATTACTCTTCAACTCTAAAGTTCAGTGGAAAATTTCATTCTTATCGTGACATCATATTTTGCTTCCCCAAAATAGATGATCCAGGATATTAAGTCACACTGAATTTTAAGAATAAAATTTTCTCAATGTTCAAAAATTCTCTTTCCCACAGTAAGTGCATTTATTTGATCAGTGATTTAGTTTGTTCATCTCTGTCTTGAGATATTTGACTAACTAAGAAGATATTCTTTCCTTGCAAGCTGAAAAATGGCAATTTAGAAAGCTGCAGGATAGCAGACTTAAGACAATAGTTGGTGAAGGCAACATAATGTTAATATGGATACTGCAGAGGTTTGGCAAAAGTCAGAATATTGGACAGCAAGGAAGTTATAGCCTGAGAAGAAAACTTATTCATTTGTTTTTAAAAGACTTGCTAGACCCAAATTTACCTTCTGGCTCAGAGGTTTTATGATGATGTGAAGATGAATTCTTTGCTATTTTTAACAAACTCTCTGCTTTTAATCTTTAACCTAGCTCCAGTATGGTTGAGTCAAATTTCCAGGATGCAAACAATGAATGAGACTAAGGAACAAATCAAATACAGCACTTTAGCTGCCAATGAGGTGATGATCCTTCCCTCATAGCTCAATTTGAATGTCTTATTTGATTGTAATTTTCATGGATTCATGTTGCTGTTCACATATTTCTATCTGGTCATCCTTATTTACCAGAAAAGTATTAGAATCTAGAAGAGAGAGAGTGTGTGTATGTGTATCTGTTTGTGAGTAGATAAAATTGGCATCAGTCAAGCATTTCAATTCATTTTTCATCCTTCAATTTTACCCCAGAGAACTTTGTTTATGTCCCAATCGGTCATCTCTTAAGCTTACCTTCTTGCTTCTCCAGAAAAATACATATAAATTTGCAAAAGATCTCATCTATTCTGTATACCTTCAGTGAGATGCATCATGTTTTGCACATAAGTGCTCATTAAATTGTATGGCCATATAATTTATCATCCAAACAGGGGCACCATTTTCCCTGACAAATTTTAAGAAACAATCAAAGAATGTCTAGGGAAAATCTGTATGGTCACCCCTCAGTAACACTTGCTAATTTTGCGTTGGATTAGATACTTTCTGACCTCTGTCATAGTTCCATTCTTCTCTGGCTGATAGGGATAGTCATATTAGTATCTGCAATAGTTATGCCTCTTTCAATTGATATAGAGATAGAAACTCTTCTCCAATCAGTTTAAATATAGAAGGACATTTATTCAAGTACTAGAGAGTCTAGGAGTCCCTGGGTAGCATGATGAGTTAAGTGCTGAGCTACTACCAAAAAAAAAAAAAAAAAAAAGATTGGTGGTTTCAACCACCCAGAGGTACCTGGGAAGAAAACCTTAGTGATGTGATTCCAAAATTTCATAGCCTTGAAAACCCTATGGAGGGTAGTTCTACTCTGCTCACATGGGATTGTTATGAATTGGAATTGACTTTATAACAATTGGTTTAGGGTGTCTAAGGACATACCAGATGTCATGTAAGGCTGAGTTCAGAGGTTTGTTTAATGCCAACGATTCTCTCTCATACTTTCTGTGTCTCTGTTTTTATCTCTCATCTCTTTGCTTTTTTCTGCTTGTATTTTCATGTGACCTAACTGTGCAATGTCAAGGACAGGCTGCTCATCAAGCCTAAAGTCTAATAGTTTTTGAAGCCAAAGCAAGAAATACAGTCTTCCTTATTAATTTTTTTTTCCTCAGGACTTAATGGGAAGACTCATCCAGGTCAAATTACATACACACATACACATATGCATACATACATACATAAAATCCTGTACATGATTAGAATAATAATATTAACCAAATTTTACTGCATACTTATGCACCAGATTTATCTAATTTAATCCTTAGCCCAATATTCTGAGATAGATGTGGCTCTTTCCCTTCATCTCATACATGACAAAACTGAGCTTCAAAGATGTTGCCCCAAATCACACAACTTAGTGCCAGATTTAATTCTGAAATATAAAATGGACATAGAAATATAGTTAAAAAAATATCATAAGCCTCAGTGAGACAATGTGTCTGAAAGATTTTTCAAATGGTAAATTACTCTATAGATGATAGGATGTACAAATGTGTGGTTCTTTTCAAGGTAAACTGGTAGAGCAGAAGCCCTTCATGTGAGGTGGTTTTATTCCTGGGGAGCACCTAGAGATGTTTAGAAACATTGTTGGTTGTCATATCACTGTCATAACAGTGAATCTACTTGTATCTAGTGCACAGAGGCCGTGGATGCTGCTAAATAATCTATAATGAATGGACAGTCCCCCACAGTAAAGAATTATATGACCTTAAATGTCAATAGTGCTAACATTGAGGAGCCCTGTGCTAGATAAACAGACAAGAAGATATGTACCTCAGCTTTCAGAAGTTCACAATTCAGTTGGCAAGTATTAAAATAAAATTCAGTGGCTCCATAGAGTCAGGAGTATTCAGACCAAAGAGAGAAGAGGAATGAAATTCCCATTGGAACTATTTGAAAGGCTGCTATGTGAACAAAAGAGGGTACTTCTTACTGATAGCCCTGAATCATAGACAGAGTTCAGCTCCAGAGAAGTTGAAATGGTAAGCTCTTTAGGGGCACCGAATGTGTGGATCTCCTACAATGATACATTTTTTTATAACCAGGACAGTGCTCAGCAATGGAGTAGGGCTTAGGGAACATTTGCTGAGTGGTTAAATGCATGGATTTACTTACACCCAAGGGTAGGATGAAACAGTTAGGGTCCTGTTCCATCTGGAAATTCCTTGATTTATATGACAGCAGTACTCTAGCTGTTGAAGGAGGGAGTTACCTTTGGTGGCTGGAGTGGCCAGGGAAGACTTTGAGGAAAAGGAGATGATGGACTTCTTAAAGTTGTGGGCCTTAAAAAGACATAAGTGCAGTGAAGTCTTCTTCCAGCAAGGTGAGCCTATAAGGATTTCTGAAGAAAAACAAGAGGAGGGTGGATTCATGAGCCACTTGCAGTGGGTGTGATAATAGCAGCAATTTCTCTCCTGCCAAACTGTCTTCTGTGGAAACACCATATGTGTGAAATGGGAACATGTAAAAAGGAGTAAAAAATATATGTATTTGAAGGGAATTATGTACTGCTATTATTACTATTAATTAGTCATCATCTCCAGGTGTGGTAAATGGAAACCCTAGAACATTCTTTCTGCATTCATTTTTCACCTTTTCTCAAGTTAATTATCATCAAACACAAAAATAGAATGGTAGATTTAATGAGTATTTCATGGGGAAAAAAAGTCAGGTGGCCATAATTATAAAATCCACCTACTGAAATTATAGTATCTGTATTTTTAGTAAATGCAGTTGGAAACAGTATAATATCTTCGTGGTATGCAATGAGCCTGGCTGTCTTCCATTAAGCAATGTGGTACTTAATGATATCTACTGTTTTCTCACTAAACATCTCCACAGGCCCTGAATTTTCTTAACATATCTTTTATTTTGTTGGGGATGTACAGAATTCTACAGCAATACATATTTGCAATGTGCAAAGATAGACTGCTGACTGCTGTGTTCAATGGTAACTTGACAGCATGCCAACAACGATAACTTGGTGTTTTCTTTGTCATCCAAATGATCAAAAGACTCTTCTTGTCTTGCTTGATGTGCAGCAGAAGAATGTACCTTTTTAAAAGATCAAAAATAAGTAAAGTTTGAAATATCCATTTGTTGACATCTTCACAGAACAGTGTGACTAGTGCCTCTAATACTGGAGAAAGGTATGATGATCATCATTTTACTTTTTATTTCACATATTCTAAAATACTAGCATTTGTACTTGTATTTTATTTTAAATTGTTCAGAATTCACTAACTTAAAAATATGAGTAGAAGTAAATATTGAATATATCCCATATTAGAAATTTATGCACATTGTAACAGAAGCGAACTGTTCATTTTTACTTTATTTATTTTTATACATGTATTATATTTCTAATGTAAAATATTAGCCATACTGCTTCTGCAACTTCAATCCTTGGAAGTTTTGATTTATTCTCCTGGCTGATCTGGAAGGTTGTTCCAGCTTAGCCCATATTTTCCTCTAACTTTGGTAGAGATATCTACATGAAATCTATTTTTATACTAGTAGACCACCAAGGTTAGAGGAGGTTATAGACAAAGACAGAGAAATTTAAACTGCTGAGGACAGAAGCAAAATGATTTTAATAATTACACCTTTCTCTAGTATTGTAATCACTAATCACCCTATCTATTAATTTGGGAAGACCCTTAATGAGATGGATTGACACAGTGGCCGCAATAATGGGCCTAAGCATAGCAAGGATTGTGAGGATGGTGCAGTACTGGATAGTGTTTCTTTCTGTTGTACGTAGGGTCCCTATGAGTCAGAATTGACTCAGTGGTACCTAACAACAGCACATCTATGTATTTATTGTGAGAGTAAGCACTACAAACTTATACAATGAGATATTCTCAAAAGATACCCAAAATAAATTAAAATATAATCTTTAAAGATATCCAAATAACTGCAAGAAGACAAGAAAAAAGGAACTGAGGAAAGAGAACCATACGGAACAAATAAAAAGTAAATAAAGAAATGACAGACTTGAGTGACAACATATCAATATTTATATTAAATGATTAAATATAAATGGTCTGAATACTACAATGAAAAAACAGAGGTTTTCAGAATGGATAAAACAAACAAAAAGGAACAATAAAAAGCATGACCCATCATCCAAAAAAAACTCCCATTAAATTCAAGAACATAGGTATGTTGAAGGTAAAAAGTTGGAAAAAGATATACTATGCAAACATTTTCTTTTTTTTAAGACAGGAGTGAATAGATTAATATCCAATACAGGAAAGTTTAGATAAAAGGGAATAACTACAGACAAACAGTGGCATTATATAATGAATAAAGAATCAATCTATCAGGAACATATACACCAAACAAATTACATGAAACAAAAACTGATAGATATCAAAGGAGAAATAGACAACTATGCAATGATAGTTGGAGGCTTCAACTCTTCCTCTTAGTAACTGATAGAAATTAGACAGAAAGTCAGGAAGGGTATTACATTAGTTTTCTACATCAGATGAAACAGGTTACCAAATGCTTTGTGGCTTAAATCAATTCAAACTAATATTTTACAGTTTTGGAGATCAGAAATTCAAAATGAGTGTGATACAGACAATATCAAGGTGATGACAGACCTGTGTTCCTTCTGCAGATTCAACTAGAGAACCCATTCATTCTTTGCCTTTTTCAGTCTAGAGGAGACTCACATTCTTTGGATTTATTTATTTATCTATTTATTTATTTATTTTCATAGCTTGTTTTACATTCAAAGTTACGTGTATATTTCATCTCACTCCCCGTTTACTATATCCAATCCTAACTCAGTCTCCTCCCCTCCCTACCCAGTAACCCTCCCCCTGTACCCTTCATATTTATGCAATCCTATTTGTCCTGCATTTCCTCAATTTGAAACAATAGAAGACAGGCACAGAGTAATCCCCTCACAGACACCCAGATACTATGGGAGAGAGATCCGATAGATCTATTGTCTCAGGACCATAGTTCTGGTCCTCTGATGCCCCGTGGTCTATTGCTCTAAGGGATGTATTACCATAGAGTATATGGGTGCGTCGTCCTGGGTTGAGTGGTCTGCATGTACATCTTGTTAACTATTGGGCTGAAAGCCAGCCGCTGAGAGTGAGTTTTATTACAGGTGCAGAATGTATTCCAGGGCCATAGTATTGGGGGTCTCATCAGACTCCATCTGACCAGTTATTCTGGTCATTATTGAGTTTTTGGGTTTTGTTCCATGTTTTTCCTCCCACTCTATTCAGGATCTCCAGATTTGATCCTTTCCTGAGTGGTTGGCATTGGGAGCCGGACACCATCTAGTTCTGGTCTCGAGGGCCATCATGTCCTGTGGCTGATTGCTTTCCAAATGCCCTTGGGTTTTTTTTTTTTTTTTTTTTTTTCATTCTTCTTCACTTCCAATACTATGAGAACATTAGCTGCATCTTAGATGGCCACTTGAAAGCTTTTAAGACCCCAGTCGTTACTCACCGATGTAGGATACAGAACAAGGCTTTTATGTATTTTGTTGTGCCAATTGAGTCTGATGTCCCCCAGTCCTGAGATGGTAGATCTATTGGATTTCTCTCCCATAGTGTCTGGGTATCTGTGAGGGATTACTCTGTGTCTGTCTTTGGTTGTTTCTGTAAGAATTTGAGGTATTTTGTATCACTGGTGTCTGTGCAATATTAGCCTCAGCTGAGTCTATCCTTGGTCTATA
This sequence comes from Orycteropus afer afer, assembly GCF_000298275.1. Classification (NCBI taxonomy): domain Eukaryota; kingdom Metazoa; phylum Chordata; class Mammalia; order Tubulidentata; family Orycteropodidae; genus Orycteropus; species Orycteropus afer. The sequence goes on from NW_006921731.1 coordinate 4,609,559, forward strand.
GTATACTCCTGTTCACTGACCCCCATCTGATCCTCTTAGGTGTTTATGTGTTTATCTGTAGCCTGGTGTTTGGTGTTAATGGTAATGCAGTATTGTGGACACATTGGTTGGTATTATCATCGGTCATCTATCTCGTATGTGCACAATTCGATGTCCTCCCATTTCCTAATGTTATCATGGTGGTCACAAACCCTTTTTGTATATCCCTTCCCTTACCCACATAACTGTGTGGGCCCCAACTAGCCCAAAATTAATCCCTCCCCATCCTGGTAACCTATAAAGTGAGTTCACTTTCCCAAGAAAACCCCTCTTTGTCTTTTTATAGTAATGGGCTTACTGTATTACTTACTTATTGCTTGTCTTTCTGTGATTGACTTATTTCACTCAGCATAATGTCCTCCAGGTTCATCCACATTGTGAGATGATTCACGTATCTCTCATTGTTCTTTAATGTAGCATAGTATTCTATTGTGTGCATGTACCATAATTTGGTTTTCCACTCATCTGTTGATGGGCATTTAAGTTGTTTCCATCTCTTTGCTATAGTGAATTGTGCTGCAATGAACATAGGTGCACATATGTCTGTTCGTGCACTATCTCTTACCTCTTTAGGATATATTCCTAGTAATGGAATTGCTGGGTCAAATGGTACCTCTATTTTCCATTTTTTAAGGAAATGCCATACAGTTTGCCACAATGGTTGTACCATTTTACAATCCCCCCAGAAGTGCACAAAAGTTCCAATCTCTCTGCAATCTTGCCAGCATTTATTATTTTCTGACCTGCTGAACTTTGCTATTATTGCTGGTGTGAGATGATATCTCATTGTTGTTTTGATTTGCATCTCTCTAATGATTAATTATCACAAGCAATTTCTCATGTGTTTGTTGGCTCCCTGTATATCTTCTTTGGTAAAGTGTCTGTTCAAGTTTTTTGCCCATTTGTGAATTGGGTTATTTGTCTTTTTGGTGTTGAGGTGTTGAAGTTTCCTATAGATTTTGGAGATAAGTCCTTTACCAGATATGTTATAGGCAAATATTTTCTCCCAATCTGTAAGTTCTCTTTTTACCTTTTTGACAGAGTCTTTGGGTGCACGTAAGAATTTAATTTTTAAAGGTCCTGGCCATGTAGCTTCTCTTCTACCTCCTGCACATTCTGGGTTATGCTGGATAATCTATTTATGCCATAAATTAGGGCTCCCAGATTTGCCCCTATTTTATCTTTGATGAATTTTATAGTTTTGGAGACCCACATTCTTTGGTTCATCTCTCTGACCCAAGCTCTGCCATGAAGATTTTTCTGCCTCTCCTGCCACTCAGTTTCCTTTATAAGACCTAAGAACCCTTGTGATTATATCTGGATAATCCCAGATAATTTTCCAATCTTAAAATCTTCAACTTAATCATGTCTACAAAGACATTTTTGCCATGTAAGGCAACATTTTCAGAAGATTTTGGGATTAGAATGTGGACATCTCTTGGGAGCCATTCTTATGCCTATTCTAGATATAGAAAATCTGAGCAACACAGTCATCCAACATGATCTAATTAATTTATGTAGAACACTCCACCCAACAAGAACAGAATTTACAATTTTTCTAAACATCCATAAAACGACCATCAAGATAGACCAGGACACAAAGCAAACTTCTAAAAATTTAAAGAAAGTGTAAAATTATAGAGTATATTGCCTCATCATAATGGAATCACACTAGACATCAGCAACAGTAACATAACAATGACAATAACCAAAACGGAAACCAGTGAAATCTCTAAACATGAGCACATTAAATAACACAGTTCTACCAGCCACTTCTCAGAAGGAAAGTTGGGCAATCTACTTCCATAGTGATACTGCCTTGGAAACCCAAGGAGGGGTTGCTATGAGTAGGGTCGGACTCGACGGCACATAACAACAACAACAACAACAACAAAGAGTACGTGAGCAGGGGAAGAAAAGATGGAAAGAGGAAGACCCAAAGAGCATAAAAAATGTGTAGAGGTACATGAAAACAAAAACACAATGTACTCAAATATGGGGAATGTAGCTAAAGCAAGTCTTAGGAGGATGTTAATAGCAATAAATGCATATTTTAGAAATGAGAGAAGGTATCTGATCAATAACCTAAGCTCTTACCTTCAGAAACCAGTTTGTTGTTGTTGTTGTTGTTGTTATTTTGCCGTCTAGTCAGAAACCAGTAGAAGAGCAAAATATTGTAAAGCAAGCATAAGGAAAGAAATCTGAAAGATAAGACCAGGAATCAATAAAATTGAAAGCAAGAAAAATGAGGAGAAAATGAACAATACCTATAGTTGCTTCTTTGAAAAGATTTATAAATTGATAAGCTTCTAGCTGCCAATAATAATAAGAGAGAAGATATAAATCACAAATATTAGGAATTAAATAGGAAATGCATTACAGATCTTGCAGCCATTAACAAGTTAATAAAGATATATTACAATCAACTTTATAGTCATAGCTCAACAACTTGGAAAACTTGGTCCAATTCCTTGAAAAATAGTAATTACAAAATTCAAAGAAGGTGAAATGAGCTTTAATAATCAGAAAATATTTAAAATAATAACTTTAAAGATTCTGAAAAAGAAATCAGATGAATTGACTGGAAAAGTCTATAAAAAATTAAAGAATTAACACCAGTTTTATAAAATTTCTTCCATAAAGTTGAATAGGAGGAATGCTTCTAACTCATTTTATGAGGCCAGTGTTACTCTGATATTAAAACCTGACAGGCAGTAGAAAAACAAGCAGACAGAGGAACACTATTTATCATGAACTTGTTGTTAGATGCCATTGAGTTGGCTCTGACTCACAGAATGAAACACTGCCTGGTCCTGGGCCATCCTCACAACGCTTGCTATGCTTGAGCCCATTGTTGCAGCAACTGTGTCCATTCATCTTGTTGAAGGTTTTCCCTGCTTTGCTGATCCTCTACTTTACCAAGCATGATATCATTCTCCAGGGACTGGTCCCTTCTAACAACATGACCAAAGTAATTGAGATGAAGTTTGGCCATTCTCACTTCCAAGGAACATTCTGGCTGCACTTCGTCAAGGACAAATTTGTTCTTTCTCCTGGCAGGGCATAACATTTTCAGTATCCTTCACCAACACCACATTTCATGGCATCAACTCCTCTTCAGTCTTCCTTATTCATTGTCTGACTTTCACATGCATCTAAGGGGATTGAAAATACCTGTTTCTCAGGTTAGGTGCACTTTAGTCTTCAAAGTGACGTCTTTGCTCCTTAACACTTGAAAGAGGTTTTTTTTTTTTTTGTGTGTGTGTGGCAGATTTGCCAGTGAAATACAATGTCTGATTTCTTCACTGTTGCTCCTGTGGGTGTTGATTGTGGATTCAAATAAAAGGAAATTTAATCTTTTCTCCACTTATTGTGATGTTGCTTATTAGTCCAGTTAACATTTTTTTTCTTTCTGTTGAGGTGTAATACATATGAAGATGGTAGTCTTTGATCTTTATCAGTAAGTAACTCAAGTTATTTTCACTTTCAGGAAGCAAGCTGATGTCATCTGCATATCATAGGTTGCTAATGAGTCTTCCTCCAGTCCTGATGATCTTCTTCATATAGTCCAACTTGCCTGATTATTTGCTCAGCATACAGATTAAATAAGTCTGGTGAAAGGATACAACCCGGACACACCCTTTCTGATTTTAAACTACATAGTATCCCCTTGTTCTGTTTGAATGACTGCCACTTGGTTTATGTACAGGCTCCTCATTAGCACAATGAAGTGTTCTAGAATTCCTGTTCTTTGCAATGTTATCCATAATTTATGATCCACACAGTTGAATGTGTTTGCATAGTCAATAAAACATAGATAAACATCTTTCTGGTATTCTTTGCTTTCAGCCAAGGTCCATCTGTCATCAACAATGATATCCCTAATTCCATGTCTTCTTCTGACTCCATCTTGAAATTCTAGAAGTTCCCTGTCAATATGCTGCTGCAACTGTTTTTGAATTATCTTCAGCAAAAATTTACTTGTGTGTGATATTAATGATATTGTTCAATAATTTCCACATTCTGTTGGATCACCTTTCTTTGAAATGGGCACTACTAACTACCTCTTCTAGTTGATTAGCCAGGTAGCTTCCAAATTTCTTGGCATAAACAAGTAAGCACCTCCAGCGCTGCATCCAGGTATTGAAACATCTCAATGAGTATTCTGTCAATTCCTGGGGCCTTGTTTTTTGCCAATTTCTTCAGTGCAACTTGGATTTATTCCTTTGATATCATTGGCTGTTGATCATATGTTACCTTCTGAAATGGTTGAACATCAATTAATTCTTTTTTTGTACGGTGCCTCTGTATATTTCTTCCATCTTGTTTTAATGTTTTCTGCATCATTCAATATTTGACGATAGAATCCTTCAATATTGCAATCTGAGGGTTGAAATATTTTCCTCAGTTCTTTCAGTTTGAACTCATGAATTTAGACACAAAATATCCAACAATCCTTAACAAAATATTATCATAGAATATAACACAATGCATAAAAAGAATTCTGTGTGGTGACCAAGGAGACTGTATTCCATGTATGGAGGTGTGGTTCAAAATTCAAAACTCAATCAATTTAATCCCCTGTATTAACTAGCTGAAGAAGAAGCACCATATTATCTTATCAATTGATATAAAGGATCTATTTTGCAAAATTCAAGATATATTTTTGATAAAGAAGCCCTTAGCAAGTTACAAATAATGGGAATTATCTCCTCTTAAGAGCAGCTACAAAAACTTAAAGTTAGCATTATACTTAATGATACTGCCTTGGAAACCCAAGGAGGGGTTGCTATAGGTTGGATACAATTTGAGGACAGTGAGTTTGGTTTTGGTTTGTGTAAGACTGGAAACAAAGCAAGCATGTAGAGTTTCACAATTCTTATTAACATTATATTGGAAATTCTACTTACTACAATGAGGCACAAAAACTTAAACTCACTGCCATCGAGTTGGATCCGATTCATAGCAACCTTTCCATGGGTTTCTGAGGCAGTAAACCCCTGAAGTAGATTGTCTAATCTTCCTTCCAAGGAGTGCCTGGTGGATTTCAACCACCAGCCTTCTGGTTAGCGATCAAATGCCTTAGGCATTGTGCCACCAGAACTCCCACAATGAGATTAGAAGATAAATAAAAGACATATGGATTAGAAAAGGAGAAATAAAACTATATTTGTGAGCAACATGTTTACCTAATCCCAAAGAACTTGAAATATCTCCTAAAACTAATAAGTTCAACAGTGCCATAAGATACAAAACCAATACACAAAAGTTAGTTGTATTTCTGTATATTAACAATGAATATACAGAAATCAAATGTAAAAACAGAAAACAATTTACAATTGTTGCAAAGAATATAAGATATTTAGGTAAATACTTAACAAAATAATGTGTATGGAACTGTATGGTGGGAATTACAAAATGCTGAAGATACAAATCAAAGAAGACTCAAATAAGTGGGGAGACATATAATGGTTACTGATTGAAAGAAACAACACAGTAAAGCTGTCAACTCTCCCCATATTGATCAAGAGGTTAAATAAACTCTTATTAAAATCTTAGGAAAGATTTTAGTATACATTGTTCTTGTTGTAGTTGTTATGTGCCGTCAAGTCAAACTTGACTCATAGCGACCCTTCCTTGGGTTTCTGAGGCAGTATCACTATGGAAGTAGGATTGCCCAACCTTCCTTCTGAGGAGTGGCTGGTGGGTTTGAACTGCCAGCCGTCTGGTTAGCAGGCAAGTGTCTTAGCTACTATGCTACCAGAGCTCCTTTAGTATACATAGACAAGCTTATTCCAAAATTTATATGGGAAGGAACAAGTGCTAGATAATTAACCTTGTCAAGCAATAAAGAGGGAGTAATCACTCTATCCAATATTAAGACTTATTATGTGCTCAACTGCTAACCAAAAATTTGGTAGTTCGAATCCACCTAGTAACTCTGTGAGAGAAAAAACTGTGATCTGCTTCCATGAAGATTACATCCAAGAAAAGCCTATGGGGCAGTTCTGTTCTGCCACTTGGGGTAGCTAAGAGCTGAAATTGATTCATTACCATGTATAAACAAGAACATATAGCAACAGTAATCGAGACAAGTGGCATTGGTGGAGGGAGACACAAATGAATTAATGAACACAATTGATTTTTGATAGGGGTACAAAAGCAATTCAAGGTAGGAAGAAGAACCTGCTCAACACAGGGAAGTCAGTCAGGAAAAATAAATGGACCTCATACCTTGTAAAATTAACACAAAATGGATCAGAGGTATATATGTAAGACATAAAACTATAAAAATCTTCATGAGGGGGAAAATATAGAAGAACACAAACACATAGAAAGAAGTGCAAGCCAAACTTGGGAAATCCAATAAGATTTAGGGATTGAATCAGTGGTTATGATAATATATTAGAGTTTTGCAAAACATTACTATTGGGGAAAACTGGGCAAAGTGAACAAGTGATCTTTTTTGAAGTACTTCCTAGAACTTATGTGTAACTACAATTATATCAATAAAAGTTTCAATTGAAAATAAACAAACAAATTATTTTAAAAACAGCATGGATTTTCAGAATACCCAAACAAGTATTGAAACCACTATGGCAGCATTTGGTGTGGTTGAAATATTGGAAACATGGTGAGGAGAGGAGTATGATGAGATTAGTGGAGAGGTAGTGGTAGGGAATGAGATAGGAATGTAAATGAAAGCCCCATTACAAAGGCTTGTATGATTTATGAAGGGTACTAGTACCTTAATCTGGTAAGATAATAAATATCCAGTGTCAGTTTCTGATCAGGGCCAAGTGAAAGGGGTGATGAGGAGCATGAGGCAGCTCTTTTTTGTATAATTACCTTTATATAGTGGAAAAGACACCAAACTTGGATTTAGAGGCACTCTGACCTCCCAGCTGGATGATCTTGGCCAAGCCATTTAATCTGTTTCACACTTTTCTATCTCAACTATAAATTGGATAAGAATATCTCCCCCAGAGTACATTAAAGAGATTGTGTGAGGGTCAAATGCCAGCATATGTATAGAACTCCTTTGTTGACCATCGTGCACGTTTCTCATATAGTGGATGAATTTTCTCACTCTGGTTCCTTGTTTCCATAGTTCAATTAAGATTATATTATATATATGAGATCTGACATCATACATTCCAAAA
>NW_006921731.1:4617227-4618400 GCF_000298275.1 Orycteropus afer afer
TTTTTTTTTCAAATCATTTTGAGTTTTGTTCCACATTGTTCTCCCTCTCTATCCAGGATTCCTACGTAGATCCCTCTCTGAGTGGTTAACAGTGGTAGCCAGGCACCATCTAGATCTTTTGGTCTCATAGTCTTATAGGCTGCAGATCACATGGTGTATCAGTCGCTAGGATTAATTCTTTCCATGCATCTTTGGTTTTCTTCATTCTTCTTTGCTTGGGACAAGAAGAGATCCATCGTTGCATCTAGATGGCTGCTTGCAAGCTTTTAAGATCCCAGGTGCTACTCACCAAAGTAGGAGGTGGAACAATGTTTTGTGTAGCGTGTTATGCCAGTTGAGCTTGATGTCTCCTGTGACTATGGTCCTGAGCCAACAGGTTCAACTACATGGTCCTTCTGGGTAGCTGGCTGTGACCAACCTTGTCCCTTGTCAGCTCTACTATACACCCAGGAATTCAGATTATACAAATACACTTATGGGACCATTGTCTGCCAACCCTATACATGGTCTTGAGTATACTCCCTGCTTCATAGACATACCTAATAGTTCAGCCTGTCCACCCATCTATCAATCCCTATACCCAAGTTTGCCTTCACCGACAATGCAGTACTGTATGTGCAAAAGGGTTCATCTTTGATGTCTGTACCTCCCATGTACCTCTCTATGTCTTCCTCTTCCTCAATGCCACCAAGTTGATCACTCACATTTAGTATATTGCCCTTCTCTTCACCCAAATCAATACTTTATCTATCTAACAGTGTTCCCTCCCTGCCCCTTTCACCCCTGGTAACCAACAAAGAAAATTTCCTCGATAGATATACCTTTCCTTGACTTTTACAATAACAGCCTAATACAATATTTTTCCTGTGATTGACTTACTTCACTCAGTATAATGTCCTCCAAGTTCACCCAAGTTATATGGTATTTTGCAGATTCTAGGTTATTCCTTGGGGTTGCGTAGTAAGCCATTGTGTGTATGTACCATAGTTTGGTTATCCATTCTTCAGCTGATGGACACCTAGGTTGTTTCCATCTTTTGGCTATTGTCAATAGTGCTGTGATGAACATGAGTGTGTACATGTCTGTTCTTGTCATGGCTCTCACTTCTTTAGGATATATACCTAGTGATGGAATGGCTGGGTCAAATGGTATTTCTAATTCCAACTTTTGAAG
>NW_006921731.1:4620865-4637112 GCF_000298275.1 Orycteropus afer afer
CTTTTCAACTCTATTAAAGTCTGATTTATATATCTTGGCGCTTTTTCATTGGGTCCATAGATATTTATTATGGTTATATCTTCTTGTTCAATTGATCCTTTAATCATTATATAACATCCTTCCTTGTCTTGTATGGTGGTTTTTATCTTAAAGTCAATTTGATCATAAATTAATATTGTTACTCCTGGTCTTTTACTGTTGCCATTTGCTTAATATAACTTTATCCAACCTTTGATATTGAGTTTATATTTGTCGCTGTCTCTCTTGTTGACAGCATATTGATGGGTTGTGTTTTCTTATCCAATCTGTAACTCTCCGTCTCTTGAGTGGTGCATTTAATCCATTAACATTCAGTGTAATTATTGACAAGTATGAGTTTGTTCCTGTCATTTTGGTATGTGTTTTTTCATGGTGTCCCTGGTTTCTTTGTTCAATATTATTTTCAGTGCTGGGCTCATTATGTTTATGAATCGTGTTATCATTTCCTTTGTTGCTATTGTTTTAGTATTTGATGAATATTTGCCTTCTTTTTATTGTGATGTGAAGGTTTATCATTTTTCTTTGAGGTTATCCTGTAATTTATAATTTTCTCCCCAAGATTAGAACAGTCCATTCTATCTTACAACCCTCTTGACTTCCTCTGTATTTTCCCTCTTTTTGGTTTGTAGTTGTCCTCATTTGGCAATTGATATCTCTGGTTCCCTGCTTACACTTTGTAAGCTTATTTTACTTTAGATATGCCCATAGCTGTGGATTCTGGGTTATGTCATCTTGTGTATTAATGTTCGCTTGTTATTTGCTATTTTTGGCTCTCTGTTCAAAGGACCCCCTTTAGTATCTCTTTTAATGTTGGTTTGGTTTTTTAAATTCCCTTAGTTTCTGCTTATCTGGAAATCTCCTAATTTCACCATCATATGTGAGGGACAAATTGCCAGTTATATAATTCTTGGTTGAAAATTTTTCTCTTTCAGAGTTTTATATATAACATCTCATTGCCTTCTCAGATGCATGGTTTCTGCTGAGAAATCAGACTTATTATTTTATTTTATTTATTTTTTTATTGTGGTTTGGGTGAAAGTTTACAGAGCACATTCACTTTCCATACAGCAGTCCACATACATGTTGTCTCATGACGTTGACTACAATTTACCTCAATACAACAGCTCCCCTCTTACTTCCTCTCAATAGTTAACTCTTCCCTCTGTCCATCCCTCCATGCACTTCTGCCCCCTGAACTGTCTCCCTGTGCATAAACAGCCCTTCTTTCTCCTATGATTGTTCTCTTCCAAGAGTGTATCTACCTCAGGTATATGTTCAACTCATATGCCTGTCTTTCGTTTGGCTGGAAGCCACAGGTATGGGTTCAATTCCAGACCTGTAGGGCAGCTAGGGACCATAGTTTCAGTGGTTCCACCTGACTCTATCAGACCAGCAAACATGGTCCCCCTCCCCTTTTTGTTTTTTCAAATGATTTTGAGTTTTGTTCCACATTGTTCTCCCTCTCTATCCAGGATCTCCTCCATAGATACTCCTCTGAGTGGTTGACAGTGGTAGTTGGGCACCATCTAGTTCTGGTCTCAGTCATATAGGCTGAGGATCACATGGTGTAACAGACATGAGGACTAATTGTTTCCATGAATCTTTGGTTTTCTTCATTCTTCTTTGGTTTGGATGAGGAAAGACCCATCTTTGCATCTAGATAGCTGCTTGCAAGCTTTTATGATCTCAGTTGCAGAGCTTATTCCTACTGGTTGTCTTTTAAATAACTTTTTGTTTTTCCCATGCTGCTTTCAGGATTCTTTCTTTGTCTTTGGTTTTGATGAGTCTGATGATGATATGTATGGTGATTTTCTTTTGAGGTCTATCCTATTTGAGGTTCATTGGACTTCCTGTATGAGTATATTCTCATCATTCATAAATCAGGGAAGTTCTCTTCCAACAAATCGTGGACAATTTTCTCAGTGGTTTAATCTTTCTCTTCCTGTTCTGGAATTCCAGTGACATGTAAGTTATTCCTTTTCATGGTATCCCACATGAACCTTAGGCTTTCTTCATTTTGTTTTGATCTTTTTTTCTGATTGATCCCCTTCCAAAGAAGTATTCAGGTGTTTGTCTTCAATCTCATTAATTCTGTCTTCCATTGCATCAATTCTACTCCTTTGTCCTTTCAATGTGTTATCCATTTCTGACAATTTAGTATTAGTCTTCTGGATTTTTATCTGTAGATTTAGAATCATATCTAATGTTTCATTTATTTTGTCATTTTTTTCTTGTATTTTCTTCCAAAATTATTCTAGGAATTTGTCTATATTTTCCTTCATCTGTCTGTCAATCCTTTGAAGATACTTAAATATACTTCTTTTGAATTCCTTATCAGAGAATTCCAATGCTGCTTCTTCCTCAGGGATGTGTTCTGGATCTCTATCCTGCTCCTTTGTTTCTACCACTTTATCTTGCTTCTTTGTGTGGACTGTGATGGTCTGTTGTCTCTGAGACACCATGGTGTTGTTGTATTTAGATCTCTGTTAATTGTTTGTGAAGAGCAGCCAAGGGTGAGTCAGGTTCTTCTTGGTGGTTGTTAATAGTTGGCCCATTGGTTGGAGAAGGAAATGGTGGCTCTTAGTAAGTGAAGCTGCAGGAGGTGTGGGTGTAGTTGTGTAGTATGGGGACTGTTGCTGTCTTCCACTCAGTTAGACAAAAATAACAATTGAATAATGATCAAAAAATTAAAGCAAATGGACAAAAAATACACCATGTAATCACACAAGAACAGTTACCAAAAAAAGAAAAAAGGGAAAAAGAAGAAAAAAAAAAGGGGGGGAAGGAAAAACCCTGCAATATCTGTGGAGAGGGCAATAAGAGAAAAAATGTAGATAAGGAGAATAATGAAGAAAAATGGGAAAAATGCAAAAAGGAAAACAAGGAACAGGGTTAGCCACTAGGAAAAAAAAAAAAATTCAACCAGGAACTGGGAAAAGAAAAAAAAAAATTGAAAACGAAAACCTGGGAGGGAAAGAATAAAGAATTATATTAAAAATGACAAAAGTAATTAAAAATAATAGTAGTTTTAAAACAGAGAAAAACAATCAAACTAAAAAACAGAAAAAAAAAATTGTGGTAGTGCGAGGCAGGGCACCCAAGCTCCATCTGAGCACAGAGACTGGAATGGAATTCCTGCTGGCCCAGTAAGTGGGTAGGAGTGAGGGATGGCTGCACCTCCATTCACCAAGAGGGTGTGGGGTATAAGAGTAATAAGGGGAATGTTGCAATTTTCCAGTTGTCCACGTCCAGAACGTCCTTGGGGTTCCCCGTAAGTGGAGACTCTTCTTAAGTCCCTGGAATCTGGGAGAACACTGTCAGTTTAACTATCCAAAATGGTCAAGCCACTTGTAAACATTCAAAATGGTTGCACCCTCCAACAGACAAAAGTCCATATCTCAGCCACCCTGCTTCCTCTTTGCTGCTTCCCCGTTTATTACCCAGCCACCAGAGCAGTCTTCTGTGCAGTCCCTGGCTAGTAGGGCTGATTTTTAGGTTAATTCTTAGGTCCTACCACCACTCGGCAATATCCAAGCTGTCTGTGCTGTCAGGATCACTGCTAGACCGCAGCTCTGTATATCTCCTTTTTGGGTGTTTTCTTGCAAATTCTTTTGCTATTTGGAGTTTATTCCACTTCTATTTCCTTCCCTTCAAGGCTCAGGGGTCCAGGATTATCTTCTGTAGCTGTGTTAATCGGTTTCCCTTTTCTTTGTTGAAGAGGGTCTGTGTAGTCTTTCTGCCTATTCCGCCATCTTACCGGAACTTAACAAACCCACTTCTATCGAGTCGATTCCCACTCATAGAAACACCCATTGGGTTTCCAAGTCAGTAAATCTTTACAGAGATAGATTGCCCCATCCTTCTGTGGACTGGCTAGTGGGTTTGAACAGCCAATCTTCTGGTTAGCAGTCAAGTACATTACATGGTCATTAATAAATGATTTGATGATTATCTAATACATTAAGCTACTTCATTTACTTATTATTCTTTTAGAAAATCCACAACACCAATACAAAGTCTATTTTGTTTCCCTCTAGTGACATGAGCATATGCAAGAGAACATTTGAGTTTAAAGAAAATTAAAAGAATTCATCATGTTTCTCCCTCTTGGCTGGAAAAGTTTCTCTGCTCAGATTTTTCACTTTGCAGCAGTGAAGTTTCATAAAGGGTGCCCCATCACTGCAAATGTATGTTGCTTATTTCCACACATAACAGATTATGTTTTCATTAACACTGCAGCTGCTGCATTTCTCTTCCAGCTTTTTAACATCCATGAATTTTTATCTTTACATGTTCTTTATATCATTTATGTTCCACAAAGTAACAGAAAAACAATTCTTTTTTTTTTTTATATTCCAAAGTAATTTTAATATGGACAAAGCTGTATCTGAGATAATTATATTGAGAAATTTGCTTCCTGTGCATTATTGTCTACAGTTTTATTCTAATGTGGCAGCATCACCAACCTTGTCTCATTATCTTTGTTCATCTTCCCCCTTTACCATTTTCTCTTTTGTGTAAATTTCCTTGTAAATATCAGTTTTCCTTCATAGTTATTACCCCCAATTCTACCGATCAGCTCTGGCCTTTCTACTACAGGGTAATCAGACAATTACAACTTGTAACAAATATTTCTGCTCAACTATCCTATATTTACATCCAGTGTTCCATGTTGTTTCAGCTGCTTTCTAATCTACCGACTCATGATGACCCCATGCACAATGGAATGAAACACTGCCCAATCCTACACCCTCCTCATGATTGGTGGCAGACTGGTTCTGTTGTGATCTACAAAGTTTTCATCACCTGATTTTTGGAAGTAGATTTCCAGGTCTTTCTTCTTAGTCTGCCTTAGTCTGGAAGCTCCACTGAAATTTGTTCCACCTCCTAGCAGCATACAAGCCTCCACTGACAGATGGGTGGTGGCTGTGCTTGAGGTGTATTGGCCTGGAATCAAACCTGAATCTTCTGTATAGGTGGCAAGAATTCTATCATTGAACCACTAAATGACTCAATGCTCCATGTTGTTGTTGTTTATGGTTGCCATCAAGTGGGCTCTGACTCATAGCAACCCTATGTACAACAGAGCTAAACAATGCCTGGTCCTGTGCCATCCTTAGAGTCCTTGTTATGCTGAAGCCCATCATCCCAATCACTGTGTCTATCCATCTTTTTGAGGGCTGTGATAGTTAGGGCTATGTGTCAACTTGGTTGGACCTGGTTTTGAGTGGCTGGGCAGCTGGTTGTAATTATTCCCCATGATGAGACTGGCAATCAGCTCTATGGTAGAATCTGCTGTGAGCAGCTGAGTAACTGCCTTAGGGATGTGATCTGCTAACAGCATATAAGGAGAAGTTTTGGAAATGGCCTGTGGCTTTTGGCACACTAGAATCTTGCATGTAGCTGAGTCGTCATTCAACAGCCTGCCATGTTGTCTGCCAATCTTGGGACTGTTAGTGGACTTGAATTAGTGGCCTTCCATGTGATTTGGTAATATTGGGACTGTGCCTTTTTACTTGGCGACCTCGGATTTGTTAGTCTCAGCAGCCTGCAGCTGCCTGAGTAAAGAAAATGTCTAGCTTCAGTGGGCCAGGAGCAAGAGGCAGAGCTAAAGATCAAGGTCAAGGGGCTTATTTTACCCAGACCCTAGAGCTTGGCACTTTGAACTCAGGCTTCTAGCCTCCCAAACTGTAAGAGAATAAACTGTTCTTTAAAGCCATCCCATGTATGGTATATTCCTATCAGAGTGGCACTAAGTAACCAACACATAGGTTTTCCGTTTTTTGCTAATCTTCAACTTTTCAAAGCGTGATGTCCTTCTCCAGGGACTGGAGAAACACTACCCAATGATGCATCATCCTCATGATTCTGAAAACATAACCAAAGTATGTGAGACAAAGTCTGGTCACTCATGCCTACAAGGAGCATTCTGGCTGTACTGCTTCCAGGACAGATTTGTTTTTTCTTCTGACAGTCCATTGTATTTTCAGTATTCTTCACCAACACACAATTCAAATGCATCAATTCTTCTTCGAACTTCTTTATTCATTCTCCAGCTTTCACATGCATATAAGGCAATTGAAAATACTATGGCTTGGGTCAGGCACACCTTAGTCTTCAAACTGACATCTTTGTTCTTTAAAAGTTTAAAGATGTTTTTCTGCAGCAGATTTTCCCAGTGCGCCATGTCATCTGATTTCTTGACAGCTGTTCCTATGGGTGTTAATTGTGGATCCAAGTAAAATGAAGTCCTGGCAATTTCAATCTTTTCTCTATTTATCTTGATATTGTTTATTGGTCCAGTTGTAAGGATTTTTATTTTCTTTTTGTTCAGGGGTAATCCATACTGAAGGCTGTGGTCTTTTATCTTCATCATCATCAATGTTTCATAAAAAAAAAAAAAAAAAAAAACACTCTACTGCTACCAAGTCAATTCTGACTCATAGTGCTGCCCATAGAGTTTACAAGGCCATAAATCTATAAGAAAGCAGATTATTTCATCTTTTTCCTGCAGTGCAATGGTTGGTTTCAACAATTGATCTTTGGGTTAGCAGCCAAAGTCTTACCCACTGTGCCACCAGAGCTCCTTAAAGTTCATAGGGATCCCAGGTTACATACAACATTGCTCTGTTCTTCTAGCCCCCAAGTTATCTCTTTTCCTCTAGAGGAATACTGACATTCAAGTCATGTATTCAAGGCATGGTCTCTTCAAATGCTCCTTCTCATCTTCTAAATACTCTCATATGTGAATATGTAATGAAGATGAAGGTGTTTCTATAACATACCCTCCTCTGTGTAGTCCCCATTTTCCCCACTTTTCCTCTTTTCACTGGCCCTTCAGGACCCTTTGTCTTTCCTCTCCAGTGGATCTTCTCTGATAATAGCAAAATATTATGAATTCTTCTTTTATGAACTACTTAGAGTTTATATGGGAGCTCTAGTAGCATAGTACCTAAGGCACTTGACTGCTAACCAGAAGGCTAGCAGTTCAAACCCACCAGCTACTCTTCGGAAGGAAGGTGGGACAATCTACTTCTGTAGTGATACTGCCTCAGAAACCCAAGGAGGGGTCACTGTGAGTCGGGTCCGACTTGATGGTACATAACAACAACAGTGTTTATATCTCTTGTTCGACACCTCAAACTTTATCTGGTATTGTTGTTTTGTTGTTGTTATGTGCCATGGAGTTAGACCTGACTCATAGCAACCCCTCCTTGGCTTTCTGAGGCAGTATCACTACAGAAGTAGATTGCCCAACCTTCCTTCCGAGGAGTGGCTGGTGGGTTTGAACCACCAGTATTATGGTTAACAGTCAAGTGCTTAGACACTAAGCTACCAGAGCTATCAAACCATGTTACTTCCCT
Source organism: Orycteropus afer afer (assembly GCF_000298275.1). Taxonomy (NCBI): domain Eukaryota; kingdom Metazoa; phylum Chordata; class Mammalia; order Tubulidentata; family Orycteropodidae; genus Orycteropus; species Orycteropus afer. Next base: position 4,628,269 of record NW_006921731.1, read on the forward strand.
GATTATTTAGCTTTAACCATCATATCCCAAGATATCTCATTGGCCTTAGGACTACAGTCCCTGAGTGGTGTGAGCAGTAATGTGCTCAGTTGCTAACTGAAAGATTGGAGGTTCAAATTTATCCAGAGTTCTACTTCCCCAAAACCATCCATTAAAAACTCCTTGGAGCACTGTTATACTGACACAAATGGGGTCACTAGAAGTTGGAATTGAATAGATGGAAGATGGTAACTGGTATCCTTATTTATCACTTTATCCCTACTTACAAGCTCTGCTATAGCCATATTGAGTTAATATGCATATTTCCCAATAAAGCATGACCTCTCTCATTTCTGGGCCTTTTCACATTCTTTTCCTCTGTCTGGACCACTCCTCCTTCCTGTCCTACACTTGTATCACAATTCCAATTTCTTTAATACACTTTAAATTTCAGAAGCTCTTGCTTACAAACTCTCCATTGTTAGATGATGTGTCTTATTTCAGTCTAGATGGGCTATACTATGCTACAGAAATAAATCAACATGCAGACTATCAATGGCTTTACTAACACTAGTGTATTTCTCATGCATATGTCTAATATGCTGATTGCAGGAAAGTAGGATGCTCACACAGTCACTTGTGAGGCAGGTTAAGAGGAGTTCTGCTGTGTTAGAGCTGCAGCAGCTGAACACATGGCCTTATACCCTTTGCCTCACAGTCCACAGCTTCAACTAGCCACCAGATCCCAAGAAAACTGCAAAAGAGGCGGGAGAATAGGAAATTTAGTGGGGCACACAGAATGTTTGCTGAGCACTAGCTGTCTCTGTGGGAGTTCTGGTAGCGTAGTGCCTTAAGCACTTGACTGCTAACCAGAAGGCTGGCAGTTCAAACCCACCAGCCACTCCTCGGAAGGAAGATGGGGCATTCTACTTCTGTAGTGATACTGCCTCAGAAACCCAAGGAGGGGTCGCTATGAGTCAGATCTGGCTTGATGGCAATGGATTTTGGGCTATCTGAGAAGATTCTTTGCTCCCTGATATAAAGAACCACGTTTTATCTTCCAGAACAGCTAGTCAGCATCATCCAGGGAACAGATAATTCATGGGCATTTGTGGCAATTTTTGTGATTGTTGAACATAATTTTTCAACAGATAATGATATGCAGCCACTCTCTTTTACACATCTAAAACCCATTGCCATTGAGTTGTTTCCAACTCATAGCAACCTTCATTGGGTTTCCAGGGCTGTAAATCTTTACTGAAGTAGATTATTTCATCTTCCTCCTATGGAGTAGCTTGGGGGTTTGAACCACTGACAAATAGAAGCCTCTATTTGTTGTTGTTATGTGCCGTCGAGTTGGCCCCAACTCATAGCAACCCCTCCTTGAGTTGCTGAGGCAGTAACACTATGGAAGTAAATTGGCCAACCTTCCTTCCTATAGCATATATTCAAATACTTTTGCCATCATTCCACATTGCACACTGGGAAGATCTTAACCAAGTTTATTTTACATTTAATCAGTGCACCAAGAAAAAAATAAAATAAAATTTCCCTTTGCGATCTTCTTGGAACCTCTCCAGCCTTTTATTTAGGTGAATAACCCAGAATGTCTCTTTCCTGATGGGTCTTGAAATGATGCTTTATTCTTTTCCGTAAGCTTCAAGAATCAGCCAGTTTTCCTTTTCTATCCAAAGCTGCCCTTCCCTTCTCTAAACATTGATGTACCTCTATGTATTATGTTTCTATTTATGTGTAATAAATTACTCCAAAACTTAGCATCTTAGAACAATAAACATGCATTATACTTCATAGTTTCTGAGGGTCAGGAATCAGAAGTGGCTGACCTATGTGACTCTGGCTTAGGGTTTGTCATGATGTCGCAGTTAAGATGTCAGTTTGATTGAGGCTGGATGATCCTCTTTCAAGGTCATTCATAGGCTGTTGCCAGAAGACTTTAGTTTTATCTGTGAAACACTGAATTGCTACAGGGGCCTCTTCACAGTGCTACTTTCAATATGGCAGCTGGTTTCCCCTAAAGTAAAAGATTCAAGAGAGAAAGCAACCAAAATAGAAGCTGCAGTGCATTTTTATGATTCAGTCTTCAGGGGAAGTTTTGGTGCTTCCTTCATACCCACCCTTGCCTGGATCATGACACTGCTTCCTTCCATGACCCTTCTTTCCTTCCATGGTTCCAGATAAAGACAATGCTAAACACAGGGTGACTGGAGGCCCAAGCATGACCCCTTTGCCTTAGCTGAGTCTTCTCTATCCCAGGGCTATGCGATTCAGGTGAGTCCTCGTGAATTCCTGGCACCACAGAAGGGAGGTACACTTTTCTCATGTGCCTTCACACAGGGCAACATGGTATACCAGAAACAGCATGGACTTTGGAGTCAGACAGACATTCATTCAAAACCCATCTTGACACTGGTTGGGTTTCAAAATTTGGACAAGTTATATAACCGCTCTAAACTCTAGTTTCTTCATTGTTAAAATAGAGATAAGAGAATAGACAAACTCATAGAGACAGAAGGTAGATTAGTGGTTACCATGGACTGAGGGAGGGCAGAATGGGTAGTAATTTTTTATTGGGTAGAGTTTCTGTCTGAGTGATGAAAAACTTTTAGAAACAAGTAGCTATGATGGTTGCACAGCATTGTGAATGTGATTAATGCTGTTGAGTTGCACACTTGGAAATGGTTAAAATGGCCAATTTTATGCTACATATATTTTACTACAATAAAAAAAAAATAGAGAGTGGAGGCAAAACAAGGAAAAAATGAAACAATACTTGGAGGCAATTAGTGCAATGTCTGGCACATAATAAGCATCAACTGATGTTCATTCAGTGACCAGTGTTCATTCAGGTTATGATCCTGAACATTGTCCTTGCTTGTAGAAATTGACAAAATAAATAAATAAATAAGCTAGGTTATATATTTCTGAGGTAGCATGTTGCTTATCTATTTGTATGACATGATTTGCTGAGTTTCTTGAATACATTCTCTTGGGAGATTGTCATTCTGCTTTGCCTTTTGTGACATAAAGAACTTCAATTCATTGTGCATTTGAAGGTCTAACAACACAAGGACAAACAGAAAGAGTTTTTGTTATTTTTGGCTGTTTTAAATTTCTCATACTTTTAGTACATTTCTAAGAAATCAGACCTTGGTTTCTATAAAGAAACGTATCTTCTTTTTTAAAGAAACATATTTCTAGTGACTCCTGTCGCTTAGCTATGTTATGTAGAGCTTTGCCTCCTCAGCAAAGGAGCAGGGAGAGTGTGGGATGTGAGAGCTGGGACTGAGGAGAGGAAGCAAAATGCCACTCCTGATGCTTCTCTTCTGGCTTAGGGACATTTCCCCATGTGTATATTTTATTCTTCTCCACTTTCAGTGCAGATAACTTCTCTAGCATGGTGGATAACACAATGCAATTTGTGTCTCTCATTTTCCTTCCCCCTAAAGACATGTGGTTTAGCCTTAATATATTCAAGGGAAGCCTCGCTGCTTGTGAGTTGGCATTTCTAATTAACCATTGTGAAAATATAACTTAGGGATTGTGGTAGTTCAGTTTGTGTGTCAACTTGGCTGGGCTTTGTTGAGTGGCTGGGCGGCTGGATATAGTATTCCCCATAAAGAGACTGGTAATCAACTCCATGGTGGAATCTACTGGGAGCAGCTGAGTAGCTGCCTTAGGGAATGTGGTTTGCTTCCTGTATATAAGCAGAAGCCTTGGGGATAGTCTCTAGCATATGACATGCTTGGACTCTGCATGTAGCTGTGTCGGTGTTCAGCAGCCTGCCGTGCTGTGCCGACCTTGGGACTTACAATGAACTTGAATTAATGGCCTGCCATGTGGTTTGGTAACATCAGGACTGTGCCTTTTTACTTGTTAACCTTGGGCTTTTCAGCCTCAGCAGGCAGCAGCTGTCTTGAGTGAAGAAATGCCTCTAGCTCTAGGGGGCTGGAAGCAGGAGGCAGAGCTGGACTTCAAGGTTGAGGGGCTTTCACCCAGCCCCTAGAGCCTGGCACTTTGAACTTGGACTTAAAGCCTCCAAACTGTAGAGAATAAACCCCTGTTTGTTAAGGCCATCCCAGTTGTGGTATATTCTTGTCAGAACGGCACTAGGTAACCAAAACAGGGAGATAGTTTAACTCTCCTTCTCAGATTTAAAAAAGAAAAGTTTAATGATACCCCCACTTGTTGAGCAAGAGATTAAGCTGCATTTAACTCTTTTTGTCTACTGACTTGTAAAAATGTTTATGAGATGCTTTGAGGTGGTGCTGCACAGATCTCTGCAATACTCACCACTGTTTCTCCTCAGTTATTTTCCAAGCAATTTGATGTTCCCCACTCCATTCTTTGCATAGAGGTCTTGTTGTTACATGCCATGGAGTTGATTCTGTATACACAGAACAAAACATTGCCCAGTCCTGAGCCATCCTCAAAACTGTTGCTATGTTTGAGCCCATTGTTCTAGCCACTGTGTCAATCCATCTTGTTGACTGTCTACCTCTTTTTCACTGAGCCTCTACTTTGTCTTCCACCAGGAACTGGATCCTCATGATAACATTGCCAACATACATGGGAAGAAGTCTTGCCATCCTAAGACAGATTTGTTAATTTTTCTGGCAGTCCATGGTGTATTGAGTACTCTATGCCAACGTCATAATTCAGAGATAATCAATTCTTCTTCAGTTTTCCTTATTCATTGTCCAGCTTTCTCAGGTGATTGAAAATACCATGGCTTGGGTCAGATGCACCCTAAGCACTTTAGTCCTGAAAGTAACATGTTTGCTCTTTAACACTTTAAAGACATCTTTTGCTCCAAATTTGTCCAGTGCAATACATCATTTGATTTCTTGGCTGCTGCTTCCATGAGCATTGACTGTGGATGCAAGTAAAGCAAAATTGTGACAACTTCAATATATTTTTCTGTTTATTGTGATGTTGTTTATTGGTCCAGTTGTGAGAACCTTTTTATTTTCTTTATGTTGAGGTGTAATCCATCCTAAAGGCTGTAGTCTTTGATCTTCATAAGTACATGCTTCAAATTCTTCTCATTTTCAGCAAACAAGATTGTGTCATCTGTATATTGCAAGTTCTTAATGAATCTTCCTCCAATCCTGATGTGTTCTTCTTCATATAGTTTAGCATCTAGGATTATTTGTTCAGCATACAGATTGAGTTATTATGGTAAAAGGATACAACCTGGACACACACCTAACCTGATTTTAAACTGTGCAACATACCCTTACTCTGTTCAAATGACTGCCTCTTGGTCTATATAAAGTTCCACCAGAACACAATTAAGTGTTCTGACATTCCCATTCTTCACAATGTTTTCCATAATTTGTTATGGTATACACATTTGAATGCCTTTGCAGGGTCAATAAAATACAAGTAAACACCCTTCTGGTATTCTCTGCTTTCAGCCAATATTCAACCAACTTCAGCAATGATATTCCTCTTTGCACGTCCTCTTCTTAATCTGGCATGGATTTCTGGCAGTTCTCTGTCAATGCACTGCTGTAATCATTTTTTAATTATCTTCAGCAAAACTTTACATGCATGTGATATTAATGATACTGTTAGATACTTTCCACATTTTGGTGAATCACCTTTCTTTGCAATGGGCACAAATATTGATCTCTTCCCATTGGTTGGCCAAGTAGCTGTCTTCCAAGTTTCTTGGCATAGACCAGTGAGCACTTCCAACATTGATTTGTTGAAATATCTCTATTGGTATTTCTGTCAATTCCTGGATTCTCATTTTTCTCCAGTGCCTTCAGTGGAGCTTGGACTTCTTCCTTCAATACCATCAGTTCTTGATTGTATGCTACCTTCTGAAATGGTTGATCATTCACCACTGCTCTTTGTTACAATGACTCTATATTCCTTCCACCTTCTTTTGATACATCTTGTGCCATTCAATATTTTGCCCATAGAATCTTGCAATATTGCTATATGATGCTTAATTTTTTTCTTTATTTCTTTCAGCTTGAGAAATGCTCAGTGTGTTCTTCCCTTTTGGTTTTCTAACTCCAGGTTTACCAAAACCAAACAAAATCCACTGCCATCAAGGCAATTCCAACTCATAGTGACTCTCATTTGTTTTCCAAGGCTGTAAATCTTTACAGAAGTAGATTGCCTCATATTCCTTTCACAGAGCAGCTGGTGAGCTTGAACCCCAAACCTTCTGATTAGCAGTCAAATATCTTAGGCACTGTGCCATCAGAGCTCCTTTAACTCCAGGTCTACTCTATTGTAGTTATGTTCAGACTTGCTTTTGTGGGGCTAGAGTGGATGGATGGTAGACATCTCCCATAGATGATAACTGGAGGAACTTCAGTAAATAAGCTATCACTTTTTGCATACTAAGCAATATGATATATACTAAGCAACAGCTTGATGACTGTGACGACATCATTTTATCATCTTAAAATATATATTCTGCCACTGTCTTCCGTATTAATTTGTTTGGAAGAAGACAAAGATATCTCATCTACAATAACTAGAATTTTTATAATTAGGCAGATCACCAACATGAAATGTTAGACACTTTTCTCCATTGTAACAATGAGAATTGCTATCTAATAATATGTACTAGACATCTCCATTAATCAAAACAAAATGAAATGGATTGAAATTTTAGCACAAGAAGTTTAAGTGAGACAAAAGGAAGGATTTTCTGAACTGAAGATTGTTACTATAATGGATGTTTATTATTTTTGCTTGTTGTTGTTGTTGTTATGTGCCGTCGAGTCAGACCCGACTCACAGCGACCCCTCCTTGGGTTTCCGAGGCAGTATCACTACGGAAATAGATTGCCCCAGTTTCATTCTGAGGAGTGGCTGGTGCATTGCTATCCTGCATCAACTTCTTGCTCCCCCCACACACACTCTTAACTCATGTGATTTAATGTCCATCCTTCCTTTCCACTCCATGGTTGGGCCCAGATTAGCTTAAAGCTGTGATCATATCTCACTACCCTAACCAGAGTGATTGGCTTGAGGTAGACAAATGATCCAAGTCTGGCCAATGATGATCAGACTCAAGATTTACGGTTCGCCATTGTAGGGAAGCATTGTTTGATCCCACTTGTTGGACAGCTGAAAAATATAAGGTCTGGAACTGTGGCAGTCATATTAAGTCCAGGAGGGAAGTGCTATGTGAGAAAAAATCAAATGAGAAGGAAAGAAGTGCTGAGCTCAGAGACAAAGATAACAGAGTTCTTGAGAATTCACTTGAGCCTGCATTTAAGCTGAGTTTAAAGACTCTGCTAGCCTTGGAATTTTCATGTTCTAAAGTCAAGAACTTTACCTTTTCCTAAAGAAGGATTCAATTTTCTGTCACTAGCAAATCAGAAGACTGAAAATTGGCCTAGCCACCAAGATAACTGGTGATTGTCTTCTGTATTGAAGGGACCTATAATCAGATAGGCAGGCTTTCATCTGAAGTGGATTGTTTTGCTTGAACTAAATGGCCTTTCAAAGTAGTTTCTCATATAGTGATTTCAACCTCCTTTTCTCCTACTGATTTTTTAATTGCAGTTTTACATTCATTCTTTCAACATGTTTTTCTAGTTTATTTTTTATTTTTATTTTTTGTAAAATAAAGTTTTGTTCACTGATTACACTATTAAGCACCCTGATTATTTCCACTCTTCAAATCTTATCTGTACCACAATGAGAAAGGAAATTTCATTTCAGTAGCTTTTCCCATATTGTCTTTTTATCTTCTTCTTTCCATATTCAAGTTTCCCTGCCAAATTTAATAATCGGCTTTGTTACTATATTATAAATCTCCTTTAATGTTCTTTATTATAATAAATTTTATTCTCTTAGCTTCAGGATTCTTTTCCCTCCTGGGATAATGAGATTTCCTAGGTATTTAAAATTATTCACCTGCTTGACTAGTTTATTATCCATCACTCTATATTTTCCCACTCCCTCCAAAGGTCCATAGTTCTTTGTAGGCATTACCACATTCATATTCAGGCTTTTTATATTGTTATCGTTTAAACTCCTCTGCAAGTTGTTTCCTGGGCTCACACTATGCTGTAGCATTGGCATAAAAATTTATAAACAATTCAGGGCCAATTTTTAGCATTTTATTTATTAATCACCTCCAATATACACACACATGCACAGACACAAAAATGCACATGCATGTACACACACCTCCATCATTTTAGTTTTACAATTGAAAAGCAGATTCCTCTGGCAAATACTCACTGCCATTATCTCTTCTTGTCTCTGGAAGCCCAAAAGATTCTTTAATTACTCATTGTAGAACTTACAGTACGTAAATGGGGCAGATAGCAGTAAGAAATACCATTTTTCCACGTCTTTGTTGTTGTTGTTGTTGTTGTTGTTGTTGTTAGGTGCCGTCGAGTCGTTTCTGACTCATAGCGACCCCATGCACAGCAGAACGAAACATTGCCCAATCCCGTGCCAGCTCCACAATCCTTGCTGTAGTTGAGCCCATTGTCGCAGCCACCGTGTCAATCCATCTTGTTGAAGGCCTTTCCCTCCTTCATCGACCCTCCGCCTTACCAAGCATAACATCTTTCTCCAGGGAATGGTCGCCTCTGACAACATGACCAAAGTAGTTGAGATGAAGTCTGGCCATCCTTGCTTCCAAGGAGCATCTTGGGTGCACCAGGACAGATCTGTTAGTTCTTTTGGCAGTCCATGGTACCTTCAGCATTCTTTGCCAGCACCACAACTCAAAAGCATCAACTCTTCATCGGTCTTCCTTACTCATTGTCCAGCTCTCACATGCATACAAGGCAATTGGAAATATCATGGCTTGTGTCAGGCACACCTTAGTCCTCAAGGAGACATCCTTGCTCCTCAG
>NW_006921731.1:4638917-4648855 GCF_000298275.1 Orycteropus afer afer
TCACCAAGGCCAAATTTTCCAACTACTGGTGATTCTTCTTTGTTTCCAACTTTTGCATTCCAGTCACCAGTGATAATTAACACACCTTGATTGCAAGTTTGGTCAATTTCAGACTGCAGAACTTGATAAAAATCTTCAATTTCCTCATCTTTGGCCTTGGTGGTTGGTGCATAAATTTGAATAATAGTCATATAAATGGGTCTTCCTTGTAGGAATATAGATATTATCGTATCACTGACAGCATTGTATTTCAGGACAGATCTTAAATCATCCATTGTGATGATGAATGGCACACCATTCCTCTTCAAACTGTCATTCCCAGCATAGTAGATCATATGGTTGTCTGATTCAAAATGGCCAAAACCATTCTGTTTCAACTCACTAATGCCTAGGATAACAACCTTCATGTATTCCATTTCATTTTTGACAACTTCCAATTTTCCTAGATTCATACTTTGTACATTCCATGTTCCAATTATTAATGGATGTTTGCTGCTGTTTCTCTTCAATTTGAGTGGTGCCATGTCAGCAAATGTAGGTCTTGAAAGCTTTACCTTATCCATATGAGTGAGGCTGATTTTACTCTTATAATGCAGCTCTTTCCCAGTCCTACTTTGAGAGATTTCTAAGCTAAGTGACTCATCTTCCTCCTCTCTATTGGACAGTGTTTCTGGACTATTCATAAATTTGCACAGTAATGTATCAGACAGTGTTTCTCTGCTATTCATAAGGTTTTCCCTGGCCAATTCTTTGAGAAGGGGATGGCCTCTTCCTTCTTCCTAGTCTCAGTCTGCAAGCCGGGCTGATACCTGTACAATAGATGCACCCCACTGGGTTTGAAACACCAGTGACACAGCCTCGAGATTCACAGTAACATGCCACCACAGTAGGTTTTCTCCCTCAGCTGTTGGAAACCCCCCCAACCACTCTCACCTGGATCCCTGCAGCTAAGTCCTTGATCTGTTCCAGTTCCCTTTGCCTTTTCTGCCCTCTCCCCATTTCTCGCCTCACTGTTTGTGGGGGGTGGCCTGGGTTCCCTCTCCTCACCTGGCTTCCTGCAGTTGACTCCTCGATTTGTTCCTATCCCCTTTGCCTTTTCTGCCCTCTCCCTGCTTCCCGCCTCGCTGCTTGTTCTTAGGTCCCTGGAATACAAATGAGAATGCTATCACTTTAAACATCCAAAATGACTGCCACATGTAAACAATCAAAATGGCTGTACCCTCCGGACAAACAAGGTCAGCGAACAAAAACAAGAAAACCTGCAGTATCTGGGGATAGGTCAATAAGAGAAAAAAGACAGAGAAGGAGAATAATGAAGAAAAAAATGGGAAAAATGCAAAAATAAAAACAAGTAATGGGGTTAACCATGAGAAAACATTTTGCAACCAGCAACAGGGAAAAGAATAAAGCTGAAAACTAGTACCTGGGAGGGGAATATTAGTAAAAAGGAGAAAAGTATTAATAATAGTAGTAGTTTCAAAACAGACAAAAGCAAGCAAACTAAAAACCAGAAAAAAAAAGAGAAAAAAAAAAAAAAATCGGGGGAAGGCAGGGCAGGGTACCCAGGATCCATCCAAGCACACATGTCTTTACTTCACTGCAAATCAGGACTTACAGGAATCCAGAAAGAATCTTACTCCTAGCTCCTTTAAACAGCACCCAGAAAAAGAAATGCAAAATCTTTCTTGAGATCCATCTCAATGTTTAATATGCTCTCATTTTGTGTTCTTTCCTTACCTCTCTCCAATAATAAGAGCAATTTCCCCTACTATGTTCTATGTCCCCTACCTCTTTGTCAACTTCTCAGCTCTTCCATTGACTTCACATCTCTGATGTACTTCTGAAATGCAGGAGCATCCCCAACTGTGGTAGTTCAGTTTGTGTGTCAACTTGGCTAGGCATGGTTGAGTGGCTGGGCAGCTGGTGGTAGTTAATCCCCATGAGGAGACTGGCAATCAACTCCATGGTGGGATCTACCACAAGCAGCTGAGTAGCTGCCTTTGGGTATGTGGTCTGCTTCCTGTATATAAGAAGAAGCCTTGGGAATGGTCTCTAGCCTATGGCACACTTGGACCCTGCATGTAGCTGTGTTGTTGCTCAGCAGCCTGCTATGCTCTGCCAACCTTGGAACTTACAATGGACTTAAGTTAATGGACTTCATGTGGTTTAGTAACATCAGGACTGTGCCTTTTTAGTTGTCAACCTTGGGGCTTCTCAGCCTCAGCAGCCAGCAGCTGTCTGAGTGAAGAAATGCCTCTAGCTCCAGTGGGCCAGGAGCAGGAGGCAGAGCTGGACGCCAAGGTTAAGGGGCTTTCACCCAGCCCCTAGAGCCTGGCACTTTGACCTTGGACTTAAAGCCTCAAAATTGTAAGAATACACTCCTGTTTGTTAAGGCCATCCCATTTGTGGTATATTGTGGTCAGAGTGACACTAGGTAACCAGAACAGCAAAACTACAAATTCTCTGCAGCCTTGACTCACTTGTGGAGGACTACACCCACATCTCTAATTTAAAATTGAATATATCCACACAAGTGTATTTCATAGGTACCCCAAATTTAATATATTCAAAGAGAATTCATTAATGCTCTTCTCTCCTTGTCCTTCAAAGATGAGTTTGTCCTCCTGTTTTCCTGGCTTCAGTTAATGGTCCTCTTTGAAATGAATTGATTAGGATGGATTCCTGGGTCATATATTTCCCATCTCTACTTCTTCACTCCAACCATTTTACCAGGTGCCATCTATTCCTTAAATGTCTTTCCTATTTATCCCTACTACCTTTCTCTTAACTTCTCCAATGAGAGGCACTCCAACGGCTACTTAGCTGATCCTGCTGCTCTATTTTTTTCCTCCTCCAATTAATTATTCATATTGTAATCAGAATGATCTGCCTAAAATATAGATCTTATAATGTGTGTTCATTGGTCAAAATTGATCAATAACTCTCCATTGCCACAGACTAAAATCAAAGTTCCCAGCATGTTATGAAAGTCCATTTATATGGACTCAAAGGTTATGTGGTGCACATTCTATGTGTCAGGGATTCTGACCTCCACTGTCATAAGTTTAGTGTAGACATTAATAGCCCAGGCTTGACATTACACAGACCTGAGTTCAGATTCTGTCTCTGCCACTTAATTGTGTGACTTGGGCAAATCTCATAGCTTCTCAAAGTGTCAGTTCCCATAAAATGGGGATAATAACTATTTCCAAGAATAGTTGTAAGGATTAAACTAGATGATACCTATCAAGCAATAGCATAGTGCCTGCTGCTTACCTAGATAGCACACAGCCCATAGATGTTGCTGGTACCATGATTGTTGTTGGTTTTGTTTCATTTTGTTTTGTTAATTTTTATTGTGATTTGGGTGAAAGTTTACAGAGAAAATTCACTTTTCAAATAAAGTTCATACACATTTTGTTTCATGATATTGAATGCAATTCTCCACAACATAACACCTCTTCCCACTTCTCCCTGTAGTTCTCTTTCCTATGTCTTTTTTTCCTATGCATTCCTGCCCCCTTGAGCTATATCCTTGTGCAAATACCACCCTCTTCTTCTCTCATGATTGATTATTCTAAGGAGTGTATCTACCTCATGTAAATGTCATCCTATATGCCTATCTATTGCTTGGCAGGAAGCCACGGGAGTAAGTTCAATTCTAGGGCTGAATGATAACTTGGAGCCATAGTCTTGGTGATTTTACCAGGCTCCATTAGACCAGTAAGTCTGGTGTTTTTTATGATTATGAATTTTGTTTCACATTCTTCTCTCACTCTATTTAGGATATCCAACACTGATCTTTTCCTGAGTGCTTGACAGTGATAGGCAGGCACCGTCTAGTTCTTCTGGTCTCAGGGTTGTATAGGCTGGAGTTCACGTGGTCCACTAGTTCGTTAGATTGTTGCCACATGTCTTTGATTTTCTTCATATGTCTTTGCTCTTCATCATTTTTCTTTGCTCGGGATGAGGATAGACCAATTGTTGCATCTACATGGCCACTTGCAAACTTTTAAGACCTCAATCACTTCTCACCAAAATAGGATATAGAACAATGTTGTTGAGTATGTTATACCAATTGAAAGCTGCTGTTCTTAATTTGCAGCAGCGTAATGTGGTTGTTAGCAGCACAGCCTCTGAAGTCTGTCTGCTATTTCCATTTCTTAGTAATAGATGACTGTGGGCATCTTTGCCCAGTTTTTTTCATCTCTGAAATGGAAAAAATAACAACAGCTACCTCATAGAGTTGTTGGGAGAATTAAATTGGCTAATGGAGGGCAGTGCTTGGCTCATGGTAAAACAGTGTAAAATATTAGGTCTTTGTTATGCACTGAATTGCACCTCTTCAAAATATGTGTTGAAATTTTAACCCTTATGTACATGGATGCAGTCTTTTTGGAAATAAGTTGTCTTTGTTATGTTAATTAGATCAGAAACAAGTAGGGTGGGCCCAAAATTTAATCATAGCTGAGTTATACAAAGAGCAGTTCAGACATACGCAGACACACATGAAGGAATAAACATGCCATATGAGAATAATCTACAAGTCAAGGAAACAGAGAATACCAGGAACAACCAACAAGGGAGGAATTGACATGGCCAAGATGCTTATTTGGACTTTTCACCTTGAGAATTGTGAGAAAATACATTTCAGTTCTTTAAAGGTACTCATTTGTGGTATTTTTGTTAAAGGAGAGCTAGGTAACTACCATAAAAACGAAAATAGTTGGTGTTGAATTGATTCTGACTCATGGTGATCTTGTGTGAGAGTAGAACTGTGCTCTGCAGAATTTTCAATGGCTGATTTTTCAGAAGTAGATTGCCAGGGCTTTCTGTTGAGGTACCTCTGGGTGGACTCAAGCCACCAACTTTTTAGTTAGTAGCCAAGACTTACCCAGGGACTCCTACTAGGTAAATAAGACAGTTATTCTTGCTATTGTTGCACCAGTCCCACAATCACACTTCCATACATTTTTCCACACTGTTCTTTGACACAGGAGTTCACTAAAGTCTCCATTTTTTGTCTCTTATTTTGGATTCTTAGTTTTCTTTGAGCCACGGGCCCCTTTGGCAGTCTGGTGAAAACTACTTACCTTTTGTCAGAATAGCATTTTAAAATCCAAAATATAAAATCTATAAATGTATAAAGAAAACCAAGTATACTTAAAAATACTTAATGAAATTAAAGAAAATAAACTTGTGATGCAGTAATCTGTGTGCTTTAGAATGGTTTCATTAAATAATAAGATCTAACAATCTGAGCTCTGCTAGCATAGTGGCTAAGGCACTTGACTGCTAACCACAAGGCTGGCAGTTCAAACCCACCAGCCACTCCTCGGAAGGAATATTGGGCAATCTACTTTTGTAGTCATACTGCCTCAGAAACCCAAGGAGGGGTTGCTATGCGTCGGGTCCAACTCGATGGCAAACAACAACAACAACAACAACAATTGATCTAATAATTACCATGATTTCAAAGGAGTGATAAACATAAATAATATTTCAATTATCTGCAAAATTAGTAACATGACATGAAAATATCTATGATTTCTATTGGTGGCAAAATCACAGATTCTGCCAATACTTCCATATGTATGACCTATATTAGCAATTGAAGAAAATGCTACATATCAGATAGAGATTGGTAAAAATAAACTTGTAATTTTTGTTCCATCCAAGTTGATAGACTTCAGTTTGGGTCCATGGACTCCAAGTTAAGAAATCCTTATCCAGATCCTGCTTATATTTTAGGCTTAGCTCAAATAAGCCTACTCAAAGAAGTCCTCTTTAATCCTACATGTTGTAATTAATATAGATTTTCTATCCATTCTTTAAAGGTCCCTGGGTGGAGTCAACACTTTGCATTGACATTAACCTAAGGGTTGGAGATTTGAACCTGTGAAAGAAAGTCTAGTGATTGCATCCATAAAGATTACAGCCAAGAAAAGCTTATGGAGTATAGTCCTAGTCCATAGCACATGGGGTGGCCATGGATCAGAATCAACTCGATGACAGAGTTTTTGTTTTCTTTTGGTTGTTGTTGTTTTTATCTATTCATTACACTATGTTTTTTGTTTATTTGTTTGATTTAAGACTCCTTTTGCTGTTGTTCTGCCATATCACTATTGACTAAATGTACCTGTTCCTCCCCCATCAGCAGAGTCTGATCTATGGTCCCTCTTTACACTGGTGCAGGCTGCCTGTGAATTCAGAGGTGACAGTTGTGTAGAAATGCAAGAATGCATTGGGCAGCCATTACTTATCTCCATTTCCCTGACTGCCCACTACAACATAAAGTACAGCATTTCTGAGAAGGTAGCTCATTTCATTTTAGTGTTATTTACCATACTGGTTCTGTCAACTGGGCTGACAAATCACCCCTCCAAAAGGCAGATTCTAATCCCATATGCAGTGCCTCCTCAGTGGCAATTTATATAAAAAGCTTTCTGAGTTTAGGCAAATATCTTGATACTTTAGTTTAGTTATTCTGACAACAATTCCTGACTTATGGGGTGCTTATGTCACCAGAGAAAATCAGCTTCCTAAGCTTCCCGCCTGTCTCAAGAATATAAATTTTCATGGGAAACTTGGAATGCAAATGATGTGACTTGGTCCTCTCTGCAAATCTTTGCTTGTATCTGGCAGCCATCTTTACAGAGCTTTGAGAAAAAGGAACAGGGGTGGGATATAGCGAAAGAAAAAAGGAAGGAGGGGACTCAAAGACAGAGGGCTTCATTTTCTGTCTTTCCAGGTACCCAGAACTAAGCTGCTGATATACTTTTTTGGCTCTTTTCCCTTGTAATTTTAGGAGGAAAAAATGGAAAGAAATAATTTGAAAAGATAGCAAGCACTTATGTCTGATATTCAAAATGTGCTTCAGGACTTTTCTCTGGTTCTAGCACTAATTTAGAACAGGATTTCTCAACCTTGGCACTGTTCTCATTTGAAGCTGAATATTTCTTTTTTTCTTTTGTGAAATGCCTGGGTGGTATAAACAGTTAAGTGCTCAACTGCTAAACAAAAGGTTGGCAGTTTGTACTCACCCAGAGGCACATTGGAAGGAATGACTGGTAATCTGCTTCTGAAAGATCAAAGCCTTGAAAACCCTATGGAACATGGTTTTCCTCTGCACGCATGCGGCCACCATGAATCAGAACCTACTCAACAGCAGCTGGTTTGTTTTATGATTTGGTTCTGGTCCATTATAGGATGTTAGACACATTCTTGGCTTAGATCCAATAAATGATAGTAGTGCTCCTCCCCAAAGTTGTGACAACCACATCTCCAGATATTCCAAATGTCCCATAGGGAAAAAATATCCCCTGCTCCTCATTGAGAGCCAATGAAGATTCCGAGGATAATGTACATCTATTGTGTGTCAGACTCTGTATTCATTACTTTGTATACATTATCCAACTTAATCTTCACACAGTTTGAAAGACAAGGTCCAAGAAGGTGACGTATAGTGCGTAAGATAGGAAACTGATGTAAAGAGAAGAGAAGAGATGAGAAATAAATGTAAAGAAGTAGTCACTATGTGATGTGGTCTAAGGTATCAAAGTAGGGATAGAAAACAGGTGGCGCAGTACCATTGTCTACAGCAAATATGACCTATCATCAGTCACAGCATTTTATCCTAAAGGGCCAAAACAACTCTTCAGGTGGGCATTACCAAGTGATCGAAATTGGTAAAGGTTCAAAATTTATTTTCACGAGTTTAGGTCTTCTCTAAAAATCAGTCTTTCATGAGATTGTGGGCTTTCATGGGTAGAGGCTATGTGTCTGTATTACTAACATATAGGGAGGATTTTTAACATGAACCCCCAGTAAATGGTTGTGGAATAAACATGTGGTACCTGAAATCTCACCACTATGGGTTATGCCTTGAGATAAAACACTTCCATCTTTCTTTAAAAAAAACAAACTCACTGCCATCAAGTCAATTTTGATTCATAGTGAACCCTCCTTGGGTTTCCAAGATGGTATCACTATGGCAGTAGATTGCCCAACCTTCCTTCTGAGGAGTGGCTGATGTATTTGAACTGTCAACCTTCTGGTTAGCAGTCAAATTCCTTAGGCACTATGCATTGGTAAATTACTAGAAGCATAATTATGAACCATTAGAATTAAAATTGTGGAGATTGATTATTTTTATTTTGTATGCAAGTAAAGGGAACTCTAGTGGCATACTGCCTAAAGCACTTGACTGCTAACCAGAAGGTTGGTGGTTCAAACCCACCAACCACTCCTTGGAAGGAAGATTGGACAATCTACTTCCATAGAGATATCATCTCAGAAACCCAAGGAGGGGTCGCTATGAGTCAGAGACGACTCGATGGCACATAACAACAACAATAACATCCAAGGAAATGGAGGGAAGAATGAACATAAATTATGGAACAAAGCTAGATAAAAAATAATCTGTGGAAACCAAGTCTCAATCAACCTCTCAGTTAGCAGCTTAATGATTGGTGCCACCCAGGGACATCAGGCACACATTGTTGTTGTTGTTGTGTGCTGTCGAGTCAGACCTGACTCATAGTGACCCCACCTTGGGTTGCCGAGGCAGTGTCACTACGGAAGTAGAATGCCCAACCTACCTTCCAAGGAGTGGCTGGTGGGTTTGAACCACCAGCCTTCTGGTTAGCAGTCAAGTGCCTTAGGCACTATGCTACCAGAGCTCCTCAGGCACACATTAGGAGCTCATCAAGTAAAGTATCTCTTTAGTTAGTTAGGAGCTCTAGTGGCGTAGTGCCTAAGACATGTGACTGCTAACCAGAAGGCTGGTGGTTCAGACCCATCAGCCACTCCCTGGAAGGAAGGTTGGGCAATCTAAATCTGTAGTGATACTGCCTCGGAAACCCAAGGAGGGGTCACTATGAGTCAGATCTGACTTGATGGCAGTGAGTTTGTTTTTTTGTTGTTAGTAAGAGAATGAATGAATCAATTATAAGATAATTTCTGTTCAAAGTTAGTTCATAGGAAGTGCTAAGGAAGCATAGAAAAGAAACAAGTAAAATTGACAGGAGAAATTTCTCAGAATAGGTGATTGTTCTAAGCTATTAAAAATGAAAATGGAGGTGATTTTCTTCTTCACAAAGTTTGCTTCTCCATAAAGGTCCTGAAAACACTAGAAGAAATGGTGAGAATTAAATCTTCAGGACATTGTAAATTTACCAAATACTGCTGCAATCTAGTGAGGATTTAATGAAGAAAAGTGGCTGAATTTCGGTAAGAACAGTGAACTTTGTGGAGTGTTAACTTACCCTTCTGCCATCTCCCTTTTTCCAGCTCTACATTATTCAGCATTCAATCAAAATGAAAACTAGAAGCTCTGCATCCACTGGAGGAGACATAACAGAGTTGGAGTTCCTTCACAGTTCCCTTCTCAAAGAACTGACATTATTTGACAGGTTCGTTGTTTCCCAGGACTACCACAAATGCAAAGATTATCTTCATTTGACTTGGCTTGGAGCTTATCAAAGAGTCTTTGTGGCACAGTTGTTAAGCACTTGGCTGCTAACTGAAAGATCAGCAGTTTGAAACCATCAGCCACCCCATGGGAGAAAGAAGTGCCAAGTCAGCTTCTATAAAGATGGAAACTCTATGGGTGCAGTTCTGCTTTGTTCTATAGGGTCACTATAGAGTTGGAATCGACTCTCTGGTAGTGGATTTGGTTTCCGTTTGGTTTGAAGTTCGTCCAGTACAATCTTCTCCTCTGGGAGCATTTGTCAAAAGCAATCAATAAACAAATATGAACCCCTTTGCATATACAGTACTGAGTTGTCAGTGAAAGCAAACATGGGTATAGGGACGGATAGATGGGTGAACAGGCTGAACAATTGGGTGTGTCTAAATGGAGAGTGTATCCAAGATCATATATGGGGTTGGCAGACAATGGGCCTATAAGTTCATGTGAATGATGTAGGAGATCCTAC
>NW_006921731.1:4649846-4672633 GCF_000298275.1 Orycteropus afer afer
GATCCAGATTGGTAATAAATATTTTTAAATTAAAAAAAAAAAAAAAAGCAATCAGTAGCAGTTTTTTCACTATGCAGCTGCCTTAGGCAGTAGAAAACAATTAAGACAGTTAATAAGCTAACTGAAAAAGCAAAATCTGGGGAATGAGATGTCCATAGGGAATTCTGACATATTCCTGGGCGGCTAGAAGCCCATGCACATGTAGAGGTTGTGCATGCCAAGAGTTGTGTACCTTCTCAGGAAAGACCTGAGAAGGTCCTCAGCTCTCACCTCTGACTAAGTGGAGGCTCTGCATAATCAAGAACTAAAGGCTAAGGCAGAGTTATACAATGATTGGCTGAGTGTTAAAGGCATGTCCTAACTTGCACACAGAGCCTCTCAGCAAAGACTGAGACACTTATTGGCTCTAGGCATTTACAAAGTGTAAATCATGTACAATCATGAGATAACCACCAAGTTAACTGAGCATAACTCCAGTGGTCATTCACAAAAAATATACAGACTATATAGAGTTAGTTCATAAAAGTCACAAAAGCACTCTGAATCCTCCTACTTGCTGTTTTCGTAAACACAGTTTAATAGGATCACAGCCATACTTATTCATTTACTAATAATTGTCTGTCTGTTTTTTTTTTTTTTTTTACAATGGAAGCATAAAGTAATTCCAACAAAGATTTTGACTGCAAAGTTGAAAATTTTGCTATGCCGAGTTACACAGATAGTTTCCAAGCCGTGGTCTATAAGGTGCCATACCTCATTAGCAACATGAAAAATTTAGCCTTTATTCACAGAGGCAGGGAAGCTAGTGAAAAATTTCATTTTTCAAAGATCACTTGGACTACACAGAGATAAAAGACAAGCAGACATTACATGCCCCAGAGAAGCTTAGAATCTAGTGAGGATCACTTCTATCCCTCAAATTGGCTCTTCACTCCTTTCTTGATGGAAATAACTGTATCATTCACATTTGTTGTTGCTGTTGTTAATTCCTTTAATACCTGGCAGAGTATGATGCATTAGCCAGTGTTAGATGCTATTTACTGACTTAGTCAATAGCTTGACCTTTCCAAATAGTTAACACCTATTACCCTTAGGAACTTGTTTGCTTACAAGTGGATACTATGAGACCTAATCTGCTTTCAACAGTTTCCTTGACATCTCAGCTTTGTTTATTGACATGGAACCTAGGACAAGCCACTGGAAGCCAAGCTTTTGGATGACTTGTGAGTTTCAGGAGAGAATGGAGAGATGGGAGTATCATTCCAGTTCCCAGTGTTGCTAAGATTGCATGAAGAAGACTCTCTGCACTTCAGTTGCTCACTGTGTGACATAAAAGAGTTTATTTGCTGTCAGTGAGCTGGCTCCAACTCCTAGCCACCTTATATATAAGAGAACAAAACTTTGCCTGATCTTGCACCATCTTCATGATCATGGCTGTGTTTGAGTCCATTACTGCAGCCATTGTGTATGGCTTCCAACCTAGGGGGCCCAACTCCCAACACTATGTCAGATAATATCATGTTGTGATCCGTAGGATTTTCACTGGCTAATTTTCAAAAATAGATTTCCAGGCTCAAAATGGGTGACACTGCTGGTATTTGAAGTACCAGTGACATAGTGTGATAGTTGGAGCTGTGCTGTGTGTCAAATTGGCTGGACCACAATTCTGTGTGGTTTAAGCAATTGTGATGTGGGTTGTTCCCATGATGGGATTGGATGTATGTGTTTTGAGCAGCCAATCCATTGAAGGGGAGTTTCCCTAGGGGTGTGGCCTGCTTCCAGTATATTTATAGACATCCTGGGAAAAGAGACACTCTTCTGTGGATTGGGATTCTGTTGGACAATGGTCTGTGAGCAAACAATCCACCATTTGACCTGGAGATCCTGGATTCGTCATTCATTGGGGTGAACAGGCAGTGTACTGCCTGCCTACCTTGAGCTCATCAGCCCCTGCAGCTGTGTGAGTAGGGAAAGGCCTTCAGCTTGACGTTTGATCTAAGAAGTTGGGACTTGCCAGCTTCTATGGGTGTGTGAGCCATTTTTCTAAGATAAATTTCTTTCTCTCTCTCTCTCTCTCTCTCTCTCTAAGCTTCACTGGTTTTGCTTCTCTAGAGAACACATTGTAACACACAAAACTTCCAGCATCATAGCAACACACAAGCCACCACAGCACAGCAAACTGACAGATGGGTGATGGTGTTATCTCTGAGCTTCCTCAAAGCTTTAGTATCCTGTTGTCTTTTGAATTACGTGAGGTGACAACATGGGAACCTTGTACAAGTCCCTGGCTTATCTGACTCATTTCTCTGAATCTTTGTTTAAATAGAGCTCTTCACATATCCCACTCAAACCACAGTTGATTAGATCATTTGAAAAACAAAACAAAACAAAAAAATTCCACATTCACCAAAGAGGGTTTGAATTATGCACTGTTTCATATTTTGTATACTTCTACTCCCTTTCATTTATACAGATAATTGAACATTACTGGCTCAACCATAATGAGACCAACCTTTTCTGTCAATTAGGCATGATTGTGTAGACTCTTACCTGCTGGTTAACTTGCTTTTCATGTCATGAGTTGGCACTGCTTGAATAAGCTGAATGTTCAATGAGAAGTTAGATGTCTATAAACTCGCCATGACAAATGGACAAGCTGTCAAACCTACAATGCAACTGAAAAAAGTGTTTTGAGAAAGTAGTGGGTAATGGTTTCTGGAAGAGGTTACAACTTGGTGTACAGGAAGAGGGAAAACTTGGAGAATAATAGATTGCTTTGAGCACAGATAGGTTTTAGCAATGCTGCCATCTCCCTGGGTGTTATGCCTGCTACAGAAGATTCAACACATAAAAAAGCAGTTTTCAAGTTAAGCAGACTGTCTAATGGATAGTAATAAAGGGAGGGACAAATATCGTGAAGCCAACTTAATCGCATTTTGTGGATGTTGTTGCTTGGTATTCCTTCCATGGATCGTCATTAATGGCATTCAATTAGAACAATGTTTCTACAAGTCATACTATGTTAGGTGTTGTAGAAAACATAGATAGGCTTGGATTCATGGGCTATTGGTCTGTGTAGTCATAAAAGAGCTCCACAATTGGTTTAATGCTCTGCTGTTGCCATCTTGAAATTCTTAATCAACTTTGGAGAAGGGGATCTGTATTTTTATTTTCATAGAGTCCTGAAAATTGTGCAGCTTGTTTTGCATGGAAGATAAATCCATTGCTGTCAAGTCAATTCCAACTCATAGCAACCCTATAGTGACCCTATAGGACAGAGTGGAACTGTCCCACAGGGTTTTCAAGGCTGTAATCTTTTATGGAAGCAGACTGCCACATCTTTCTCCCGCTGAGCGGTTGGTGGGTTTTTCTCACCTCAAGACATTTAAAACATTGTGTCTTAAGATTATGCTGAAATAGTACTGTATGAACTTGCATAGGGAACAGTATTGGATGCAGTTTAAGGATGGAAATCAACTGCTTAAACCATTAAAGTGATTTTCTCTAAGTTAGCAGTAGAACCAAAAAACAGAGTGGCTGTTGAGTTGACACTCATGGTGACCCCATCCGTGTGTGTCAGAGTAGAACTGTGTTCTATAGAGTTTTCAATGGATAAGTTTTCAGAAGTAGATCACCAAGCATTTCTTCTGAGTCAACTCTGGCTGGACTCAAACCACCAACCTTTGGGTTAGCAGCTAAGTGTGCTAATTGTATGCAGCAGCCAGGGATTCCTGCATTTTGAATTCATTTTCTTAGCTTACCATCCACTGAGAATGAACTTCATGAGCAAGGCGTTCTACTGAGTTCAAGATATGATTCAGTCAAGGGTTATTGACATCAGTTCTCCAGGTTCTAGGGATCTCGAGAACATCTGGATAAGTTAAAAGAGTGCTCAGTGGAATGTAGTTGGAGACTTGGGGTCAGAATATAACTGGAAGATCCATCAAAAGTGGGAAACAGCATGAACAGATAAGTGAAGAGTCAGGTCCATAATACCTTATTAAAACCTCTCAGGCCAGACATGTTTCAGAATTCATACTTTTTTCATTTTTGAAAGGTAACATGATGCTTATTGCATTGATTATGTAAAATCTCCCAACACATCTTGGAAGTAGCTCATAATCAAGTGTGTTAATTTTTCTGCAGTTAAATGTGTAATTGTTCGCACTGAGTAAGGCAATTTAAAAATATACGTAGGTTTGTGTCAGCTCAGGTCAGATTTCGCTGCTAAATGGATTCAGATCAGGTCAAGTTTCACCACAAATGAGTTATAAACTTGATTTTCAAAGATGCTTGGATTTTGTAATTGTGGATAAGGGATGTGTCTTAGTTCCTGAGGCTGTATGTAAGAGACATACCACAAATAGGTGGTTTTAAATAAGAAATTCATTTTCTCATAGTTCAGGGGGCTGGAAGTTCAAATTCATATCATTAACTAAAGGGGAAGACTTTCTCTCCATTGACTTTAAAGGAAGATCTGTATTTCTTTCAGCTTCTATAGCCCCTGACATTCTTTGGTTCCTTGGTGATCTTTACGTGACATCTATTTGGCCCCATTTGTAATCAGATGTCTCTGTGTCTGTGCTACTTTTTACATCACTCAGAAGTGATTAAGTTTAAGACTCACCCTTCAGAGGCATGGCCTCATTAACAAAACAATGAAAACTCTATTTTCAAATAAAATCATGTTTACATCCACAGCTATCAGGATCAGACTTCAACACATATTTTGGGGAGACACTATTCAATTCATAACAGGACTTCAGACTTGTATCAGGTAAGAGAGAGGTAAATAGGTTATTGGAATTCAGGAGAGTGGAAATACGTCAGATGTTTCTCAAGTAAAGCCAGAACTGGTCTGCTGAGTTGTTCCAGTGGCTTGTCAGGAAGTCCACAACTCTTCATGATGGACCTCCTTACCTGACTGCAAGCATTCTTTGTGCTGAAGCCAGTGAGAGATGGGAAACACAAAGCTGTGAGCACCCACTCTTCCTAGGTGTACTAGCAACACTTCTGCCCTCTACTCCTGCTGTTCCAGCTGGCAGCTCTTGCACATGTGGTCTCTCTGGGCATCTTTGCACAGTGCAATAGCATATTCAGAACTGGCTGTTCCTAGGATTCATCTGTCATTTTTCCTCTGTGTTTCTTACATGGCAGTTGGCACAAGTGGTTCACTCTTCACTTCTGAGATGGATTTAAAAAAAACTTTGGCTAAACAACCAGCCTCTTCATTAGCTCCCTTCTGGTTCCTGCACTAAAGAAAGCCAGTGAAATGGACTGGCATTTACATGGCATTTTCCACAAGAAAATAGGAATGAGCCCTATCCAGCTTTTATATCCTTTTCTTCATTTATTCACTGTTTTGTTTGGCCCATAAAATTGACTCTTGTAGAAGCTATCAGAGACCAAGGATAACTAATCCTTTCCTCTTTTCATTTTGCTAAATAAGTGGATCTCAAAATGGGGTCTCTGGACCAACAACATCAACCTCACCTGGGTATATGTTGAAAATATAATTCTCAGCAGGTCTCCAGCCCAGATCTACTGAGTCAGAAGCTGTGGGGAGCGCCCAGCAATCTGTGATTCCGATGCTAGCTAACATTTGAGAAACTCTCTGCTAGATTCTTGATTTTTCTCGCTCATGTCTTTGTAGAAAGAGGAGGAAGAAGGGATAGATAGATTGCTTTCCACCAAATAGTGTTTTTCCCTTCTTCCTTACCAATAGAACTCTAATTTGTTTACACATATTCACCCTCTTGCCCCTTAGAGTTGAAGTTGACATATGATTGACTTTTCACCAATGAGATATAAGAAAAAGTTTACTCTGGTGGCGTAGTGCCTAAGGCATTTGACTGCTGACCAGAAGGCTGGGAGTTCAAACCTACCAGCCACTCCTCAGAAGGAAGACTGGGCGATCTACTTCCATAGACATACTGTCTCAGAAACCCAAGGAGGGATTGCTGTGAGTCAGAACCAACTAGATGGCAGTGAGTTTGGTTTTTTTGTTTGTTTGTTTGTTTTCAGGTAGGTACAGCATTTACAGAGGGCTAGGTAATTAAAAGAATTCACAAAATTTCACAATGTGTATGTATTATATATATACACACACGCTTATATGTACACATGCACACACATACAGTTATACACAGCTTTAAGGAAGACCAAGGATACTATGTAGCAGGAAAAAGAAGGTACCAGCAAACACCAGGGAGGTCTGAGGCACCCAGGCATAGTCTCCAGGGTCCTTTCAATCACAGAGGATGCTCTTTCTCACCAGATCACAAACCACCAAGCTACATATGAGATATCTTATTCTCAAGGAAGACAAGGCACAAGCTCACTTAGGAGTCTTTTGTATCGTCGTGTTAGCCAAGTAGCCAAACCAGGTGCAGGCTATGCAAGCTACCTATATATATTTTCAGTAAACAATGTAGACAAGCTAGAATAGGTTGTCTTCAGGGGACCTTTGGACTGTAAATAAAAATAAAAATAAAAAATAAAACAACTCACTGCCCCTGAGTTGTTTTTTCGACTGCAAATGGCACATTATAAATCACTAGCTAGAGCATTCCTCCTGTTCTTAGTCAGCCTCAGTTCCATGGTTCCAGGTATCCTTAGGGATAAAAATAGAGCTACCACAAGTCAACTGCAAAGTAATCCTATCTCTACACAGTAGAGCTTCTGGAAATGCTAACATTTTTCTGATGTAAATGGATGGATGCAACTGGGATACCTCGTATCCCCTTCTGCTTTTTACTTCCCGAAATGTAAACATGATGTGTGGATCAGAGCAGCCATTCTGTGACCATGAAGATGGAGTTCACACAAGGAGACTTGAAAAGAGGTATAATGTGTTTGGGTCTCTACAGCATTTCTGAGTCTCTTTCAAGACTTCTTGTTAAATGAGGAGTCATGATTTCAGCCACAGTTTCTTAGGGATTTGCCACTTCAAATGAATTCAATCCTCAAGGAGAAAGAGTGTGTAAAAGTCCAGGTTTTTGAACATTATGCCTTTTTTGCTTTATGAAAATGACCCATCTATGACTTCAGTAATACATATTTTAGTTTTACAGATGTGGAAGTAGCAGTTGCAAGAGGTAAAAAAGCTATTCAAAGTTTTAGAGTTAGTAAATGGAGAAGGCAGAGTTTAAACTACGTGTTTCTAAAACCTTGAAGTAAACTTCTTACTGGGGTAAAAACTCACTGCATCGAGTTGATTCTGACTCACAGCGACCCCCTTTAGGTTTCTGAGGTGGTAAATCTTTACATAAGTAGATTGCCAGTCTTCCTTCTGTGGAGTGGCTGGTGGGTTTGAACTGCCAACTTTCTGGTTAGTAGCCTTAGGCACTACGTCACTAAAACTCTCTTATTGGGGTAAATCAGGGACAAATCTAAGTTTATGGGGGTCCAAACCTTATTTAAAAATTAAGGACCCTTTAAGACAAATAAGAGAAAATTAAATGCTCTCACTGCTGTTGAGTCGGTTCTGACTCATAACAACCCCTCCTTGGGTTTCCAAGGCAGTATCACTATGGGAGTAGATTGCCCAATCTTCCTTCCAAGGAGTGGCTGGTGGGTTTGAACCAACAGCCCTTTGGTTAGGAGAAGGCTGCCTTAGGCACTACGAGACTAAATTGCTTTCTATGATACCTTATTTAGGAATTGAAAATTCTACATTCTGTACATGCCTACACGTATGTCTTTCATGAAGTCACAGGCTGTGTCTGCATTCTTATTTGTTTACTCAGCCCATAGCATAATGCCTAGAACACAGCAGCCATTCTGTAAAGGTTTAATGATGAATGTTTGCAAATATTTAGTTTTTTTGAGTTAGACTCTACCGCTTATCCTTGGAAAAAGCTTTATAACTCAAGTTGTAAACAAGCATATTTTAGGAGAATGTGGTCATGGTAACAGAGAATACCCAGTCCTGATGTGCTAGATATTAGAAATATGGTACAGTTTCATGTCTATGGTGTTCATTGGCAAGGATGAACTAAAATCTCATTCATGGTCAGCAAGAACTCAAGCCTAAAGTCTTGGGGACTTTGGGGAAAACATACCAATAGCTACTATGCTTCCCAGTCACTTTTTATTTGATAATACGTAGCTTCACAACTTTGTGACCATCTCAAAACAACTTTCATTGACTCATGGTCACTATTGGCTTTAATGACAACTTCATATTTCCCTTGCAATTTGGTTATAAAGGTGAACTTCCTTCAATACTCATCACAAAAGTGGCAAGAATTAATCCAGCTGTAAACGTATAGATGTTGTGGTCTCGAATAAAAGGGACCTTTCCAGAGACGAGAGACCCATTCACTAGTTGAGAATGGAGTAATAATAATAAAGTTATTCTTAAAACTCTGAAGCTCATTCTCAAGCCCATAGCCATTTCTGGGATGGTCTACCTAGTCTAATTACAAAGCAGTTCTGAGAGAGAAAGTAAAGACAAATCTATAGTGTGCCCTGAGCTGACACCCACAATCACTAGACTGCAAGGAATATTAAGGAGTGTTTTAATTGCCAGTCATATAATGTGTGGAAACCTTTTTATCTCTGAGAAGCAGATCACCAGAACTCATCAATAAAACTCAAGGGTCAATTTTATTTTCCTGCTGGGGAAAACATTGACATTACTATCATAAGCCTCAGGGAGGTCTGATTGTACTAAGGACAAAGATTCAGCTACTGTGGAGAGGGGCACAAAAGTAACAATATCCACCCACAGAGATGAGAAGGATGAAAATCTCCCCAGTTCATCTCTGGAAAGAAGACCATGGAAGTAATGAGGTGGAAACAGTCCCAAATTATATTTTCTCTCCTCCCTCTACCACCTGCCCTGGTCTGGAACTCCCCCAGAAACAAATTGTCACTTGCTTTCATAATTATTTAATTAACATTTTAAACAGGAATCTGACCATGCTCACATGCTTCAGTAGTTTCTCATTCCCTTAAAAAAATAATATTTTCTTGGTAGAATTCTTGCCTTCCATGCAGGAGATTTGGCTTTGATTTCTGGCCATTTTACCTCATGTGCAGCCACCACCTGTCTGCCAATGGAGGCTTGCTGTGATGCTGAATGAGTTTTAGCAGAATTTTCCAGACTAAGACAGACTAAGAAGAAAGTCCTGGCAATCTATTTCCAAAATCAGCCAATGAAAGCAGTCTGATCCATAACTAACCATTTTGTTCTGTTGTCCATGAGGTCATCATAAATCAGGGACCAACTTGATGGCAGCTAACCACAACAGTAACACAGAATATAAACACCATCCCACAGCTTCCAAGGCTCTATGTGCACTCACCTACTCCCACCTCTTGGACTGAATCTCAGGCAATCTTTCCCTCACCTTGTTCCAGTCTCCTGGCTTCCTTTCCCTTTGACGCATATCTCAAACTTATTCCACATCATGTCTTTTATTCACTCTTCCTTCTGTCTTGATTTTCTCCCCAGCTGTACCCATGGTGTGTGCCTTTTCACTTACAAGACCTCAGTTGCAAAGTTTCCTCAGGAGAGAAACTTCTGCATTCTCTTGCTAAGGGAGAATTTCTTACTGATTTGTTTACTCATTTAATTTCTGCTTCCCACCATTAAACTGTAAAGGCTGGCAGTTCAAACCCACCAGCTACTCCTTGGAAGAAAGACTGGGCAATCTACTTCTGTAGTGATACTGCCTAGGAAACCCAAGGAGGGATGACTATGAGTTGGAACTGACTCGATGGCAGTGAGTTTGGTTTTTGGTTTGGTTGATCCTGCACATAAGGAGCTCTGGTGGCATAGTGGATAAAGCATTTGGCTGCTACGGAAGGAAGAGGGGGCAATATCTACTTCTGTAAAGATTTACAGCCGTGGAAACCCAATGGGGGTCAGTATGAGTCAGATTTGACTCTATGGCAGTGAGGTTTTTGGTATCCTGCACATGGTGAATCTTCAGGTGTATTATATCATCAAGTTCTTAGAATAATCCTGTTAAATAGCTTCAGTTAGTGTTTTTATTTTTTCATAACTATCCCATATGTTATAGATTGAATTGTATGCCCCCCAAAAAAGATATGTTCAAGTCCTAACCCTTGTACCTGGCAATGTGACCTTGTTTGAAGACATTTGTCTTCGCAAGTGTTATCAGTTAAGTAAAGAGCTCTGATGGTGCAACGTGTAAGGCATTTGACTGCTAACCAGAAGGTTGGTGTTTCAAACCTACCAGCTGCTCTATGGGAGGAAAATGGGGCAATCTACTTCCGTAAATATTTACAGCCTTGTAAACATAATGGGGGTCACTATGAGTCAGAATTGACTAGATAGCAGTGGTATGTATCAGTTAAATTAATGATATCATACCAGAGTAGAATGGCTCTTTTGAAGTGTCATAAAAATCCACTACTATCAAATCAATTCCAACTCATAGCAGCCCTATAGGACAGAGAACTGCCTCACAGGGTTTTCAAGGCTATAAATCTTTATGGAAGCTGACTGCCTCATCTTTTTCCTGTGGATGGACTGGTGGGTTCAAACCACTGACCTTTTGGTTAGCAGCCTAATATTTTAACAATTGTGCTACCAGAGCTCCTTCTCTTATAAAAAGAAGGGAGATAGCATGTGCAGATTCATCTACAAGTAACAAAAGAATGCTAAGGATTGCTGGTAGAAATCAGGAACTAGAAGAGAGACATAGTAATTCTTCTCTCAAAACTTCCAAAAGGAATCAACAGGGCCAAGATCCTGAATTCAGACTTCTAGCTGCCAGAACTGTGTAGAAGTAAATGTCTCTTTTTAAAGACCCCCACTTTGTGATACTTTTTCATGGCAGCCTAGGGAACTAAGACACTCCATGATGCAGTATAAGAACCACACAGTAGCTATGAGAGTTGAGATTCTAACCCAAGTGCTTTGCCTCTAAGGCCTAAGTGTCCTCCACTGTCTCATGCTGAGTTAAGTATCAAGAAACTGTGATGGTAATTTGAGAGCTAAAGCACAATGCAAATATAAAGTATTATTCCTATATCATACTTCCTATTTTTTAAAATAATAAGCCTCCCACTACTAAACCTTTCTTTACAAGAGTTCAAAATAACCCAAAACCAAAAAAAAAAAAAAAATCAGAGCTATTGAGTTTCTTTCAACTCACAGTGACCCCAATTGGGTTTAAGGCTACAAATCTTCACAGAAGTTAAATTACCTCATCTTCCTCCCATAGAGCAGTTGATGGGTTTGAACCACTGGCCTTTTTATAAGCAGCCAAATGCCTTACCCACTATGCCACCAGAGCTCCTTCTATATAACCTATATCATCCTTAATATCTGCATTGAGTCTTCAAAGAGAGCCTTCCTCCCCCAAACACATTTCATTTCTGTTTCAGAGATTTCCAACAGAGAATAATGGAAACTCTATAAGAGCAGGAAGTTTGTCTTGATTATCTCTATCCATAGGCCTAGCAGTGTGCCAAGTAACTCAAGTATCAGCTGACTAAATGGATGAAGATCAGCTGATAATAGCAATAAGCAATATCTTTACTTATCCTCATAACAAATCAATAGGGGAGGTATTATTATTATTCCCCTTTTTGTTGTTCTTGTTGTTCAGTGTCATTGAGTTGGTTCTGACTCATAGCAACCCTATATACAACAGAATGAAACATTGCTTTGTCCTGCATCATCCTCACAATCATTGCTACATTTGAGCCCAGTGTTGCAACCACTGTGCTAATCCATCTCATTGAGAGTCTTTCTCTTTTTCACTGACCTTCTACTTTGCCAAGCATAATGTCCTTCTCCAGGGATTTGTCCCTCCTGGTAACATGTCCAAAGTATGTAAGATGAAGACTCACCATCTTCACTTCCAAAGAGCCTTTGAGCTATATTTCCTCCAAGACAGATTTGTTTGTTTTTCTGGAAGTACATGGCATATTTAATGTTCTTTGGCAGCACCATAATCCAAAGGCATCAATTCTTCTTCAGTCCCCCTTATTCATTGTCTGGTTTTGGCATGCACATGAGGCTATTGAAAATACCATGGCTTGGGTCAGGTGCACCTTCATCCTCAAAGTGATATATTTGCTTTTTAACCCTTTAAAAAGGTCTTTTGCAGTAGCAGATTTACCCAATTCAATACATCATTTGATAGCCTGACTGCTGTTTCCATGGGTATTGATTGTGGACCCAAGAAAAGGAAAATCCACTTTACAGATAAGGAAAAATAGGTACAGACAGGTTAAAAAACTTCCCTAAAGTGTCATAAGTGGCAGAATTTGGATTTGGATACTGTTTCTTGGACTTCCCTGGTGATCTACAAGCCCATTTCCAAAAGCAGGACAATAAGTCCACTAAGATTTCTTGGGAGTGTGAAAATTATAGGCGTGACAGTGAGCTCTTCCTCTGCCTTAGGTATGCCGCTCTCCCACATTTCTCTCTATTCTCACAAAGCCTACCCAAGGACCTAAGGTTCTTAAAATGAAAAGTAACTGGGACTACTCTTTGCTATAAATTCTCTGGCACTAACTCTTGTAAGCAGAAATCTGTTGGTATTTAAAGAATCAAGAAGTAATCTTCCTTTGGATTCAGAAATAGAGAGTCTAAACTATTAAATTTATTACCACTTGCCTTGTTGTTGTTGTTAGTTGCCTTTGAGTTGGCTCTGACTCATGTTATCCCTATGTCTAACAGAAGGAAATATTGCTTGGTCTTATGCTACCTTCATGATCTGATATGTTCAAGTCCTGTATTGCGGCTATTGTGTAGAAACTTCCAACCTAGAAGCCTCATCTTCCAGCACTGTATTGAACGATATTCTGTTGTAATCCATAAGATTTTCATTGGCTAGTTTTTGGAAGTAGATTTCCAAGGCTTTTTTCCCAATCTGACTTAGCCTCTAAGCTTGCTGAAATCTGTCCACTA
Organism: Orycteropus afer afer; assembly: GCF_000298275.1. Classification (NCBI taxonomy): domain Eukaryota; kingdom Metazoa; phylum Chordata; class Mammalia; order Tubulidentata; family Orycteropodidae; genus Orycteropus; species Orycteropus afer. The sequence goes on from NW_006921731.1 coordinate 4,662,745, forward strand.
TGGTGAACCCTTCTGGTATTTGAAATGCTGGCGGCATAACTTCCAGCATCACAACAACATGCAAGTCACCACAATATGACAAACTGATAAACAAGCGGTGGCCAATTGCCTTCAGTGTGAGGTAATAATGGGATCTTTTACTCTAAACAACAGAAAGCTGCACACGTAGTCACTTAGTCAAAGGCAGTGTTGCACTAACACAGCCCATCTCTGTTGCTGTACCACCATCACATGGCAGCCTGCCCCTATACAATGTATAGTTTGGAGGAGTAGACCAGAACTTGTCATCATAAAGTGAAAAGAAAGGCCTTACGTGACTTGTTATTTATCTCAACTTTCTCACTAGGGAGAAGTAAATGAGGTGACATGTGAAGAAAAGCAAGGTACACTATAGGGAAGGAGACAGCAGTGGGAAGTGTACTTCCTTCAACAACAGAGAATCATGGAGACAAGAAATAGATGTGCTCAATTTTTGGACAAGGTCAGTGTAGTCCAAATGGCCTTATTAGTTTTGATTAAGACACATTTTAAATCCTGTGATTTTTACCTCACTGGCTTTTCTTCTTATTTGAATAAATGTTGACCCAATGACTTGGACTCAGTGCATTTCCTTTCAATGGATGTGTTTTGATTCTTTCCTTTCAAGGATAGAAAATGATGTTTTGGTTATTAGTAGTTTCAACTACATAAAATCCATAATATCCAAAAGTTTTAGACCTCCCAAAAAGGAAATTTCATACTTTTTAACCTAACATAGATGCTAAAAATTTGTTGTAGAATATTTAAAAGAAAAAGAGAGAGAAAAGAAAATGAGTGTTGGAATTTTGATGAATTAACTAATTAATTAATCAATGATCATAGATCAACTGTGCAGCAGAAAATCCATAAAGACCAAACTAGAATCAGTCCTGGGGGATGCTAAGTTTGGCTTTTCGAAAGATTTGTTTGATTAAGGTTCTTTAGATTACAAGTGACAAAGTGAATTCAACTAGGAGGAGGAAAAGGGAGTGTAATACTAAGACAAAAAGATACTAGGGAAGAAACTGGGATAGGTGAGGAGTGAGTCATAATATATATATCTGTTTTCCGCATAGTTATGCCATCCCACCTGCATTATTCTTCCAAGACTCCATGGTTTCCCATTAGTATTTAACTCCACACTTTCCCCTGCTTTATTAAAAGGTGGAGGCTAGAAAGAAATAATTTAAGAGAGTGGGTCTCAAAGTCCAGTCAGTAGTCATCTGGAGGTCCCTGAGGACCTTTCAGGAGGTTGAGAAGTCAAAAGTATTCTCATCATAACACTAAGGGTAGGTGCTTTTTCCACTGGCATTTGCATTGATGGTGCAAAAATAATGGAAGGTGAAGAACTAGATGGTGACTGGCTACCACTGCTGACAGCTATGAAAAGGATCACAGTGGCCCCAGTTAGTGAGGGAAAACAAATATGTAACAAAACTCAAAATGATTTTAAAAAAAGAGCAGTTTCACTGGTCAAATGAAGATTGGTGTAACTCCCATGATCGTTGCCTTATATTGCCTTCCAGCCAGGAACTGAGCTCAAACCTCATGGCTCAACTTTCAGCCAATGAATAAACAGGCCTATAAGGTGAAGAGTAGTATAAGGAGGATACGCACTTACTAGAAAAATCAACAATCTGAGATCAAGAAGACAGCGTTTGCCCAAGAATAGAGCAAGGAAGGTGGAAGGGGATGGGAAGGAAGGACGAAGGGAAGGCATGGGCATGAGGAGGAAGTGGGAAGAGTGCTGTTGCATTGTGGGGATTGCAGTGAATGACACAACACAGAATGGGTATGGATTTTTGAAGTAATACCAATATGCTCTGTAAACTCTCACCTAAATCACAACATAAAAAATAATAATAATATAATAATGGTGGGTAAAATTGCTGGTGCGTTTGCAGTATTCAAGTCCAGTTGTATTTTTGCCATGAACTTGCAGTAAAAAAAAAAAAAAAAAGTCAGTTTCACCTTAGAATACCCTTGACGAAGAAGTAAAATTACTAATTTTATTAAATCTTGACCCTTGAGTACCATTCTGTGTGGAGAAGCAAGAAATACATGTGATGCATTTCTGCTGCAAACCAAGTATGATGGCTGTCTTGAGGAAAAGAATATCTGCAATTGTTTGAGCTATGAGAAGAACTAACTGCTTGTCTCATTGAACAACATTTTTACTGGAAAGAACAGCCAACAGACAAACTGGTTATTTAGACTTAGTCACTTGGTAGACATTTTCTCTACAATGAATGAAGTGAGTTTGCCACTTCAAGAAAAACAACTGACAGTATTTGTTGCTAATGATAAATTGGAGAGTCTATGCAAACATTTAGAATTTTGGAAAACTTACATCTGCCAATGTGATCTTGACAGCTTCCCCTTGTTTATTTATTTATTTATTTATGTCTTCTTTCAGTTTTTATAGAAATAATGTTACTTATTTTAACACAAAATGGGTTTACTATTTTATTTCACAATGAATTAATAAATCAGTCTCACATTGTTGTTGTTTAGAGCTGACCTTCAACTCATGATGACCGCATTCACAACGGAATGAAATGTTCCCCTTTCCCATGCCATCCCCATGATTAGTTGAGGTTTTCATTGGCTGATTTTCAGAAGCAGATTACCAGACCTTTCTTCTTACTGTTTTAGTCTGGAAACTCTACTAAAACCTATTCTGCATCATAGATGCAAGCAAACCCACAGTGATAGAATGGTGGCAGTTGTGCATGAGGAGCATTGGCTGGGAAAGGAGCCCAGGTCTCCTTCCTGGAAGGTGACAATTCTACCACTGACTCATCAGACCTCTTAATTTTTACATGTTTAATGTTTAATTTCTAATATGATAAATACTGAAAGAAGTTACTCCCATAGTAAATGCTTTTGGCTTCTTCACTGCCTTTTTAAAATGTACAGATGTATTGAAGCTAAAGAGGTTGAGAACTGCTGATATAGGAGATACTTTTTGTTTTACTGAATGAACTCAGATTCAGGAAAGTCTCTTCCTACAACTGACTTTCTCCCATCAGTTGCAAGATTGGAATTGACCATACATTAGTGCCTGCTAGACAGAATTATGAACTGTCAATATTTTCCTTTATCTTTCTCTTTCCTTTCTTGCTTCTTTCTTCTTTCCTGAACTTCTCTCTCACTGATCTGGCTCTATTGTGAGTGTGTGTGTGTTTCTCTCTTCTTTTCATCTCTGTCTCTCTGTCTTTCTCTTGGTCCATCCTGAGCATTTATATCTGGGAAATGCAAGCATGGGTGAATTCAGGCTATAGACAAACATCCATTGGATCAGGGGATTTTCTATAGTCCCTGATGTCAGATGGATCTTGACTCAAAGCAAAGAATACCAGAAAGATGTTTACTTGTGTTTTATTGACTATGTAAAGGCATTCGATTGTGTGGATCACAACAAATTGTGGATAACATTGAGAAGAATGAGAATTCCAGAATGCTTAATTGTACTCATGAGGAACCTAAACATAGACCAGGAGGATGTTGTTTGAACATAGCAAGGGAATACTTCATGGTTTAAAATCAGGAAGGGAGTGTGTCAGGGTAGTATACTTTCACCATACTTATTCAATCTGTACACTGAGCAAATAATCTGAGAAGCTGGACTATATGAAGAAGAGCATGACATCAGGATTGGAGCAAGGCTCATTAACAACCTGAGATATGCAGATGACACAACTTTGCTTGCTGAAAGTGAAGATGACTTGGAGCATTTACTGATAAAGATTAAAGACTACAGTCTGCAGTATGGATTGCATTTCAATATAAAGAAAACAAAAATCCTCACAACTGGGCCAGTAAGCAGCATCCGGATAAGTGGAGAAAAGATTAAAGTAGTCAAAGACTTCATATTACTTGGTTCTACAATCAATGTCAATGGAACTGGCAGTCAAGACATCAAAAGATGTATTGCACCAGGCAAACCTGTTGCAAAAGACCTCTTCCAAGTACTAAAGAGCAAAGATATCTCCTTGAAGACTAAGATGTGCCTAATCCAAGCCATGGTATTTTCAATTGCTTCATATACATGTGAGAGATGGACAATGAATAAGGAAGACCAAAGAAGAGTGGATGCTTTTGAGTTGTGGTGTTGGTGAAGAATGCTGAAAGTACCATGAACTGCTAAAAGAACTAAAAAATTTGTCCTGGCAGAATGCAGGCAGAATGCTCCTTGGAAAAAAGAGACCAGACTTCATCTCACCTACTTTGGTCATGCTGTCAGAAGGAACCATTCTCTGGAGAAAGATGTCATGCCTGGTATATTGGAAGATCAACAAAAAAGAGGAAGGCCTTCAGCAAGATGGATTGACACAGTGGCTGCAGCAATGTGCTCAGATATAGTAGAGATCATGAGGCTCACACAGGACCAGGCAGTGTTTTGTTCTGTTGTGCACTATGAGTCAGAGACAACTCTATGGCACACAACAACAACAACAACTGCCCAGAAGCTCCTTAAATAATTCCCTTCTCTTTTGCAGGTTGAATTGGATATGCTCAGTAAATCTACCTGTTGTTGTTGTTGTTGTTGTGTGCCGTCGAGTCGGCCCCGACTCATAGCGACCCCTCCTTGGGTTTCCAAGGCAGTATCACTACGGAAGTAGGATTGCCCAACCTTCCTTCTGAGGAGTGGCTGGTGGGTTTGAACCGCCAGCTGTCTGGTTAGCAGGCAAGTGTCTTAGCCACTATGCTACCAGAGCTCCTAATCTACCTGCAGGGCTCTGAAATGGAAAAGCAGTATTGTAAACTTGTATGTGATTCAGAAGCCAGAAAGAATAAATGAGGAAAAGCAGTGTCAGTGAGAATAGAAACCACATACATGAAATGACAAATGCAAAGGCTAGAGATCATTCTATTTTTGTAAAGCCTTGAATGTGTCCATTTTCCCTGAAATATCTATCCTGTCTTATGCTGGTTACAGATGTTGTGATTGCTGTTGACAAGTGTTGTTTTCCATGGACTTAATGAAAGCAAGATTACTTGTAAGAGAAGAAACACTGAAGCAAGATGACACAGTTGACACATGAAGATTCTCAGCTAGTCATTCCTGTTGATTATTATACTTTCTAAGTGATGTCATTAATAACATTGTCAAATCAGCTAACCCATTCATTCTACATGTTACACAGATCTTTAAGCCTGTTGTTTTAATAGAAAATGAGATTTAGACCACATAGAAACTTAGGCAATAATTCTACTAATGGGAGATTATCATTTTATTTTTCTCCTTTGTAATGTTCCTCTATGCGTTTTCAGCAGCCATGTTCCTCTTCAATATGAGTGTCATTCCCTCTTATGTACAGTGATAGGAATGGGCTAAAGCAATACTTTTTCATTAGTGAAATACTACCTGAAGCCTCAATATACCAAACAGAGAGAAGTAGATCTGCCAGGTTTAAAGAAGAGATAAGGAGATAGAAATTCTCCCCTTTGTTTCCTCATTGAGCCTCTGCATTTTATCAGCTTCTGTTCACTGGTCTAAACCCTGGGGTTCTGGGGTACACACTTTGGGAACTACTGGACTAAGGACTCTCTAGCTTCATGTGTTTTGAAGGCCTCTTCAGAATGCTTGAATGATTTCATTAATTACTCAGTTGTTTCAGGGAACCAGTTGATGTCCAGTTAGAGACAAAATTATCCCCTGGTTGGAGATGGTTTAAATGGTGGACAAAATGACAATTCTTTGGGATTCACGATCTAATTAAGAGTCCACATGCACTTATTGAGTACCAATTGTAGGCCCATCTACAACACAGGCATTGTTGGGTATACACAAAATATAGGCAAACCAACATCTCTGTTTAAGAAGCTTGTAGTTAATTAGGAGATGCACAACATAAACCCAGCAACTCGATATGAAGCTATAAATGTTGAGGTTTCAGAACTCATGGATTCATGGGAGATAAGGCAGATCAGGATGTGTAGATGGGATGAGGATGCATCATTTATTTATTCATTCAGGATTTCAACAAACATTTATTCAATACCAGCCAATGGGCTTAGTATTAAAGTTATACAGATAAACATATACAGGCACGATCTTTGTCTCCTTGGCACTCACTGCTTAGTTAGATTTGTGTAAGGAGAAGTATTAATCAAGTATTTAAAGAAATAAATGTGAAATTTCAAATGTGCTTAGTTGAATTTGTCTTGGGGGTAAGATGGAGTGGTCAGAGATAACCTCTTTGAGTGAGTGGTCAGAAAAAACTCCCTTGAGTAAGTGCTCATTGGGCTGAAACCCGAAAGATGAGTTGAAATTAAACAAAGGAGCAAGGACAGGAAGTGGTACCTGAAGACACTTGAGTGTGAATGTCTGTTCTCTATTTTAGCAAGCCATAAATCAATAATCCTGAATTCTAGCCCTGTGTCTCACTGTCTGCAGCATTTATCCACTTACTTGTGGTTTATTATTCAAGAATGACTATGTGAAAACCCAACTTCATCCTTCTCTTGATCCTTTTGTCCTGATTTTCTCACTGTTGCCTACAATATCTTACACTTCCACAAAATTTTAAACTTGACAAAGCACTTAGGCGTGAATTAGCATAATTAATCCCCACCAAGGTTTTATGAGATAGATAGTACCATCCCACTTTACAGATACAAAGACAAGGCTTAAAATAGTTCATGACTTGAAAGGTCACAACAGCCAAGAGCTGATAGTACATTATGGACTCTGGAACTCAAATTTCATATTCCATATTCTTGAACTTCATAGCGTATAGAAATAACTTTATAATTCCTATTTCCCCTATCAACAGACTGAGAAACCTAATCCTGCTTCTCTTCATTCATCAGGGCCTTTGATTCTTTCATGATTAGTTTTTTTAAGCTGGCTGAACTATCAAGAATGGCTTTGTTTTGTGCCTAGCTCTACCTTCAAACATTTGTTGAATCCCTTTTTGTTTACCAGGCCATATGTTAGACAGATTCCATCAATTTTCTAATCACTTTCCGATATTTAGCAACATCATTTTCAGATATAGAAAAGTTCAGTCAAATCTAAATCAAAACTCCAGCCTGTCATGCACTTTGGAGCTTCTCTGCTCACTGCAGCTCAAGTCCCCCGTCCTTCTGGCAACCAGTAAAGAAGAAACGAGATGCAGTCTTTTCCTCAGCTCTTCTTTCCCCAACTTCTCCCCAACTCTGCTGCTTCCAACTCTGGGATTTGGGATGAGGGGAAAAAATGAGGTAGAGGAGAGAATTAGATGTGAGAATTTTTTTGTGTGCTTTAATTCCAGTTGTTGTTGTTGTTGTTATGTGCCGTCGAGTCGGCCCCAACTCATAGCGACCCCTCCTTGGGTTTCTGAGGCAGTATCACTACGGAAGTAGGATTGCCCAACCTTCCTTCCAAGGAGTGGCTGGTGGGTTTGAACCTCCAGCCGTCTGGTTAGCAGGCAAGTGTCTTAGCCACTATGCTACCAGAGCTCCCTTAATTCCAGTAACAATATGAAAAATATAAATAATTATATATATATATATATATATATATATAAAATCACTTAATCTGGGTGATCATATTATAGTTGAATTCAGATACATGTTGTCTAGTTAGTGTGACTAACTCAAACCAGTTTGTCAGGATTTTCTCAGTTTTAACACTGAAATTCCCACTACATAAAAAAAAATCCCTCACTGGGCCATCAGGGTGGTTAGACATCTTAAATTAGAAGAACCTAGAAAACTCTTGGGAGTCTTTGGGCAGCACAAAGAATTAATTAAGCGCTTAGCTACTAACCAAAAGATTGATGGTTCTAACCCACCTAGTGGCACCTGGGAAGAAAGACCTGGCAATCTGCTCATGAAAGATCACAACTATGAAGACCTTGTGGACCACAGTTCAACTCTGACCCATATGGGGTTGCCATGAGTCAAAGTCTACTCAACAGCAACTGGTTGGTTAATAGATTCTTGAGAGGGTATCTATAGACCCCTGGTGACCTGACGGCCCCAGTTAGAGTTGCCCTCATGTAGGAACTAATTGTCAACATAAAAGATAAGAGAATGAACTCTCCTATAACTATAACTACATAACTACAACTAGATTTTTGGCAGAACACTTTCTTCAATCTTCTCATTATCTGACAAGAATTTGGGGCATAAACTTGCAGGAGTATCCAGCCTGTTGCCTGACTTTCAGGTTTTGGACTTACCAGTCACATAAGTTAGGAGTGTAATGGTTTAAATGAGGCCAATAATTATTTACAAAGGAGTGAGTAGATACATGTGCATATAGAATTGCCCATTTCATCTGTATTTATCTTCATTCTTAAGGGGAGTAACGCCAGCTCAATAGCAAGCATCATCTATTAGTTAATCATTTTCAGTTGCTATCAGCTTCACCTTTGGTAATTATATGTAAGTAGAAGTTTATTTTCAAATATTTAAATTTTAAAATAAATTATTAATGAACATGATAAATAATTCATTCACATAATGAATATTAGCATTATGCAATGTTCATTTAAGAATAAAAATATTTTATTTAATATTCTACAGGTGTAGTGTTCCCATGTTTTATTTAGGAATTTTGATCATTTTTATTAAACTTAGAATTTATATGAAAGATACCAAGAGTATTAGGAATTGAGGGGGGAAAGCAAGTAAACAGGGAGAAGAGAAGCTGTGTTAATTCAGACAATCTGCTGGGAGAGCTGGATCATGAATTCAAGATTTTGCTAATTCATTTTAATGTTTCCAGCATGTGCATTCATTTTTTTTTGTAAAAATGTATAATAAAATCCTTGATATAAATGGAATGAAGCCAGAATTTATCAAGAAGGACGTGGACTTAAGAGTCAAAAGACCTAAATTCTGGTCTGGGCTTTGCAAATTACCAGCTTCATAATCTGGCCAAGTTAGGTTTGTACCATATTTTCCTCATCTATCTTCTTATCTTAAAGTATTTTGGAAAGAGTAAATAAAATATAACATGCGTTTATAAATTCCAAGGGAGCTCTGGTAGCATAGTGTCTAAGGCACTTGAATGCTAACCAGAAGGCTGGTGGTTCAAATTCACCAGCCACTCCTCGGAAGGAAGGTTGGGCAATCTACTTCCGTAGTGATACTGCCTCAGAAACCCAAAGAGTGGTTACTATGAGTGGGGGCTGACTCGATGGAACATAACAACAAAAACATAAATTCCAAGGCCACATGCACATAGAAAGAGAATATGAAAATTCATTTTCTCTGTGCCTTGTACAGTGTGCAGTTTATAATCATTGTTGTTGCTGTTAGCTGTTGTTGAGTAGGCCACCACTCACGGCACAGCACAAGGGAACAAAATACTACCCGTCCTGTGCCATGAACAAGATTGGTTGTAAATTGGACTGTTGTGATCCATAGGGTTTTCATTTACTAATTTTTGGATATGGATTGCTGGGCCTTTCCTAGTCCATTTTAGTCTAGAAACTCCTGAAACCTGTTCACCATCATAGCAACATAATACGCTTTCACTGACAGTCAGTGGTAGTTGTGCCTGAGATGCATTGCCCAAGAAACAATATATCATGTGTGATCAAATGTTATGTAGAGTAATTGTATTAGCATCTGTCAGGAAACAGATGGTATCTTTACACTTGGTAATGAAGGAGAGTTCTACAGGTGTAAGAAGGTCTAGGAAAAGTAAGAAGGATATTTCAAAGCTCCAGGGTGAACAAGTTGTTGTTGTAGTTAAGTGCCATCGAGTCGTTTCCGACTCATAGCGACCCCATGCACAGCAGAATGAAACACTGCCCGATCCTGCGCCAGCCCCACAATCCCTGCTATACTTAAGCCCATCATTGCAGCCACCATATCAATCCATCTCCTTGAAGGGCTCCCCCTCTTTCATCGACCCTCCACCCTACCA